>NW_006287253.1:693240-719805 GCF_000327345.1 Myotis davidii | reverse complement strand
CACCCCTGCCTCTGGCTGGTGGGTGCAGCACTGGGCAAGGCTGGGCTATGTGGGAGGGGAGTGGGGCCTCACCAGCTGTGTCTTCCTCTTCCTGCCTGAGTCAGTCCCCCTCCTCTCCTCACGCGCCTCCATGCTGCCTGGGCTGGTCTTTCCCCCGCAGAGTCTGTGTGTGTGTCTGAGTGTGAATGTGTTGTTTGGTGTGTGTATAGGAGGGGGAATGTGAATTTGTGGTGTGTGTATGAGTGAGTGTAGGTACATGTGAAGGAGTGTGTCAGTGTGTGTGGTGTGAGTATGTGTGTCTAAATGTGGATGAATGGGGGTATGGGGGAGAGTGTATTATGAGTGTGTATGTGTGTGTAAATATGTGTGAGGTGTGTTTGCGTGTGTGGTGCATTTTCTAGGTGGTGGGTCTGTCACTTCTCTTGGATTCTCGAAGTTTCACAAGCTCAGGCCTGAGGATGTGAAAGTGCTGGGTGACAGTGAGTTTTAGGGAGACAGGCGTTAGGTGTGTGTGAGGCCTAAACCAGTCTCCTGGAGGGGCAGTTACTACCTGGAGACTTCGTGGGGGAAGAAGAGGCAGCCCAGTGCCTTGCCGAAGTTCTGCAGAAGAGGCGGCCGCTGTCCAGGGGATAGAGGGGCCCGTCTGCACCCAGGGGGAGTGTGACATGAGCAGGCTGCTTGGCCTCCCATCTGTGCAATGGGAGGGCTGGGCTGGGCCAGCCTGTAGTTTAAATTCCAACTGACTCTATGACCAAAGGTCGCTTCTGAGCAGGTGTGAGGGACACGCGGACAAGAGGCTGATGTGTCCAGGCTGGTCTTTCTAATGCTGGTCTTTCTAATGGAAACCACCAACCTGTCAAGGACCCCCGCGCCACCCACAGCCCTCCCTGTTCTGAGAAAAAGGTGCTGGGGGGCTCTTTCCTGCCTCTCCAAGCACAGAACAGCACCCCGCTCACCTCTGGTCCAGCTGCCATAGCTGAAGGCAGAATCCTGCCAGCCCAGCTTTATGGGGAGCCCACGTGTGGGGAGGAGGCCCAGCCCTCGCAGCCAGTGCAGGTGACAGGCGGCCTGTGTTGTACAAGCTGGTCTTTCCCCGGCAGGTTCCGCTCAGGCCCAGCCCGAGCTCCACAGTGAACAGGGTTGTGAACAGGTACTTGCCCATGGATGGGGCAGCACCAAGCCCGTGGTGATGCCATGCGACTCGGGCCCCCGCCAGCTCTGCGGATCATGTCTGAAGGGCTCACCTTTCTGCTCACCTGTCGCGTTGTGAGTGTCCCACAGTCGCACCTGAGGCAGTGTCGTGGGCAGCTGGCTCCATTTTGCAGAGAAGGACACCGCCTGCAAGGCGCTGATGACACTGTGTTCACCCAGAGGACGGGGAGCCTGGCCACACTGAGAACCCTCCCTTCAGGGGCCTCTCTGCCCATCGCTGGGCAATCTTTGGGTGATGGCTGGGTGACAGCCACCAGGCAGACCCGGTCAGGGGCTCACTGTCTGTTTTCCTTTGCACAAACTGGACCTAAAATGAAAATGTTGAATTTGTCGTCATCTCACCCCAGACCCTGCATGTGACCGTCGGGCTGGGACCCCGTTCAAGAGCATCTGCCTAAACTCTCCAAACACACCAAAGGGAAGCAAGCATCTGGGCGGGGGCGGGGCCCTGGGCCTCAGTGGGCCCTGTGATCTGGAGACCCCACTCGCTGGTACAACACAGGCCGCCTGTCACCTGCACTGGCTGCGAGGGCTGGGCCTCCTCCCCACACGTGGGCTCCCCACAAAGCTGGGCTGGCAGGATTCTGCCTTCAGCTATGGCAGCTGGACCAGAGGTGAGAGGGGTGCTGTCCTGTGCTTGGAGAGGCAGGAAAGAGCCCCCCAGCACCTTTTCTCAGAACAGGGAGGGCTGTGGGTGGAGCGGGGGTCCTTGACAGGTTGCTGGTTTCCATTCGCTTCTATTATTGGCTGGGGGGCGTCTTGGTGACATGGTACAGGGAGGAAAGGCCGGGCAGGCACAGCCAGGTCCTGGAGCTCCCAGTCTGTGACCTGGGCAGGACTTCCTGTTTGGGCCCAGGGCTCTCTCCTCTGAAAGCTGAAGGTGTCTGGGCCACTCACCCTCCCAGCGGCCAGGTAGCAAGGCCCAGGGGAGTTAGGGAGCAGGCAGACCCCAGCTCCCAGGTCTGAGAAGGGTGTCACATGGGCTCATCTCAGCTCTGGGGGAGCTGTGATGCCACAGCCCACAGCTCTGATTAGGGGGGGGGAAAGAGGGGGTTCAGAAGTGCCCTCGTAGCCTCCAGAACCTGCAGAGCAGGAAACCACGGTGCAGTTGGCTTCCCTCAGCACCGTGGTTGTTAACAACACCTCTAGCAAGTTTTTCTAAAACTGGGCAGATATCTTGGGATCTGCAGCAGCCAGGGTTCTCTAGGGAAACAGCACCAATAGGACGAGCGTGTGTGTGTGTGTGTGTGTGTGTGTGTGTGTGTGTGTGCGCGCGCGCGCGCGCACACACACAGAGAGAGATTTATTTTTTTATTTTTAGGAATTGGCTCATTGCAGTTGAGAGACCTAGCAAGTCAAAACTCTACAGGGTAGGCCAGAAACCTAAGAAACATTGATGTTGCAACTCAAGTTGGAAAGCCTTCTGGCAGGCAAAATTCCCTCTTCCTCCAGAGACCTCGGGGTTTTCGGTTCTCTTTAACAAGGAAGGAAACTGAGGCTGGGAGGGCTGAGGTGGCCTGTCCACAGTCACTCAGCTGCTGAGTGTAGGTTTGAGAGTGTCAGCCCTGGGGTCAGGCCGATGTGGTTTGTAGTTTGGGGAAGGGACTGACCCTTTCGATCCGCTGTGTGGAATGGGGAGCAGGCAGCTTATCCCCTGGTAGATGCAGCCCAGGGTGCAACGCTCCCAGGTGACCCTCTCTCCGGAAGCTTCCAGTGCGGCGGAGTCATACTACATTGGCCGAGTGTTGCCAACAGGGTGGTGCTGTGGGCAATGCCCAGTCTTGTTCCTGTGAGGTCCACAGTCCTGAGTGGCTATCTGGGCAAGAACCACTGCCCACTGGCAGAAGCTCCCCTGCAGACTGGCCGTGTCTGCTGTGCTCCCATCCCTGCATGCCAGGCCTCCCACAGCCACCGCCCTTCACCCAGGGGGTGTCACAGAGCGAGTCACACCTCTGTCCCTTTGGCAGGAGATGTGGGGTTGGGGTCTTTTGGATGCTCAGATCCAGCCACTCTGAGATGCAGTTACCGCTGTGCCCACGTAGCATGACTCCACTGTCCTGGAAGCTTCCCGACAGAGTGTCACCTGCGAGCATTGCACCCTGGGCTGCAGCTAGAAATAGTCTTGTTATCGGTGGAAGTGGGGTTCTTGGGGTGCTGTGAGGAAAAGAGTTTCCTGAGGCCCCCACGAGAGGATGGGGTTTTGCGGAAACTTTATTGATAATGTAAAATTAAGGGGATTCCCCTCCAAGGTCCCATCTCTGTTTGTCTCGCTATGGAAATGTTGTCTTCGGCAGGGCCAGAATTAAGGGCTCAGCCCAGAGTTCCTGTTCCATATGAAAACACAGCCCAATCCAGCATCTGGCTAGCTCAGCTTATGTTCCCAGCTGCAATCCATTGCATGTGGGGGGCCCATGGCCAGGGCCTTGGAGTTACTTACGGCCACATGGCGATGAAAAAGAAACAGGTGAGCACCCTAGTGAGTGCGGATCAGGGAGCAAAGGAGCAAGAACGAGAGCAAGCAGGAGAGAGGGAACTCTGTGGGGATTTTAACTTTCCAAGATTTCATGCACTTCTGATGGGGCCCATCCGCTAGCCACTCCATTGTTTCCCAGGCTAGGCTGGCAGGCACGTACTCCCCCTGCCCCACCTTGACTTCTACTGTGCATGTGCCCATCTCCTCTTTTCCCCCTAAAATCCAGTACCAGATGGGGGAGGGCAGGGGCGTTATTCTCTTGGAGGACAATGCTGTGTGAGGCTGTCGCTTCCTGGTGAAGCTTCCCAGGTGACCATGCCCGCAGTGTCTCACTTCCCTTTACGTTCTTCCCTGAATTGATATTAACTAGCTAATTATGAGGATAACAGTCTGAAAGGGTTTTCTGGTGGCCGAGGAGCTAAGGCAGCGTCTAAGGCAGTAGTTCTCAACCTTGGCTGCACATTAGAATCACCTGGGAATCTTTTTAAAATCCTGATTTCTGGGCCGCATCCTCCGGAAATTCTGTTTCTTTGTTATGGGGTGGGGCCACAACATGAGTAACAAAGACACAGAATTTCTGGAGGATGAGGTCCAGAAATCAGGATTTTAAAGAGATTCCCAGGTGATTCTAATGTGCAGCCAAGGTTGAGAACCACTGGTCTAAGGCCAGCCTCATTGACATCAAGACCTCACCAAGCCAGGGCTCCTGCCTGGAGGAGTGGAGGAGCCGTGGGGACAGCCTGCTACTCTGGTACCTCTGTGAGCATTGGGCCACCTGGGAGAACCCCACTGGGCCATCTGGGAGAACCCAGCTGGGTTCTCTCCCAGCGCCTCTGGGGCTGGGGGCACTCGCAGAGTCAGCCCACGGGAGCAGCATTTTAGACAGTGTGGATGCGGCTGTGCTTCGACTTTGGCGTGCAGAGGCCTCCGAGTGTGATGGAAGTTCAGTAAGAGTGTGGGGATGGGATGTGTTGAGGTCTCAGCAGAGGGCAGAATTCCAGAATCTGGGAGGCAGTGTTGGAGAAAAGACCAGCCAGCATTTGTTCAGAGAATGAATGAGTGAGTGAGCGAGCGAGTGAGTGAATGAATGAACCACCTACAAGCCTGTGTTCCAGCAGGGAGGGCCGGTCGGCGCCTCAGTTCTTCCCGCCACCAGGGAGTAACCGTCCTCGGAAGTGTTGGCAGTAGGAACAGAAACTTCAGGACAATTTCCTCCGCCCCCAGAGTTTGGATGTTCTCAGATGAATGGATATTTCTTAAACCGTTATAAACGTTGACCGTAGAAAGTTTGGAAAATACGAGCAGGCATAATGAAGAAAATGGAAAAGACTTCTAATTGCACCACCCAGAGAGAGAAACCCGGGCAGTGCTTGCGAACTTACTTCTGCTGGTTTCTCACAGTCAGTTCTTACTGTGAAAACTGAGTCATTCACACGTTCTAATTGCTGCACAGGTTCCGCCGGGTGAGTGTCAGAAATGTTCAACACATTTGCCATTTGATAGCGAGACAAGAAATCTCATTACCTGGCCACTAAGCAGGGTGACTTTCAACCAGTTACTGACCAGGTGCCTTTCCTCGAGGAACTATGGGGTATTGGCCCTTTTGTCATTGGAGAGGAAGATTACCACTCATTTTGTTGTTGTTGTTAATTCTTACCCGAGGATATTATTTCCATTGCTTTTTAGAGAGTGGAAAGGGGGGAAGGTGAAAGGGAAGAAGAGAGAGAGAGAGAGAGAGAGAGAAATATTGATGTGAGAGACACATTGACCAGTTGCTACTCACCTGTACTCCGACTGGGCAGGGACGAACCTGCAATCCAGGTACATGCCCTTGACCAGGAATCAAACATGAGACCCTTAGGTGTGCAGGCTGACGCTCTAACCACTGAGCACACCAGACAGGACACCATTTACTTTTTTTTATCCTCATCTGAGGATATGTGTGTTTTTTTATTTATGAGAGAGAGAGAGAGAGAGAGAGAGAGAGAGAGAGAAATGAGAAAGAAACATTGATCGGTTACCTTCCTCATATATCCTGATCAGGGCTCAAACCCACAACCTAGGTATGTGTCTTGACCAGGAATCAAGCCCACAACCTTTTGGTGCACGGATGACACTCCAACCAATGGAACCACCAGGTCAGGGCACCATTCATCCTTTTCCATTAGATAGTAATTAAATATTTTCATCCATCCAAATTTTTTATGTACCCATTTGTTGTTTTAGAGTCATCTATCTTCTTGACCTTTTTCCCCTTAAGTTTTAAGCGTAGGCTTCCTTATGGTAAAATACACATTCGTTTATTTCTTCTATCACTTTATTTCCTGAAACGGACTTAACATGCCTGTGTTGAGAGGGGCGTGTTCTTGACAGTCGCCTGGCTCTGGGTGTGCGGTGCCTGGTGAGCAGGCTGCCTGGGGGCTGGTGTGTTCCTGCTCGGCGCCTTTGGAGGCTCCCTCTCACCCCTGCGGGGCCACACACCTTCACCAGGATCTCCCAGACTCCATTCTCCAAGCTTCTTAGTGCGTTTAGCGCCCAGGAAACGACACTCCCCATTGGCCTGCCTCTCCCTGTCAGAGTTCCTCGGCTGCCGCCAGACATGTTCCCCTTCCAGGTGACCCATTTTATTGCTTTTCCCCAGGAAATGGGTTTCAGTGTGACTCTCAGTTTTTGCCTTTGTTTTCTGATTCACCCATTTCCATCCTCATCTGTGTGCTTCCTGCCTCCGCTCCACAGCTCTGCTGCTCTTCCTCTCCCTTCTGGATCCTCTGGCCCTAGAAGTGAATTTTCCTCCCTTCATGTTCACAATTAGGGCACCCAAGGGGCGCAGAGGATGTTTGCGTCACCTCTTTGTCTACAGTATCTACTGGTATAGGTGTGTTTGATTTCCCCTTTAAGACAGCGATTTTCCGCCGGGGTACTGCGGCACACTTGCAAGAAAAAACTTGCAACACCTGACTATTTAGTCAGGGGCTCTGACCTCATTCCCTTAATTGTCAAATTTAAAAATAACAACAGCCAACACAATAGCCACCTGGTGTGACTGAGTCAAAATTATACCTTTTTTTTCTGTCAGATCAGCAAATATATATATATGTGAGCCACAGAATGTTAGTAATTAGCTTATGTGTGCCATGAGATAAAAAAAAAAAAAGTAAAAGGTGAGAAATTGCTGACTTAAAAGATGATCAGCAGCATTTTAAAATTTCTAATTAATGTGTGTTAGGGAGGGGGGTCTTGTTGTATTCCATTATGTCAGAAACTGTGTTCCTTCAAATTCCTGCTCTCCTACATCACCAATGGTGAAAGTGATAGCTGTGACAATGTCCCTGACTTGAATGATGTCTTCGTGGGGCTGGAGTTTGGGAGGACTGTAGGCTGTGTCCTCCTCCATCCTGTGCCCTTTTTGTCCCTGGATCAGTCTGGACCTCTGTGATCCAGGGTGGTGTGTCCCTGGCCCCGCTGGAGGCGAGCCCTGTCCAGGCTCTCTTATGTTTATACTGAGGCCCAGTGCACAAAATTCATGCACTTGGGTGGGGGGCAGGGGGCATCCCTCAGCCTGGCCTGCACCCTCTCACAGTCTGGGAGCCTTTAGGGGATGTCTGACTGCTGGCTTAGGCCTGTTCCCCATGGTCGGACATCCTTAGCACTGCTGTGAAGGCTGGAGAGGCTCCCGCCACTGCTGCTGCACTCGCCAGCTGTGAGCCTGTCTCAGGGCTTCTGGCTGAGTGGCGCTCCCCCTGGTGGTCTGTGCACGTCATAGCAACTGGTCATTCCACTGTTTGGTTGATTTGCATATTAGCCTTTTATTATATCGGATAAAGCAGATAAAACAGATCCCATGCTGACACTCTGTCTTTGATTTTAAACGGCTGAGGCCTCTTTAAAACCCATTGCAGACGTTTGCTTTTCTTCTCCATAAAACAGCCCTGACTCATCCACCTGGGCAAAGAGGGACCCCTGCCTTCTCTTCCTTCTCACTCTCCCCCCCAGAGCATCATCTCTGCTCACAGCTCCCTGTCACTTGGTTTGTGGTCTCTTGTCAGCTAGCACTCAGGAGGGCTTGTTCTCTGACCCCAGCAATCAAGGGCAAGCTCTCAGGGCAAGTGCTGATGGTCAGTGTGGCTGTGGAAGCTCGAGTGGCCTCATCTGAGGGTTCGTACTTTGGCAGAGCCTCCATCTTTGACAGGAAGCCTGAACCGACACCAGCTTCTCATCCTGACTCAAAAGTGGTGCTTCCCCCTGCTTCTTGCCCAAAGTTGTATTTCTCTTCTAATGTTCCCTTTTTCGTCTGTCATTTACCAAATATGGATATTTTTTCATGTGAGTGAGTATGATTTGGAAGGAGTGTGTGTTCCTTCTGATGCTCCTTCTGCATCTCAGAACCCGACTGGCGCTTTGTTTGTGGGGAGGGAGGACCCCCTGTAGCTGCATTCATGGGGTGTGGAGGGGGGGAGGGCTCTGGGCCCGGGCTCTGGGGAAGCTGGCTGGTACAGAGGACTTGGGGACACCACCTCCTACAGTTTCCCTCGATTGTGCCATCTCTCTCCTGGTGGGCAGGGTCCAGGTCCTCACTGGCCGGTGGGGCCTGGGGTTTCTCAAAGCGCCTAATTTAGGGATTTGCAACTTGAGTCTTGGTGAGGGGTGCTTCCTGGATCCAGAGAGATTGCGGCCTGGCTGGTGGGAGGGCACTCAGGCCTCTGGCAGAAGAAGGGTGGCAAGGGGCTGCCCATCAGAGGCCCACCTCTGGCATGAGCTCTACAGGCCTAGGCTCAGGTGGCCTGGCTGGAGCCTGTGCTCTCTCCTTGGCTCAGCCTGGGCCTCCCACTCGCCTGCTCATTCTCCCGCGGGCTGTCCTTGCGAGTCTAGGGCCCCTGGGTGCCAGGTGCCGAGGCCGCTCTACACATGATCACTCACCAAGCCTGTCCTCTCCAGTCACACAGAGGAAACTGAGGCAGAGTGAGCTGCTGAGGCAGGCCTGCCACCCAGGCTCAGGCACTGCGCCTGCTGAGGCAGCCTCAGAACAACGCCTGGAGGAGGGCTTGGTCTCTGTGTGTCCACAACCCGGATTCAGGCAAGGCCATGACCTCTGAGGTCTGGTTCTGGCTGCCATGCATAGGCAATGTGGGCCTGCGCCCGAGGTCCCATGAGGAGAGTCCTGCCTGGCCCAGCTTGCCCACCGCTGAGAGGAGGGCTGACTCCTGGGCTCCTCAATCTGCCTCCTTCCCTCCATCTGCCCTCTGAGCGCCCAGAGCCACCATGTGCCAGGTGTCCTGCCCCCACTTGCCTATGGGTTGGGGTGAGGCATCCGCAGTGGCCGTCCCTGTGATGCAGGAAATTAGAAGTAACACTGGGGAGAGGGCAGCCCCTCTACCCACCCCTGCCTGGCTTCCTGTGGTCAAGGTCAGGACCTTGTGGCCTGTGGGCCCTGCCCTAACCAAGGTACACTCCCCGCACTGTGGGAGGAAGTGCACTGAGCGAAATCGTGCCCAGGTCCTGCTGCTGCTCGGGCCTCAGTTTCCCTGTGTGAGGACCCAGGGAGTATACAAGCTGGTTGTGGTGAATATTTGGGGGTTCAGGTCTGTGGCCATAGGAGGGAGGGCAGAGCTGCATTTGCAGGTCCTGCCCCAGACCTGGGGGGATCCGTTCACCTCGCCAGACCACAGCATGGATGGGACGCTTGGGGAGGGGACTCACTGTCCTCTGCTTGGAGCTGCCTCAGCCTCAGAAGTGGGGTGCTATCCTGGGGTCAACTGGGGCAGTGCAGTCAGCTGAGGGTTCAGTGGGCACACTCAGGCACCAGTCCAGCCGCCAGACTTTGGGGTGCCCAGATGGAGAGCTGAGACCAGCCTTGGCCTGAGCCCCAGGGCCCATGATTGGGAGTCCACAAATGGGGGGCCCAGAGTGAACCGAAACCGCTTCTCAGGCTGGCCTGCTGTGGCCAGGAAGCCAGAGAAGCAGGAGTTCTGCTTTCAACCCGTTCTGGAAGAATCCAGGGTTCTGCTTTGACATTTCTGGGTCCTGAGTATAACCTTGGTGGGGAGCCTCAAAAAGACAGGAACTTGGGCAGGGTGGGAGAGGAGTGGGGAGGGCAGGATCCCCCCACAGGGTGCACCCCGAGACCCACAGCAGGGACCACATGCTCTCAGAGCCCTACAGGCCACGGCAGGAGCCACGCAGGCCCCAGAACAGGCAGGTGGGCTCTGGGTTGGGCCTCTGCCAGCCTGGGTAGACCCACACCGACTGGGGCTCTGAGGCCTCCCTGGAGGCCCACCACCACCTGGAGGCAGGGTGTTGGCGGCAGGGCGCCCCAGGAACCTCAGACACCCGCTCTGGGGAGAGCAACTGGCATTTGCATTACCTCCAGGGTGAGCTGATGTTTGCTTCTGATAACGAGCGGCTCCTTCCTGCCTGCCACCTCCTGGCTGCTGGCTTCTCAGCACCTTCTCCGCTTCCTTGGTGTCAGATAAAAGGTCACAGTCAGCTGCAGGGTTCTCAGACCTGGAGGCTACCCACTAGGAAGCCCAGATTCCCTCCCTGGTGTTCTGAAGGGTCATTGCTGCTTTGTGCCCAGGCTGGGTCTGCCGTCCCTTTCTGGCCCCTGCCCAGTGGGCGGTGGGTGAGAACCAGAAAGGAACTAGAACGCCAGGCCTCCGACCCCGCAGCCACATCGTGCCTCTGGGAGCATCAGCAGTGACCACTGCATGAGCCACTGTCCTCGATGCCCTGTCCGCGCCTCCCTCCTGGCACTGGGTTTGTAAAGACGGCAGGTGCACATCAAGGAAAGCTAAATAATGGCCAGCCACAGCTCGTGCCTTGGACAGGCAGGTCGCGGCTCTGCATAGCCCTCCCTCGCTCCTCAGTGCGGGAGCGCCCCAGGTGCGGAGCGCCTTCTCTGCCGCCGCCACCTGCCCGAGGCTGGGCCTCCCGAGCCTGCTCTGAGCTCAGTGCTCAGTTCACTGAGGACTCAGGGAGAACAAAGGGCCCCATGGCCCTGACCCAGGGTGTGTGGCACCAAGTGTGTGTGTGGTACCAAGTGTGTGTGTGGTAGGTATGCATTTGTTTGTGATGTATAGGGTGTGTGCACACATGTATGCATGTGTGAGATGTATGGCTTATGTGTGTGCATGTGTGTTCTCTGTGTGAACATGCATATGGTGGTGTGATGGGTATGGGGGTGTGTACGTGCATGTGTGCACCTGTGTGCACTTGTGTGGTGTGGGTGTGGGTGTGGGTGGACAAGTACAAGTGGACCCATGTGTGCTACTGGCCTGAGGCCCTCTCTCTGCTCATCCTCAGAGGCCGGCAGATCAGGGGTCTGATAGCCGCCTTGCAGGGCAGTCACGAAGACAGGCCTGTGCTGGCCAAACGCCTCCTGCAGCAGGGACAGGGCCTCCTGGCTCTGCATCTCCAGCTCATGCGGAGGGCTCCGTGGGTGGTCAGCCCCAGACTCTGGGTGTGAGGACCTGTCACTGAGACCCATCCCTCCACAGGAAATGCTGCGTCAGCACGCCCTGCTGCTCACCCTGTGGGCTCTGCTCTTCCTCGGGTCTGGTGAGTTCTGTGGGCATTCCTCGTCAGGAATGGTGGGTCCTGCCCGCCAAGCCTCCAGGAGTCCCCTCCCAGGATCCTGGCAGACACACCCCCCTGGTTGATCCCATCCTTCCTGGTGCTTCTGCTATCCCTCCTCCTCCTTCCACACCCTGCCGGCGGGCTTGGCCATTTGTCCACCCCGTCCATGATAGCAGCCCCTGGTGCCAACTGGCTTTGATGAGATAGCGCCGGTCTCGTCTCGCCCCCAGTCCTCTCCCAGGAGTGCAACAAGTACAAGGTCAACACCTGCCGGGACTGCGTCGAGTCGGGGCCTGGCTGCGCCTGGTGCCTGAAGCCGGTAAGAGCTTCCTTCCTGGCCAGTCCTTCCACCTCCCGGGCTGGACCCCCTTCCTCTGCCTCCGAAACTGCGGGCACCCAGGACCCTCCCAGGCCCTGTCCTAGCGGGACAGGAGCAGAACCTCTGGGAACAGGTCTCAGGGTGGCTGACTCACAGAGAGACAGACAGACAGGCCCGACTCCTGTCCTAGGGCATCTTGGAGGCTGACCAGAGAGGGAGGCTGTGCTAGGTCAGGACAGACCCCATGTGGGCTGCTGCTGGAGGCAGTGGCCGACTGACTGCCCCCACACTCTGATGTGGTCTGGGAGCCTGAGGGAGAAGCTATCGGAGATGGGTGTCTTCCCGGGGACTGTCCAGCTCCCCACCTCATCCCTGCATCATAAGGATGGTTGCCTTGAGTGCCAGAGCAAAAGAGGAGGGTCAGCCTCTTCAAGTGACCCTGCAGGTCAGCCTCACACAACGCCCACAGCGTGGGCCCCCCCAATTTCTCCTCCTTCTTCGTGACTCCCCTCCCAGAACTTCTCCAGGCCAGGGGAGCCCGACTCCGTTCGCTGTGACACGAGGGTACAGCTGCTGTCTAAGGGCTGTGCAGCCGATGACATCATGGACCCCAGAAGCCTCGCTGAGACCACGGAGAACCAGCAGGGGGGCCAGAAGCAGCTGTTCCCACAGAGGGTGAAGCTCCACCTGAGACCAGGTAGGCTTGGTTAGGACTGGGGTTCTGTGGCTGGGGACCCGGGTGTCTTTCAGCCCTATGTTCTGTGTTAAAAGGAGGAAAAAATCACCTGGAAAACACCCTTCTATTCCCCTCTCAGAAGGCCAGGTACTCCTGGCCGAGTAAAGGTTCTGATAAGTCCTGCAGCCAGCAGCCCGAGTAACCATGTACACCAGCTTTGCCCAAACCGACTTGCCCCTCACTCTCTCCCATCCCCACGGCAGGTCAGGAGGCTGTGTTCAATGTGACCTTCCGGCGCGCCAAGGGCTACCCCATCGACTTGTACTACCTGATGGACCTGTCCTACTCCATGCTTGATGACCTCATCAATGTCAAGAAGCTGGGGGGTGACCTCCTCCGGGCCCTCAACGAAATCACCGAGTCTGGCCGCATTGGTGAGGTCAACCCACTGAGTCCTGCCTAGAATATCAGCTGGCCCTGCGGCCCACACACCTCCTCCCACCCACGTCCTAAGGGACAGGTGCTGGGGGCTTCATGCAGTGTCCCTGTTTGCATCCTCACCAAGGCCATACCCAGGCCGGCTCTCCTGACACTGCCCCCCTCCTCTCCCTCCGTCTCCTTTTGTTTGTTCTTTAATATGTTTGAAAGACAATAGTCCTATAGTGCTAGTTATTAAAAACTAAAGATCACAAACGTATATAGACTGCAGAGTAATCACAGCGTTAATGAAATAACCACACACACACTCACAGCCCTGACCTCAGGGCCAAGGGGCCTCAGCGCTTGACAAGCAGGGACTCGTTTACAAAGTGCATGTGTGTGAGGGAAATGGACCATCCCACCCTCATCTCTGCCCCCCTCGGGGCGGTTGTCTCCATATGTGGGGACACACACACACGCACACACACACACACACTCACATACATACCTAATTACAGTGGGGCCTTGACTTATGAGTTTAATTCGTTCCGAGCTCATTAACTCAAATTACTCTGTCAACTCAATGCAAAAAATCGGAGGAGAGACAGCTGGTATCTCAAAAAACTCGTTAGTTGGGACACTCGTAAGTCAAGGCCCCACTGTACACATGTGCACACACTTGGACACACACACCCCACGGGCGATCTTACCTTCTCCCCTGCTCTGTACCAAGTAGGGAAACCAAGGCCCTTCCACCCTTATGCCCACCACCCTGCCCCCTGGGCTTCTGGCCCTGTCCTCCCACCACCTGGTGCCACCTCTGCCTCCCGCACTTACCCCTGCTATCCCTCAGGCTTCGGGTCCTTTGTGGACAAGACAGTGCTCCCTTTTGTGAACACGCACCCCGAGAAGCTCCGGAACCCGTGCCCCAACAAGGAGAAGGAGTGCCAGCCCCCGTTCGCCTTCAAGCATGTGCTGAAGCTCACGGACAACTCCAACCAGTTCCAGACAGAGGTCGGGAAGCAGCTGATCTCCGGGAACCTGGACGCCCCCGAGGGCGGGCTGGATGCCATGATGCAGGTCGCAGCCTGCCTGGTAAGGCCCTGTCCCTGCCCCGTCCCTGGATCTCCCCGATGGGGACCTCAGTCCTGCAGCCACAGGAGCCACCTTCACCTTGAGCACCTTAGGGCACCCTCCAGTCACCCGGAAATGTCACTATCAGTTGTGGTGTGGAGAACATCTTCTCAAACCTAAATATAAGCAAAGGCTCTTGTATGACCACCGAGCAGTTAGATCCTGGAGGTTCCTGGAGCAGAATCACCCCAACCTCCGCCCCTCGGGAAATACGGGGCGTCCTCTGAGGCTCTACCATGTCGTGTGGCTTAGGCGGCCATGTCTGGCCTGTCTCTCCCCCAGTGGCCACCCCTGCCCCTGGCTGCCCGCTCGCCTGCGGAGTCCTGCCTCATCGGCCCACTCACTGGATTTATGATGTAAATAGTACAATACCACTGACCCCATGTTTTTAACCACTCAGTCCTGATCCTTTGCAAACTGGCTTCCAATCCTCCAGCTTCTCTGCGGATTGTCCCTGCGTCGCAGGCACACACTTCGTTTGCGTGTGATGACACTGTGATAACACGCGTGTGGCGAATGTGCCTGACTCATCTGCCGTTTTGGGGCCCTTGAGTTCTTTGCGTTTGTGTCTGCAGTGTTTTTACGTTGTGATACACATTTCTACGAGCATTTTCTCTTCTTCTTTGGGAATAGTTCCTTCGGATTTAGGCTCAGGTCTGCACTGATTGGGCCTCAGAGGGCTGCGTGTTTTCATAGAAACAGGCATTGCCGTCCCCTCAGTGTCTGTCCTACACATTCACTGGGCATTTGGGAACTCGTCATTGTAGAGATGTACCTCCGGCCCCAGGCACTGGAGCCTGGACCCAAGTTGAGAAGCTGGTCCCGGCTTGGGTCCTGTCTCTGGGTCATCCCGCCTGGAACTCCCCCGGGGCGGAGGGGGGCACAGCACTTTGTCAGCTCTCCTCTGTGAGGGCCCCATGGAGGAAACCGAGGCAGGTAACCCCGCCTTCTCTTTCTCAGGAGGAAATTGGCTGGCGCAATGTCACGCGGCTGCTGGTGTTCGCCACCGACGATGGCTTCCACTTTGCAGGCGACGGGAAGCTGGGAGCCATCCTGACCCCCAACGATGGCCACTGCCACCTGGAGGACAGCATGTACAAAAGAAGCAACGAGTTTGTGAGTGCCCCTCCCCGGGGCCCTCGTTGGGAGGGGACATAGCACAAGGGACTGCAGAGGAAACACTGGGCTGAAAGGGGAAGTCCAGGGTGTCTATAGATCTATCCAGGGAGACCGGAGACCAAGGTCACTCCAGGCCAGCGGAGAGAGCACATCTGGAGAGTCAGAGGGGTGGGAAAGGGGGGTGCATCGCGGGCCTGAGCCACCACCTTTCACCTGGCCTGCTGCCAATGATGCTCTGCACCCTGGAATCGTAAACTCTGGGTGCTGCGAAGCACCTCTGAGATGGTACAGCTCAGGCGATCTCCACCCAGAGCCTATAGATGCAGGGGAGGGTGTTGGTGGGTAGATTTCAGGGGTCCACAACTTGGACAGGAAAGAGACACCACCTGAGGTTCTGGTGAACCTCTGCCTGAAACTGAGACTGTCCCTCATTTATGAAAATAAGGTGCCCCGTGCTGGGGGTGGTGGGTGAGGTTTTGCCCAATAGAAGTCGAAGAATTCCCTGCACCGCACAAGCACAGAGGCCCCAAGATTATGTTCACTCTCGTCTCTACGTTGCACGTCAGGGAGTGGTGACTGGCCGTTAGGTTTCTTCTTTAGGGCACTGCTCAAAAGCATGCCACATGTTTAACATTTTCATGTCAAAGGATGGTTGTCGGTGCCAATTCCATGCCAACCGGAATCACCACGTGCAAACAGCTCAATTATAATAAAGCATGACTATGAGGTTGCCCAGGGTGGCCCCTCAGCCCTGGTGTTGCAGCTTGGCACCTCTCGGGCTAGACACTCTGCTCTGCTCCAGTCCGCAGTGGCCCAGTCTGCTGAGTGGCTCCGCGCTGCTCAAGTGTTAGCAGCTCGACACAGGGAAACACAGTCTTTGGTGAAAAGGGAAAATGCCTCCAAACCAGGCTAGAGGGGAGCTGACTTATATAGAGAGAAGTCCCTGCCCCTGATCATTGATTGGTTCCTTCTCAGGCAAATGAGGATTCCAAATCCTCACAGTTTGATTGGTCCAAAAAGCACTATCCTGATTGGTCAGAATGGAGCCACTCTGATTGGTCAGGGAAGATGCTGATGGGGATTTAACCGTGTAGTGCCAATTGGACCTGGAAAGTCTCAGTCCAACTAGTTGAAACACAATTCCAGGAGCTTCTTTATGAGGACTGCCTCCAATGGCAGGAGAGCAGTGCAGGCAGGAGGGGGTCAGTGGAGGGAAAAAGAGGATCATCTGTAATATTTTCAACAATAAAGATGAATTTTTTTTTAAAAAAAGAGGCAGGCAGTTTAGTACAGGTTTCTCCCTGAAGTGTGTCATGCGTGACAGGCCCCTGTTCAGTAATGGCTTCTAGGTTCTGTTGTTAAATTTGAGCCCAGTTACACTAAGAGTCCTTCTTGCAAGTTATTGCTGGGCTCAGTGTCAACATTCTTCACTGTGTTTTGATATCACTGGTTTCCCTCTGAATCCTGCTATTTTATGCGTTTGTCGATCTCATTCGGAAGGGCTCCCTGGACAGTGCGTGGACGGGCTCAGCCTCTAGGCCTCACGCAGTCCCCTCTGCTGCGTGGTGTGGGTGGTTGGCCTGGGCAGCTTGCCTGGCCCTGGGCTACCTGACTGGGTATCTCCTCTTCAGGACTACCCGTCCGTGGGCCAGCTGGCACATAAACTGGCTGAAAACAACATCCAGCCCATCTTTGCTGTAACCAAGAAAATGGTGAAAACCTATGAAGTAAGTGGCCTTGAGGTCTTGAGCAAGAGCGCAGGATATGGCCATTTCAGCGTTGCCACAGGCTGAGTTCTGCTTCTGCGTGCCGGGCGGGCGTCTGGGGCAGGAAGCCACGCGGGGCCGTGGGTTTCGGAGCATGAACACTGTGTGGTTAGGGAGTTCAAGCCCTCTTTCTGCCACATGATATTTCTGTGTGGATGAAAGAGGATGGTTTCCCTTGAAATTTAGCGTATCTGTGGCGTACATCTTGGCATTGGCTCTGACATTTTCATTTTGCTTCAACATAGCAAGTGTTGTGGATTAGTCCCGCTTTCTCAAACCACGGCAGAGACCCACAGCTGGGGGGTGTGGGGGGGGAGTGGGTGGTGGAGGCTGGAGGGGGTTGGTGGCCAGGCTGAACAGCCCTCGTGAGCTCCATGGAGGTGGCTGAACTCCACTCTGGCGAGTCACAGCAGGCCTTTGAGGCAGGAAATGGACCCAACCATCAATTCTATAAGAGAATGTGTTGGAGCAATCGTCCATGAGTGATGGTGAGACCCTTGAACCAGGCCAAGGCGAGTATGTGGGAGGAAGTGGCCGAAGGTTCCCTGGAGGCTGGCCTCAGGTATGCCTGCATTATAGGTGCTCTGGCCTGCTAACCCAGGGACATAGCTGAACCAGCTGACCCTGGCCTGCTAGAGCAGATTATAACATTATTCCTAGCACGATCATTATCAAAATTGAATTACATCAACTCATTGGAATGCTCCAAACTTACCCCTAGCCCCTGCTTTGGCATATTCCCAATAACCGATGCCCTGATTGTTTCTGCCGGTCATAGCTGTGTGGTGGGAACACTGTCTAAGCCACATCTCTCCACAGCTCGATGTTCAGTGATATCGGTAGTGTGACATCCACCCAGGGGGAGTATTTACACCAAGGAAATTGGCAAATGCTACAAGTCAGGGTTTTTCCCCCCGAGAACCCAATGTTAACAATTTACCAGCACACCACTGACCATGCACTGTCTTAACTGAAGACTGTAAGACATCGGGTGGAGGGGGTGACAGTTTGAATCATCTTACAGGCAAGAAGGAACCCTCTGGGGTGTTGCCAGCCAGTAGATGTGAGGTCTCCATGGCCCCAGAGTTCCACCTGTGACCCACCTGGTCTTCTTGCCTTGTAGAAGCTCACCGAGATTATCCCCAAGTCGGCGGTTGGAGAGCTGTCCGAAGATTCCAGCAACGTGGTCCAGCTCATTAAGGATGCCTACAATGTGAGTCCTGGGTGCTTTGCTGGGGGTCAGACACTCAGCACAGATGCCAGCACCCTGCAGGTCAATAAAAGGGTGGTCTGGACAGGAGTGCATTGCAGGCAACACCCTTGAGTCTTGTGAACAAACTGGCCCTGGGCTTCCCACAGGGCAGCTGTGTCCTATCGTGTTGATGGCATGGTATGGGCCACATTTGACCCTCCTCACCAGTGCCTTCTCTGAAACATGGACACCAGGTTCATGGCCAAAGGTCCTGATGGCCTCCCCGAGCCAAGCTCACGGGAGCACCCGATAAACACTGAAGCCATTGACTTTAGTTAGAGCCCCATCGAGGAGGTTCTGATGGCTCCTTGTATGCTCTTGGAGCCCTGTACCCCCAAAATGGGCCCTCCTGCATCCCAGCCACTGCCTGTGGATGTTCCCATATTTCCTGAAATGATGCTCATTCACCATCTTTCTGCCCTCCCCCATCCCCCCCTCTGTCTTTCTTTTTCTTTATTTCTCCCCCTCTTTTTTTTGTCTCTCTGACTGTCTTTCTGTCTCATTCTCTCTGTCTCTGCCTCCCATGCACTTAAATAGTTTTCCACTCCTACCTGTGCCAGGCACTGGGGATTCAGTGGTGAGCGGGATGGCCAAGCCCTTATTCTCATGGGGTTGTGGTCAGTCTCCATGTTGGTCCTTTCATTGGCCTGTCTTGAGGGCAGGGCCGTGGTGTTGGTAACCCCCACACTTGCTGCGCGGACACAGGACCAAGCACCTACCCAGCTCTCAGTGTGCCTGTGGGCGAAGGGAGAGGGATGCAAAATGGGAAGGTGTGCAAAAGCCATCGCCTGGAAAGGCCTGGGGATAGCAGAGCGGTCCTCCTTACTCAGCAGCCACTCTTTGCCCACAGAAACTCTCCTCCAGAGTCTTTCTGGACCATAACAACCTCCCCGACACCCTGAGAGTCACCTACGATTCCTTCTGCAGCAACGGAGTTTCGCAAGTGAACCAGCCGAGAGGGGACTGTGACGGTGTCCAGATCAACGTTCCGGTGAGGTTCCATCCCAACATTCCCCCAGGGACAGCTAGAAGGAAGTGCGCCCAGGTGAAAGGGCAGGGCTCAGGAACAAGTCAGGGGCAGGAGCCCAAGGTCCACCAGAGGTCCAGTCCCCTTCCTTTAAAATCCCCGCAGAGGCAAAATGGTGCAAGTTTGTATCTTACCTGTTCAGGGGGAGCAGGTGGGGCACTTAGCACCGTCCTTGGCAGGAGCATCCTCGTTATCAACACCGAAGACGTCCCTAGGGTAGCCATAATGACCGCGAGGTCTGCAGCGCCCCCTGGGAGCAGACGCTGGAACAGCGTGTCCCCTCAGAGAAGGACATTCCTTTCACAGACTACGCGGCTGGGTTGGTTTTCCTGATTTATGGTTTTGTTTGTTTGCTGAAAACATTAAAGCATGGGCCAAGCAGATGAATAGAAATAAGCACTGGCTTATTTCCCTCCTCGTATTTTAAATTTATTATGACCGCAACAATTAAATTTTTCCTTCACTGGCTGTGAACTAACATTTAGCAAAATAGTTGCTTGTATTACATTTTACAACATGACATGAGGATTTCTTCAAACGTTACTTCCTAAATGTTACCTGTGAATTTTTACCAAAATATCTCCTTCTTGCCCTACGTGATTCACACGGGAATTTACTCAATCCTGGGGTTGGCTGCTTGCTTCTTTTACACACATTTTCCCTGACATGTCTGCTTTTTGTTAAGGTACCATCTGGAAATTCATTAAAATTGATTTGGGGGTGCCTTTGCTCTCTTTTTAAAAATTTTTTTAATTGATTTCAGAGAGGAATGGAGAGGGAGAGAAAGACAGAAACACCAATGATGAGAGAGAGTCATTGATTGGCTGCCTCCTGTATGCACGGAACCCACAATTGGGGCCTGTGCCCTGACCAGGAATTGAATCATGACCTTCGGGTTCATGGTCAACAATCAACCACGGAACCTAGGCTGGGCAGGGGGTGCCTTGCCCTCGACAAGCCGGTGCTCCCTGAAGCTCAGTGCTGGTGACCACTTCAAGTGTGCGTGTGGCTGGTGGGGACTCTGCTCTGTCCCACTCCGTCCTCCCCGGCATGATCTTGACCCTTTATTCAAGGTCAGAACACAATTCTGCACTCAGAACTTAGGACCTCCTGTGGGATTCGGGCACCTTAGCATGCTGGACTTAGGGACAAAGTATATGTTCTTTACAAAGTCATTTTAAAATCCTTCAGAACGCTTGTGCGATAGAAAGTACGCTAAGAACCATCCCCCCCGCCCAAGTCCCAGCCAGAGACGGGGGTCGGTGGGTCAGGGAGCCCCATGCGCCTGCTACTGCCATGTTCCAGTATCTCACCGTTTTCTCATCTCTAGTCCCAAGTTCCAGAGAAACCCCTAGCGTTTAGTGTTCTCTCCCTGCCCCAACCTCCATCGACTCCCTCTCGGGACCCTGAGGCCTGCATCCTTCATGCCTGGAAGCAGGGTCCTGACCGCTCCTGCGTCCTGTTGTTCCCCACACAGGTCACCTTCCAGGTGAAGGTCACGGCCACAGAGTGTGTCCAGGAGCAGTCATTTGTCATTCGGGCACTGGGCTTCACAGACACGGTGACCGTGAGCATCCTTCCCCAGTGCGAGTGCCAGTGCAGGGACCGGACACAGGACCGCAGCATCTGTGGTGGCAAGGGCTCCGTGGAGTGTGGCATCTGCAAGTGAGTCCCCCCCACCACCCACCCCCACCCCGACCCTCTGGGGCAGGAGCCACAGGCAGCAGCAGCGGGCCCTCGGGGAGGAGGCCTGAGCGGTGTCCCTCCCGTTCCAGGTGCGATCCTGGCTACATGGGGAAGAACTGTGAGTGCCAGACTCAGGGCCGGAGCAGCCAGGATCTGGAAGGAAGCTGCCGGAAAGACAACAGCTCCATCATTTGCTCGGGGCTGGGGGACTGCATCTGCGGGCAGTGCGTGTGCCACACGAGCGACGTGCCCAACAAGAAGATCTTTGGGCAGTTCTGCGAGTGTGACAACATGAACTGCGAGCGCTACGATGGCAAGATCTGCGGGGGCACCAGTGAGTTCTCAGGGGTGGTGCTGGGGACAGAGGGACAGACAGACCCCCAGGAGCAGGTCCCGGGTTTGGGCCCTGGTGAGTGGAAGGCCAGCTGGGGGGGGCGGGAGGACTGGCGCTGGGCGAGGGTGACTCTGCGATGACCCCACTGTCTCCCAGATCGTGGGGAATGCCGCTGCGGCAAGTGCCTCTGCAAACCGGGCTTCGAGGGCTCGGCCTGCCAGTGCCAACGGTCCACAGACGGCTGCCGAAAGGGGGGGTCCGTGTGCAGCGGCCGCGGCCAGTGCCTCTGCAACGTGTGCCAGTGCGACAAGGAGTACCTGCTGCCCTTTTGTGAGGAGTGCCTGGGCTGCTCGTCACCCTGCGGCGAGTACATGTAAGTGCTCCCTCCATCGGCTGAGGCCCCAAGGGGGGGCGGGGGCCTTCCGCGCGCCTGCTGCGGTCCTTCAGCTCCGGGTCGCTGCCCATCTTGGGCCCCATCTGTCAGGCTTCCAGGTCCCAGGGGCTCTGCCCACCTCCCTCCCCAGAGCACCACCTCCTCCCCCAGCCACACAGACACCAGTGTCAGCCCCACAGCACCCAGGACCAGTCCCACCCACCACCCTGGTGCCCAGACTGGCACTCTCTCATGCTTCACACCATCTCCCTCCCGGTCGCACGCGTGCTCACACAGTGGCTCTCCCACAGCTACTGTGCCGAGTGCCGGAAATTCAACAAGGGCCCCTACATGAAGAACTGCACTGAAGCATGTCAGGGCCTGAAAGACCCGAGAGAGCCCCCTAATCCGGGTCGGTCCAATAACCCCAAACTGACCCGGAAGTGCAAGGAGCGGGACTCAGAGGGCTGCTGGCTGACCTACACCCTGTGGCAGTTGGACGGGAGGAACACATATGAAATCCTCGTGGACGAGATGCGAGGTGAGGCCCTGCTAGGTGGGACATGGGGGCCGGAACTCTGGCTGCTGCGCAAGGCCCTCTCCTTGTGGGAAGGCCGACTGGCGGGGTCAGGAGGGCAGCCCGGACTGTGGTCCGCCTGCCCAGACCCTCTCCCCGTCTCTGGCCTCACCTCCTGGTGCATGACGTGCAGTGGATGGACTGTGCCCTTGGCTCAAGGGGACAGGACGCCACTAGAGGGAATTCGTGACCCAAGCTGGTGGTCACCCACGGACACTGACCTGGTCCTGGAGCCCGTCCAGGGACAGCTCTGTGGCCTGAGGTGGACAATTTGCATGCTCAGAGCTCAGCCCTGAAGTGGGGGTCCAGGGGCCCTGAGCGACCAGGTGCCGCATTTCCCAAGCGCTGCTCACTGTCCGCTTGCTCAGCTTGGGGTCAGTACCAGGCCCCCAAAATGGTGAAGGGAATGGAAACACCAACCCTGTCATCACGGGTTTCATGTGCAATGGGTTTGGACCCCCTCTACCAACACCCCAGAACACTAGCGCCACGGTGGGGAGGGAGCGGGGCCTCCGGCTGGGGACCCAAGGTGCAAAGGCCACGTCAGCGGATGCTTCCTGAGGTCAGAGGTTAACAGGTCTTCTGAGGACGACACATTGCAGCTCAGAGCAGAGGATGAGAGCATCCAGACATGGGGGGCAGAGGGTGTGCCGTCAGAGGCCTGTCATTCGAGGGCCCTGGGAGCCCTGGGAGGCCTTCGCGTCTCTTTTCAAACATAGTTGGAAGCCCTTAGCAGAATTTCAGGAGCGTGAGGGACACGTCTGAACCGTGTTTTCAAAAACCAGATGCAGACCCGTCGGGGAGGAGGGGGCGAGGCGAGTGAACATAGGACTTCGAGGGGCCAGGTAGACACAGACCTGGATGGGCTGCTTGAGGTCGAGTGGCTAAATGTGAAGATGGATGGGGTGGATTGGGCTGGGTCCTGGAGTATTGAGAACAGAGGAGGGACCTGCCCATAGATGGAACATGGGGACCTAATCAGGAGAAATGAGGGGCAGGGGCAGGATCCACAGGCCATGACAGGTGGTGGGTTAGGTTAATTTCCAGGAGGTACATGGGGTGACAGTGACAAAGCATATGTGGGATGCTGGGACTTATGATAAACAGAGTCCCATGGGATGGTTAAGGTAGCAGTTCTCAACCTGTGGGTCACTACCCCTTTGGGGGTCGAACGACCCTTTCACAGGGGTCACCTAAATACATCCTGCCCATCAGATATTTACATTATGATTCATAACAGTAGCAAAATTATAGTTATGAAGTAGCAACGAAAATAATTTTATGGTCGGGGGTCACCACAACATGAGGAACTGTATTAAAGGGTCGCGGCATTAGGAAGGTTGAGAACCACTGGTTTAAGGGCTTTAGACAAGCAGCATGGGGAGCCCACAAACTCTCAGCACCCCCACCCTGCTCCCTCTCAAAGAGGCTGAGGGGACACGAGCTGGGATGCCCAGCCGCTCGCACAACTGCACACGGGCCAGCCGTGCACCACAGCCCTCGCAAGACTGAGACCTGTTCTCGGCTCCCTTCCCTACAATGAGCCCTCATGTGGCCTCGAGAGCACAGCCTGTTCACAACCCGTGTCCCATCCATGCTCTGCCCTGGTTGGCTGGTAACCTGGGCCCTCTTTCTCTGTAAACAAGAATCCTCACAGTTGCATTTGGAACTGCATGGCCTGGCCTTCTCCCCAGCCTTGCCTTGACCCGGAGTGGGTCAGGTTGTTCGCTCAACTACCGGTGGCTGCAAGCTCTGTCCACCTGAGCACTGTGTGGTGACCTGGGAGGCGGAGGGGACACGCACGAGGCCTGGTTCCTGGGGAGGGCCTGACACTCAGTGTGCATGTGCTTCCTTCTCACCTTAGAGTGTCCAAAAGGTCCCAACGTAGGTGCCATCGTGGGTGGCACCTTGGCAGGAGTCGTGCTGATCGGCGTCCTCCTGCTGGTCATCTGGAAAGCCCTGACCCACCTGACTGACCTCAGGGAGTACAAGCGCTTTGAGAAGGAGAAGCTCAAGTCTCAGTGGAACAACGTGAGTGGCCATCCCCGGGGGCCGAGGAGGCTGGTCCCGCGTGGAGGGTCTTGCCCTCCGGCCCCTATGTAACCCCCTCACTTGGCTACCGCCTGTCCCCCATCCTCAAAGCTGCCGAGTGCAAGCCCTGCCAATGGGACTAGAACCTGCAGGAAGGTCACCCCGATCTAAGCTCTTCCCTTCCCTGCGCTCACAAGTCTCATTTGCTTTTCTCACCAGGATAACCCCCTTTTCAAGAGTGCCACCACGACAGTCATGAACCCCAAGTTTGCTGAGAGTTAGGGGCACTGGAGAAGATAAGGTCGTCTGAGCCAACCTGATGGAATCACCCCCAGACCACATCTCCTCCATCAGGCTGACTGACCGTGACCCTGCTCCATGGATGTGGCTTGCAACGCCTGACAATTTCATCTATTAACTAGAAATCCACTCTTATTTTCTGCCCTCAAAATGACAAATACACCCTGGCCAGTTTTCCTTAGTCGTTAGAGCGTTGGCCCATGCATCCAAGGGTCATGGGTTCGGTTTCTGATCACAGGCACATACCTTGCTTGCAGGTTTCCCAGCCCCGGTAGGGGCCCATGCAGGAGGCAACCAATTGATGTCTCTCTCTCTCACATCAATGTTTCTCTCTCTCTCTCTCTCTCTCTCTCTCTCTCTCTCTCTCTCTCTCCCCCTCCTCCCTCCCTTCCACTCTCCCTGGAAATCATTGGAAAAAATATCCTCAGATGAGGATTAAAAAAAAAAGACAGAAATGACAGGGTGATTATGTGGACTCCTCAGGAGACACAGTTCCACCTTTTGACTGGTACGGCTTCTGATAGAGACTTGCAAAAGGGATCGCTGGAGTCTTATGGGGTTCGATCCATGTTTTCCTGTGTAAAAATGAGGATGGTGGTCTGATGAAAGGTGGTAAAAATATATTTATAGTTGCACTTTTCAGGGTATAGAATCACACCCATTGATTCCACTGTTCCCCAATCATGTGTATAGAAAACATTAATAAATTTTCCTAGACTCTTTCCATGGGAGCTTGCTCTGCAGGCTATGTCCTCCCTCCCCCACCCCACTCTCAACAAGCTTAAAGGGTTCATGCCAGCTTCAATCCCTGGCCCAGGGTTCGGCTTTCTTGTCTCCTTCCTCACCTGTTGGCCATGCATGCAAGGCCTTTCTTGGTCCCATTCCCTGCCCCACATGTAAGCAGATTTCAGAAGACATGGGGCAGCCCCACCAAATAGGGTCCCTACAGAGCCTCAACAAGGGGGAGCAAGCCCAGAAATGAGCATCCCTTACCTCTTCTCCAGATCTTACCTGCTCTTGGGGGCAAGGGCTATGGGAAGCAAGTGAGTTTAAAGTGAGTGGTTTCTCCCTAGCCATCTCCTAGGGGTACCTGGAAGTCATGGCTGATCAGTGCCATTTGGCCAAGTGAACCAGTCAAGCCTGTGTACTTAGCGTCATGGCCTTATCCCAGAGTGAGAACCAGACACGTGGGCACCTGCCAGTTGGCACCGTGTCAGCAAGGTCTAGGTGTAGCCAGTGAGAGCCCGTCAGGGTGGGGAATCCAGGGGTGCCAGGAAAGGGCCAGAATCTCCAGGACTTTAACACCCTCTGCAACCACATTAGCGTTTCGTGTTGCTCATCTCCATGTTGCACAGACAGGAGAGATGATGGATGTGGACACGGGATTGTGAATTGTGAGTCCACAATCTCATACATAAACACACTTTCAGATAATGTTAGTCCTTACTGTCTTCTCTGGAAACGTATGGCTTTTTATTACAATCCCAGCATAACTCTTGATTTTTAAAGCACCCATTTGTTCATAAAGCACTAATGGAGCATGGCTAAGTGCCTGTCACCGTGAAGAAAACATGGACAAACATGGATACATTCCTGCCCTCGGGGAGGTGCATGGAACACATAGCCAGTACAAAGTTGCAAATGACATGTGCTGGGAAGGAAAGCACGTGACAGACTTAGAGCAAGATCTAAGGAAACAGGATCCTAGACGGCAGCAGAGTAGGTGGAAGTTACACTCACCTCCTCCCAGGACTAACCTGGAATTACACCTAAAGTATAGATTAGAACAATCAGCCTGAATAAGCAGCTGAGGACCAGCGGAGCAAAAGTCTTATAGCCAAAGATTTACAGGAGAAGCCCCTTGGCAGCTGGTAGGAAGGGCAGAGACATAAAAAGAGCTGGCCCCCCACCCACATGCAGCAGCTGAGAATCTGGAGGATCATCTCAGCTGCAAAGGGAGCCGCTAAGGAGCTTGGTGTCTCAACCCCACACCAGGAATCCCAGCCCAGAACACCAGGTCCGGGAAGAGGAGCTCAGGTAACATCTGGCTGTGTCAATCAGTGGAAATTCCATCTGCTGGGGGGGAGACAGAGAGTCTGCTAGAAACCCAGTGACTACTCACCTTGACCATGATTTAGAGATTGGTGATCAATTCATCCTCTGAGGTAACTGCCCATTACTGGTTTAATACAGAGCCCTTTTTCCTTCATGGGAGTGTAGTGGGGTGTGACTGAGAGGGGATGGAGGTGTGTGGGTGAATGGTCAGGGATCAGGGTGCCTAGGGCAGGGCTCTG
>NW_006287253.1:692833-693206 GCF_000327345.1 Myotis davidii | reverse complement strand
GGGAGTTCAGCGATGAGTGGCCCGCTAGCAAGGGCAGCAGAGGGCTGGGAGGTGTCTTTCTTCCAGGCAGGATTCTGGCCAAGTATTTGCTCTGAGTGGCCTCAGGATCAAGCTAGGGGAGGCTGTGGCAGAGTCAGTCCCTGGGGCCACCTTCCAGGGCTTGTTCACCTTTTTAGGGTCAGGGCTGCAGCACACCCTCTACTCTTCCAAATACCACTCACAGACAGTGACCCTAGCCCGCCCAGTGTGGCTCAGTGGTTGAGCATTGACCCATGAACCAGAAGGTCACAGTTCCATTCCCAGTGTGAGCACATGCCCAAGTTGCAGGCTCCATCCCCAGAAGAGGGCGTGTGGGAGGCAGCGGATCAATGAG
>NW_006287253.1:687079-692305 GCF_000327345.1 Myotis davidii | reverse complement strand
TCTTGGTTCAGCCGCTGCCGCCGCCCCGCGGGAGGGCGAGGGGGTCCAGGCCCGCGGCACTGCCCGCTGGAGGAGGGGCCCTCGGAGTTACCAGGGCATTAGGGTGAGGTGGGGATGCGTGCGCAGCGCCACTGCGGGTCGGGTAGACCCCTGCCGCACTCGGGAACCGCGGGACCTTCTGCATGGTGTGCCCCACCTGTTACTAACCACCTGTGTGTGCGGGTACTGGGAAACGGTGGGGACCCAGGGTTCCTGTCGGTGCCTGAGAAGCTGAGTTTCTGGGGAGACTGACCAAGAAACAAGCTCTCAGGGTGCTGAGGGTGGGGAGGGGTGTAGGTGAGGGAGTGTTAGTGGAGCAAATTGCATGCCCTGGGGGCAAAAGAGATGCAGGTCCGGAGGTCTGTATTGGTGGAGGTGCAGGGGAGGGGGCCACAGCCCCGGGGCCCGGTGGAAAATGGGCAAGTGCGGGCGCCGAGACTGTAGTGTCCATCTGTTTCAAGCTGGCTGCTGTGCTGTGTGTGGAGTTACCCATGTGATCACTAGTTGTGGGACATGGAGCCAGGGGCGGGCCTGTGGGTCTCCGTTTCAAGATCTTTACAAGTAGAATTGAGGTAGGCCCAGCCTGAGGCCAGTATATTTCTCAACTCATGTTAACATTGTTTGCGGGTAGTTTTTATCGCGCGCTAACAGGTGGCGCGGGCATTTTTTTGCGCAAATGGCAACGTTCAGTAAAATTACGATAACTTTAGTTTACGTATTTATACGTTACCGGCGTTCTGCCGCTAGTCTATAAAAAACGTATTAATACGTGTCCCGCGCTCTACTACACTGGTAGAACGTATAAATACGTAAAACGTATAAATACGTTTCCCGCATACAATGTGTTTTAAGCCCAGGCTTTGACATTGTCTGTTTAGCACAGTAAACACCTTTCCTCTTTGTGACCTTATTGCATACTTATTCCAGTGCAGGACTGTTGGAGTTTCTTCTGGTCTGCTTCCAGAATAATTGTGTGTGTGTTTGCAACATTGGTTAGCAAAGCAGTCCAGTTGCACTGTAGAGGGAACTTTTGGTCTGAGTTGAATTCTCAGCAGAAATTGGGAATGATTGCTTTTTAGGAAACAGAATGCATATCTGGCAAAAGAATCTAATTGCGCAAGAATCTCCTCAATGGCTGAGGGTGCGTGTCAGGAAAGGCCCTGAAGTGTTTGGGAATTAAACTAAAACTGTCCTAATATTGTTTGGTAAAAAAGCAGCTCCTTTTCTAGCCACAGTGTGAACACTTACTGTCAGTCCAGTTGGAAGCTGCTCTCATTTGCTTCAGCTCACAGTATCCCACTTTTGTCTCCTAGAGGTGCCCAGAGTCCTGGGTCAGTGGTGGGTGAACTGTTGTTTCTCTCATCAACACCCGTCAGATGGAAGCAATGGTGTCGTGTTGTTAGGGTGTTTGCTGTCCAGGTGCCCTTGGGGTCTGCATTTGAGGGGGCACTGTTAGAGCACTGAGGCTCCCCCTTCCCACAGAGTGTGTACCTAGTGTGATATTTTTTTCTGCTTGTAGTACTGTAGGAATGTGAGTACACTATTTAAAACATTGTGTCTTCCTTCTAAGGATATGAGTGTTCTCCAGAACCAACATAGCTGAAGCGAAAGAGAGTTATTGTGAGGGATTGGTTCACATGACTGGACACTGAGCAGTCCCGAGATCTGCCATCTACAAGCTGGAGGCCAGAAAAGTGGGTGGGGTAGCTCAGTCCAGATCAGAGGGCCTGAGAACCAGGAAGCCGGCGGTGTAAGCTGCAGCCTAGTCTGAAGGCCCAGCAACCAGGAGCACCGATGTCCCAAGGCAGGAGAAGATAGAAGTCCTAGCTCCAGCAAGTAGACAACACTCAGACGTAAGGTTTTACCAGCCCCCTAGGCATCCCTTAGTCCAGTTAAGGTGATACATAAAATTAACCCTCCGGGCGTGTGAATTCTAAGCACACATCATGCCCATCCAAAACCAACAATTTCTGCTGTCTGGTGTGCTTTGCTGGCGGGAGATGGGAGGAACCCACCGGCATTGAAGATCTTGAGGACAATTTCATTACATTGAAGAAACCTCCCTGAGCTTTGGGCCCCCACTTGTATTGAGCATGTGTCAGATGCCATCCGAGAGTTTCATCTGCACATCTCGGGGAGAGACGACACTTCAAAGGACCGTAGACTGGTGTCTTAAACAGAGGGACCTAAAGGAGCTCCTAGAGCCTGACCGCCCCTGATAGTAGCAGCTGGGTTTGCAGGGGTCTGCAGCCTCCTTCACTGCCCACCAGGAACTGCGGCGTTCTCAGCAGGTAGTGTAGGTGTTCTCAGTAGGTTCTGTACACGTGGTCCATGGTGTTATGTACTACATTTTTACTCTTTTCTACAGGGATAGGAAGGTGACCAGGGCTTTTTTGTCTAAGAGAATTTTCCGCCCTCATTTCTCATGTGAAATGAACAGTGTCAGCTCTGTCATGTGCAGTGTGGGCACAAAGCCCGAATAAGGGGCTTGTTCCACCGCCTAAGAGCTCAGCAGCTACAGCCCTTTGGCCTCTTGTATGACATATGGACCATAAATAATATACTTGTTTCCTTATTTTTAAAAAACACTATCTCTTTACTCGTGTATGTCCTTTTGTACTTACTCAGTTGACTCACCTGAGAAGAACTGGAAAGTGGGTCATGGGTTAGTGTATCCTACAGAAGAACAATCCAGGGTGAGTGAGACCTGAAGTTCTTTAATTGTTAATAAATAGAATCTAAGTTGAAGATTTTATCAGTCATCAGATTTCAGAAGTCAGACAGGACATTCACATTCAGCAGTAGACCTAAGAAACAGTGCTGGTGTGGCTGGTGTGGCCTATGAACCAGGAGATCCCGTTTCAATACCCAGTCAGGGCACATGCCCAGGTTGTGGACTCGATCCCCAGTAGGGGCATGCAGGAGGCACTCGATCAATGATTCTCTCTCATCATTGATGTTTCTCTCTCTCTCTCTCTCTCTCTCTCTCTCTCTCTCTCCCTTCCTTACTCTCTGAAATCAATACAATTATATTTAAAAATAAATAAAAAAGAAAGAAACAGTGTTGTTGTTTTTGTTTTCTCTGGCTTTGAGCACATGGTTTTCTGTAACCTGGGATGAGATGAGATGCAGTGAAGGAAAACTCCCTGTTTGAAGCGGCGGCAAATGGTTAATGTATTGTCTTTTCTTACCATGTGGGAGGATGCGGGTGTTTGAGAACAGGATGACCTTTCCCAGCTCTGAACCTGTCTAACATGGCTGTTTCTGCCTGGGTTGAAAACCTGCCCGGTTCCTGGCTGTGCTGGTGCAGGAGGCGGGCTGGGCTGTTTCCTTGGCCTCCGCCTCCCATGCTTCTTTGTTGACTCATACTGGCCCGTAATCAGAGGCTCTGGGGTGGATGAAGCTTAGGGTGTGTGCTTTGGAGTATAGTTCTTTTAGTTCACGCAAGGCCAGTTCACAAAGACTTTAAAAATGAAAATCCCCGTGGAAAAAATTCCTGTCCCACATCACCCCTGCTCCCTGAGGAGGAAGTGCGCCCTTCCTTGTAGAAGTTTTCACAAAGGACTGGAGGGGTGTGTTAGGTGGTATGCAGATTCCCACCTACCTCCCCTGCCTGACTCTTTATTTAGAAAAAGTTCAGAGCCACAGATAAGTTGAAGAAATAACTAGAACAATGAGTTCCGAATCCCTTCCTGCTCCCACAGCGTTTGCCACGTCGGCTTTGCCACTCCTTCTCCCTGTCTGCTTGTTAGTTTTAACCAAACCATTTGAGAGTCAGTTGTGAGACCCCTAAATTCTTGAGAGTGTGTCTGCTGAGAATGAGGACATTCTTTTACATAACGGGATATAAGACCAAAATCTGGACAATCACAGTGACCATGATACTTGAATATTTGACTTAACATAGGCGTCCTTGTACCAGTTTCCCAGTAATGTTCTATGTCCCCCAACCTGTCGTCTGGCCTCATCCAGGCTCACATGGTACATCTCGTTATGTCTCTTAATATCTGTTCCTCTGCAATGGCTCCTCAGTCTCCGGTGTTTTCAGAGAGCTGCTTTGTGAAAGACCCTCAGTTTGGCCTTGTCTGGGTTTTCTTTGATTTGATTCCAATGCATTTTGACAAGATTCAACCACTCAGTGACTGTCCTTCTCCCTCACCCTCTGGGAGGCACCTGCTGTCACTTTGTCCCATTGTCATGTGGTCACAGGTTACACTGGTGATACTTCGATCACTTTTCAGGTGCCGTTTCTCATGATTAAGTGATGATTAACATGGGAAAGCACCACCAGTGGGCACAATGGTCTCGGCGTCCCTGTTCACTGTGATGGTTGCAAAGTGGAAATGCTTTCACCTTTGCTAGTTGCCTTCTTTCTATATATTTCATGTCAGCATGAAACCATGGACTATTCAAGAGGTCAGAGCCCATTGCTGTCATTCACTTGGTTGTTTAAATGGTCCCAGTTTAACAAGAAGGACCCCCCCCCCCCAATCTGCTTCTGGGTCCTTTTACCATTTATCCATCAACTCGTGCCACTTTCTGGCACAGCGAGCTGCCCAGGGCTGATCTTGTCCTTCCTCTGTGCCAACTCTAGAATCGGCCGTTTCTCCAGGGAGCCCTGGGTTCTCTTAGTGGGGAACAGCGTCTAGAAACCAAGACCTGGGCACCAACGTGCCCCTGGCTACTGGGTGTTGTCCTTTCTAGGACCTTTAGTGGACAGAGCTAGGAACCGAGTTTTTCAGAGTTCATCTCATCCTGACACCACGGGGGTCTCTGCTTCTCCCCTCTCCCAGTGCCCGCGCGTTGGGACCTCTGAAATGGCGGTGGCTGTTATCAAAATGCCACTGTTGCCCTGTCTCTCTTGGTAGTATTTTGAGAAATCAAGGCATTTCAGGGGTTGTCAATTTTCTTTTCTTTCCTGAAGCTAAGTGAAATCTGTTCTGAGTACTTAAAATAGTTTAAAGATAAGCTTCAACATAAACCCAAGAGCACACCATTAGAGATGCTGAAAAGAACACTATTTGATAATAATTGCTGCAGAATAATACATGAAATAATGGATTTATATTTCATTTAAAATAAAATAGGATTTTATTTAGAGAAATGGAATGTAGAAGAACTACACTATTGAATAGAATAACCAACTGTTTTAGAGTAAGCCCCACTTAGCAAATACAGTGAATAAAA
>NW_006287253.1:666504-687043 GCF_000327345.1 Myotis davidii | reverse complement strand
TACATTTTATTACGAAAATATTCATACAGCAAAATTGAAAGAATAGTATAGTCAATACTCATATACCCAAGAAACTCAGCTTTTATCCTTCACCTTGTGCTGTGTCGCCTCTGTACCAGTGTCCCTCCTCCCCCCATCCTTCCGTGAAGGCATTTTGAAGTAAGGTGCAGACATCCTACACTCTCCCCCAGGACTTCGCTGCATGTCATTAACTAGAGTTCAACATTTTTTTTTCTTGAGATAACTTGTGCATGCAGTGAAATGCAGGAACAGTAGTATGCCTCTGGATGAGTTATAAGATGATGCTAACCTGAAAATAAAAGGCCTTTCCAAGTGAGAGGCAGCAGCATTTAGTTGAGACCAATAAGGATAGTCATTGGTAGATGTACTAATTCAGGCAGAAACCCAGATCTTGCCCCAGTTAGGAGACAAAAGCAATGGGTATTTATGAGAAAGGGAAGGGGGACAATTACATCAGTAGAAGGAAGGCTGTTGGTGCAGATAACATAATATGGTGACATTAATTCTAAACTGGATTTTTTTTTAATCCTCACCCGAGGATATTTTTTCTATTAATTTTTTTTTTAAGAGAGAGTGGAAGGGAGGGAGAGGAGGGGGCGAGAGAGAAACATTGATGTGAAAGAGACACATCAATTGGCTGTTGTTCTAACCACTGAACCAAACCAGCCAGGGCTAAATAGTATTTTTAATTTTTAGTCCAATAGTTATAAGTATGTGCTTTCTTGTTCTCTTTACAAATAGCTTTTTGAAAAACAAGGTTGCTCGGGCCCAGTTCAAAGGTTATTTTGCCCTGTTCTAACATGCCAGAGATTTGGGAATGAAAACATGCAAGGCAGTTCCTCTGGCGTGGCAGCTCCAGCTCCATGTTGAAGTGGCTCCATTTAGATTATTGGTTACAGGTCCGTTCGTGTTTTAGGGTATATATTTGTGGCTGATTAGTGTTGCATTGTATGACTACGTTTGTCTGTCCATGCTATACATGGACATCTGGACTGTTTTCAGCTTTTGGCATATTAAAATAAACTTGCTATGAACACTCCTGTACAAGTCTTCCTGTGGACGTATGTTCTAATTTTTCCTGGGTGAACTATCTAAGAGTGGAATTGCTGAGTCATCGGGTAGACATATATGTTGTTTTATGAGGAAGTGCCAGCTCTATTTTTCAAGTGGGGGAACCAATTTGTACTCCCAGCAAAACTTATGAGAGTCCCCACTTGCTCTGCAGCCTTGCCAACATTTAGGATTGTCCGTCTTTAATTTTAGCCATTCTGATGGTAATGAAGTGGTATTTTATCATGATTTTAAGTTGCAGTTCCTGGTGATTAATGAGTTTGTGCAGAGCTCTTTTCAAAGTGTGTGTTTGTTTTAGGGGATAGGGTGGGGTATTAGCAGCTGCCTGATGTCATACTGGAAATGTTTCATTTATCACACGATCTTGGTGTGGGGTTTGACCCCTCCCTGGAGCAACAGTGCTGGGAGGGTCCCCAGCGCTGCTCCTGGATTGCAGCCAGCTTCTTCCCTGTGTGCCCAGAACATACCCCTCTCTGAGGGACTGGTGGGACTGGCCAGGGGCCAAAGCCCTGGCATTTATCAAGTGGGCCTGGCATTGCTGTGGTCTTAGCTTCCACAGGGAGTGTCTGCTGCTGAGCTGCTGGCCTCAGCTGGCTAGTGGTCCATGGTATCGGACCCTGTGGCTCACCTCCTGAGGGTATGCTCAGGTCACCTTTTCTGAAAGACCCCCGTGGGTACAACCATGTGTGATGTTTTCATATACCTCTTGCTGCCCTGCTGCACCAGGGCTCAGTAACTACTCTGTCCCTGGAGGCTTGGTGCCCAGAGAGGACCTTGTGCATCACTCACTAGCACCCTCCCTGCCCTCCTGGCTGATTTGTTGTTTTTTCCCCCACAGTTTGCTCCCAGAACACAAACAAGACCTGTGAGGAGTGCCTGAAAAATGTCTCCGTAAGTAGCACGTGACTGGAAGCAGGCCCACTTTTGCTAACAGGGGTGACCCTGGTGTGTGTTAAGGGATCAGAGGGTGGGGATGTGGGAGATTTTTGTGATGGATATTAAGTATTACTTTATCCCTTCTCAGGCATCTCCAGCTGTCCCATGGGGACTGCAGATGCCACCTGAGCATCATTAATAGGCATATTTCACTCCCAAAACAGGTATGGGGTCATAAAAGGTGTGCACCAGGCCTGTGGTGGGAGCATGCGTGGCTGGTGGGGAAGCCTCAGACCCCCCTGAGGTGGTGGTGAGCGTTGGTGCACAGTGCTGTTCAGACAGGGATTGTGGGGACAGAGGAGCAGATGGATGAGAGCTGGGCAGAGGGGTCAACCGGTGACTGTTAACCTGTGACCAGGGCCTCATGTTGGTGTCATTAGACCATAGAGGCCCAAAGCCCTGGTCATCCACCGCTGAGGGGTCAGAGGAACATGAGCCGCCTGTAAACCTCTAGCCAGAGTCCTAGCTCCCTGTGTCCCGTGTCTCCACCAGTGCCAGGGAGATGCTTCTCTCCCAGCTCTTCACACAGGAGTGGAGAAGAGAGGCGAGAGCCAGGGGGACACAGGCGCCAGGTCAAGGGGGGAGTTGGGGGCGTCTGGTCAGTGGGTCAGCCTGTTCACAGCTCACTAGTCAGGATGTGAGCCTCGCAGCCAGGATGTTCCAGTGTCCCTGGTTCTTGCAAGTCCCTGTGTGACCTTGAGCAAGAGGGTAGCTGCTCCTGGCATCTAACACATGGGTGTGTGCAGCAGGCCATCGGGGAGAAGGAGAGAGTCACATGTGCCGCTGGGGAAACCTCCCGCCGTATCTGGCCGTCACAGGGCTTGTGGGAACAGTGCTGCTTTGTTAGGGTCCAGTTGCCGCTCCTCAGGCATTGACTTCCTGGGCAGCTCCCGATCCAGCAGCCTGAGTGTCTGGCTCCGTTTCACCGCAGCGCTGTGTGGTCAGCACCGAGGACCCGAGAGAAGCTGACCCGGGGTAGGGATGGCTGGGAGAAAAAACGCCCTTTGTGGGGCCGTGGCCTAGGGCCCTGGGGGAGCTGCCTCCCCGCTGTGGCCGGGTCCTTCTGGTGTTGGAACTACACAGCCTATGTTTCCCTTTCCTTCACATTAGGGTTTAATGACCAAGGGCGGGTCAGGAAAGATGTATCAGATGATTCCCACTTCAAGACGTGGGGCCATGTTTTTACAAAAATATGGCAGGGTCTTGGGCCCCAAGCACATCTGTGAGTTATAGGACTTACCTCTGCCGGTTACACCGAAAGGAGCTCGTACTGCAGTTTCAGGTCTTATCGTTGACAACGCTGAACCAGATCGGGGGGCTCTGGTCCTCAGGGTGGCATTTTCTTGATGTTGCTTGTTTTCAGTGTCTGGGTTTTTCTATTGAAGTCATTTCAGCCGTAAAAATGGCTTAGAGTCTATGTGGCTTTGCAGTTCCCAGAGCACCTGTGCAGCACTGTCCTGTTCAGCTCTCCCCGCTCTGGGAAGGACATTGGGAGGTGCAGGTGAGGGACATGTTCAGATCACAGTGGGGAGGGCACTTCATCTGAAGTCCTGACCCCCATCTGAACCCAGACAGATCAAGTCAGAGCTGCGGGCCACACGTGCAGGTGGGTGAAAGCCGGGGTCGGCCGTGTGTGTGTGTGTGTGTGTGTGTGTGTGTGTGTGGGTCCAGGGGTGCCCAAAAGTCTCTGAAAGGATGGGCGGTGCCTCGGGGGCCTGAAGAGCCTGAGCAGGTTAGAGGGAGGCCGAGGGCACGCTCTGTGTCCTGTTGGTGTCACTCAAATTGTTTACCACGAACATACTCCTTCACTCATGTAACAACAACACCACAGAAGAGAACTTACCCTCCTAGTGAACATCTATGGCTTTTGGAAAATCATCATATAAAATTGGAAAATTAGACATTTAAAACTTAAGCTTTTTGAAAATGGAAGATTTACCAAACATTGTTAAACCAGAACAAAACCACTAAAATGCAAGATATTCTCAAACAACCAAAATAAAAAGGGTTTTTCCCGTTTATTAAGTATGCTCAACCATTTTAAACACAACACAGTAAAGTGGATGCTATGTAAAGAGACCTGGGGAGCCTTTGTTTTAATATATTTTGCAGTAGACATTCATCCTAACCTGGGACCAAAAAAACCCCCCCAAAAAAACCAAAACCATAACTTTCCATCCTATTAAAATCTCAAAGGAAAAAGAACGCCAGAAAACTGTTACCTTTAAGATCTAAAATAAGAAGCCAAGTTCTTCCTGTGCAGGCACAATCTGCAGCCTAAGCCCCACTTCCTTTGTTGCCAACGCCCACAGTGCCAGCTCCAGACTCCCCCGCACACACGCCCTGGGTGAAGGCGCTGTCCCTGCCCCAGACCGCCTCTCCCCTGACACTGTAGGGACTTGGGGGCATCTGTGAGGCTCCAGTAGGTGCCGTTGAGCCTTGGTTGTACTATCTATAAGGCGGCTGGAGGAAATACTCACCTGCTGCTCTTGTAGAGGTCAGAGGTAGGATCACGGCCACAGAAGACCACTAACATACTGAGCTCCTGCCATGGGCCAGCCTTGGTCTGCCTGCGAGGGATCCTTCAGTGGTGCACATGGATGCCTATCCTCCTGATGATGGGCCACGATAGGCAGCTTGAGTGTGTCAGGAGGCGATGTGCCAGCAGGGGCGGGGGCAAGGGGGCAGTTTTAAGTAGGTTGCCCAGGTTAGGCCTCATGGAGGAGGTTAGAGAGCCACATGCGTCTGGGAGGAATGTTCCAGGCAGAAGGAGCAGCCCATGTAAAGGCCCTGGGCGGGGTGAGCTGCCTGGCATCTTTCATGACAACACAGAGGCTGTGTGGCTGTTCAAGGTGCCTAATGGAAGTGGTTTGAGTGACATGGTTCTTGGTGGGCAGTTGAACCTCTGTGATGGGGTGAGAGCCCAGGCCGTTACCGTCCTCCGAGGGTGAGCAGACCAGGTGGCTGATGGTTTAGGGAATCAGGTCCTGGACCGTCTGGTTCTTTGGTGTTTACGTTGAATTTCTAACATTTAATGTTTATCTCTCTCAGTGTCTTTGGTGCAACACGGATAAAACATGCGTGGACTATCCAGTGGCAAAAATCTTGCCCCCTGCTTCTCTTTGTAAGCTGAGCTCTGCACGCTGGGGCGTTTGTTGGGGTAAGTGGTCATTTTACAAAATTGGCTTCTTGGTTGTGCTCATGAACATAAGCTGCCAGAAAATGTATTCCCAGTAGTTCTGTGATGTTCCCAGTGGGAAGTTGGGGAGCCATTGAGAGCTTGTGGTGTCTCAACTGGGGGGTCCTTGCAGATCTGGAGGCCCCCTTCAGGCCTCAGCCTTGGCACTGGGTCTCCACACCATTGGGGGTGGCGAATTGAAGGCTGCTTTTTGGATGGCTCAGCACCTTATGTCTTGGTGATGTTCGTGGGCCACTTTGACCCCTGTGGTTCCTGTAGGGACTCTGACTTCCCAAGCAAGGAATCCCTGCTCAGCATGGGCATGTGTCCCATCGTCTCCATGTGGTTGTTACAGGTATTCTGTCATCAGAAATTAGCCCTTTGTGAGATTCAACTTTTCTAGTTTACTTTTATGTATATACTTATTTTTTTAGAGAGGGAGAAAGGGAGAGAGAAGGGGAGAAACATCAATGTGAGAGAGACACATCCATCAGTTGCCACCCATATGCACCCTGACTGGGATCAAACCTGCAACCTAGGCATGTGCCCCAACCAGGAATCAAACCCACGACTTTCTGGTGCACAGGACGACACTCCAACCAACTGAGTCACACCAGCCAGGGCTCTAGTCTGCTTTAAATATATATATATATATCATTGTGACCTCCTGGTTCATGGGTCATCGTTCAACCACTGAGCCATACTGGACGGACTCTAGTGTGCTTTTATTTATTTATTTATTTATATTTTTTTCTAGTTTGCTTTTAAATTAGTTGCTGGTATATGTTGCTACACAGAACTCATTTTTATGTGGTTGGGTTTATTAATCCTTTCTTTTTATGGCTTCAGGTTTGGGGTCAAACAGAGACCACCTTCTTTCTATCTATCTGTCTATCTACTTACTTTTAAATTGGTTTTAGAGAGAGAGAAAGAAACACTGATGTGAGAGAGAAACATCAATGGGTTGCCTTTAATACATGCCCTGACAGGGGATTGAATTCACAACCTGGGCCTGTGTCCTGACCAGGAATCGAACTGGCAACCTTTTGGTGCACTGTACACACTCAACCAACTGAGCTACACAGGCGACGGCGAGGCCACTGTCTTAAGCTGCATAAAGGAGCTGTTGTTTTCTTAGGGCACTTTGATACTTCACTTGGTGTGTCTGCAGCTTATTCCTAATTTATCTGTCTTTTTTATAATTGAATTCCATTTTAGAATCCATCAGCCTCCATTAGAAATACTCACTTGTAGTGCTGAGGCCCAGGGAATCCAGGAGTGTGTGTGTGTGTGTGTGTGTGTGTGTGTGTGTGTGTGTGGTTGAGGGGCCTACTGTGTGGGCGTACACGCGTGTGCATGTGCCCACATACCCTTTGTCATTTCCACCCAGTTGACCATTCTCTCTGCTGTCCTCGTACCAGAAAGGCTTCACTGGGCCTCACTGCCCTCTGCTTCCGTCCTGTCCACTGTCTTCTCCATGGAACCGGTCCTTGCTCACTGTTTCACAAAGACCACTCCTGGGCCAGGGGACCCTGGGCATGTTGAGCATGAGCTGTTTAAATTGAAGTTTAACTTCTATTGGGGTGCACACATCTTCAGTCTCCCTCTATAGACTACAGTCTACAACATAAACACACATATATACACACACATATATCTACTCAGTAAACGTTTACGTGAGTACATAGCTGATTCCCCCCTTAGCAAAATATACAGACCATTTCTGGCACCCACAGCTGTTAATGCCAGGACTCCGCGGGTAACTGCTGGACTGACTTGCCATCAGCATAGGTAGTGCTGCCTGTCCCTGCCCTTCACATAAAGGAGGTCCTGTGCTGCCTCACCTGACTTCACCCCGTAGTATGTATGCCTGAGGCCCTTCCTTGTGTGTTGTGTGTGCCGGTTTGTCTCCGACTTCGGGCAGTGTTCACAGGTGTGCCTCCATTCTGCTGCTGAAGGACATTTGGGCATTTCCGGTGCTGCTGCGGTCTTGTGTTAAATGTGTGCCAGCCCTCCCTCCGCAGGGCAAATATGTAGGCGTAGAATTGCTGCCTCACCACGTGTTCATCCTTAGTAGGGCTGCAGGCATTTTTCCAGAGTGGTGTACCAGCTCATGCTCCTCCAAGCAATGTGGGGCTTCCAGTTGTTCCACGTCCCTGCCAGTGCTTGGGCACTCATCATCCTCGGTGTGGTCCATCTGGTGGGTGTGAGTGGATCTCACCGTGGTTTTCATGTGCATTTCTCTGAAGGCTAATGATGATGAGCTCCTTTCCAGGTGGAGGGCAGTTTTGGTAATTCTCTTGTGAAATGAAAGTCCCTGCCAAGGGTTTACAGGGATGGTCAAACCCGACACTGGACAGACGAGATCCATGGCAGTTTATTCATCACCTGTAGTCACAGCCCTTGGGGAGGGGATACTGGATGAATTAGGGGCTGTGGGAGGAGGCTTTGCAGTAACAAGAGGGTGTGGTGCCTGGGTCAGAGAGAAGATGTGATTGCTTGAGCAATTCCAAGGGCTGACAGGGAAATGACACCTGCACCTGGTTCCCAGAGTAAGGACGGTGGTTTGGCTGGGGGCCTCGCCTGCGGGAGTAAGTGGGGAGGGGAACTTGCTGGGCCACTCAAGGCCCTCCTGGTTTCACCAGACACCAGGGTACACTTAACACTAATGTTAGGCCTATACCACAGGTGGGTTTTTGGTTTTTTCCCCCCTCACCAGAAGATATGTTTGTTGATTTTGGAGAGAGAGAGAAACGTCGACCGGCTGCCTCTTGCACCTGCCCCAACTGGGGATTGAACCCGCAACCCAGACATGTGCCCTGACCAGGAATTGAGTCCACCACCTTTTGGTGTACAGGACGACGCTCAAACCAACTGAGTCACCCAGCCAGGGCCACCACAGGTGTGTTTTTGTTTGTTTGTTTGTTTGTTAATCCTCACCCGAGGATATTTTCTCCATTGCTCTTCAGAGAGAGTGGAAAGAGGAGAGACAGAGGAAGGGGGGAGAGAAACATCGATGTGAGAGAGACACATTGATTGGTTGCCTCCCGAATGCTCTAACCACTGACCCATGCCGGCCAGGGCACAGGCCCTTTTTACTCTTACAATTTAGAATCCTTTTATCCAGTTTAGGCAAAAATGTTTTGGAGTTTTAATTATAATAACCTTAAAAATATAAGTGTGCCTGGAGAAAAATGAGGACTTTGCCATTTTGAAATTTTTTCCAGAAGCAAGATGTCACTCCATCATCAGGGTCACCCGGGGTCGTTTTTATGTCCTTTGGTAGAGTGTCATAGATTGCCATACAGGATAACAGGGAAAGGGCTCATAGTTTTGCTTCCTATTATGATGTGATTTCTGTTTTTATTTTATGACTGGTTTTAGCTGCTAAGCAGGGAAGCTCTTTTGGGGGTAGATATATTTCAGAGCCAGTTACCTAATTGATCTCCGTCATTTTTAAAGTTGATGGTTGTAGAGTTCTCGAGTCAGAAACGACACCATCTGCTAGTGAAGGTCTCTTTCTAGTTACACCACTATTGCAACTCCAGCGCTTCTAGAGCAGGCCAAGGAAGGAGCGAATACGGTTATTGCTCAGAAGGACTTGGTCAGATGTCACACTGTTCCTGATTGTAAAATGATTGGGCAAACCCTAAGTGAGTGCTATTCTGCTGGGAGCCAATCTGAATGTGAGGTGGGTCCATACCGGCAAAGAGCCCTCCACTCGCCTCCCCGTCCCCAGGGCAGAACACTCACCATCCAAGCCCCACCCGGACCACAAGTGAGATTAGAGATCATCTGCTTCCTGTCATGGCATTTTAACCTCATTTTCAGAAGCAGCTGGAGCTGGTATGGGGTATGCAAAGCATGGAACCCACTGTTGGCCAGGTGGCTCTTCGAGCCTCTTCAATGGCTGGTGGGTTTTTTTGTTTTAAGATTTTATTAAATTAATTTGTTTAGAGACAGAGAGAAACATGGATGCGAGAGTAAAACATCAGAAGGCTGCCTCCTGCACGCCCCCACTGGGAATCGAGCCCAAAACCCTTTGGTGCAAGACATGACACCCAACCAACTGAGCCACACTGGCCAGGGCTTCAGTGGCTGTTTTAACTGGATGATTAAAAAACACATTCAGGCCGATGCAAGAGGCAGCTGATGGATGTTTCTCTCTCATCGGTGTTTCTAACTCTCTATCCCTCTCTCTTCCTCTCTGTAAAAAATCAATAAAATATATATTTTTTAAAAAACACATTCACAAAAGAAGTATTAGAGTTCAGATGGAATAAAAAAATAGTGACTGGTTTTAATTTATAAATCCTTAAGAGGAGCTGAAAAGAATGTAAAACTTGTGTTAAGTTTGTCTTTGTCTCAGAAGTTTGGTCTGGACAGAAAGTCATAAACTCATTGACACTGATCGGAAGCCATTTTCAAACCCCTGGGGAAGATCCCCTGTCCTTCTGCTTGCCGTGGTCAGAATTTAGTTCCTGTGCAAAATAAATGTGTTGCTTTTGACTTTGACTTCAGTAATTAAATGGGCTGTATTGGGCTTAAATTTTCTTTCAGGAAAGTCCAAATACACAGCTGAGTATTCTCTTCCTTCCTGGTTTTAACTTTCCTCGGTCTTAAAACATCTTTTCAGTATCTGGTGGTGGACCCCAAAACTTGGATCAATCCTGATTAATGGAGAAATTGTTAGATGGCACAGCTGTGTACTAAGAAAGGCCTGCTCCGCAGGCGTGGGTCTCACTCTGACATAGCTCCCCCTCCAGGAGGGGGTGTTGCTCCCCGGGGTTTCCTGCTCCAAGCAGCTCTGACTTGGCCTTGACTTGGCCGCTTTGCACTTACAGTGAACTTTGAGGCGTTGATTATCGCCATGTCGGTGGTTGGGGGCCTCATCCTCCTGGCGGTTGCCACATGCTGCTGCTACTGCTGCTACTGCAGAAAGAAGAAGAGCCGGAAGCCAGACAAAAGCGAGGAGAAGGCCATGAGGGAGCAAGAAGAGAGGAGAATACGGCAGGAAGAAAGGTGAGGCCACAGACTCATTCCCAGGTGATTCTAATGTGCAGCCAAGGTTGAGAACCACTGCTTTAAGGGCACTCAGATCAGGAAAGTGACATTGATAAGTCACAAGTCTTCTCCATTTTTAAAAGCTATGAACATGTAGTGTTTGTGGGTTTTCTAGGTTGTGGTACAAAGAGTGAAAAGCTACATATGCAGGGACCTAGCCAGGGACCACGACCTTCCTTGTCATAGGCCTGCTGCTTCCCTGTCCGTTTCCTCCAGTCGGTGACATCAGGGTTGCAGCTGGAGGTTGCAGCTGGCGGAGCCTTCCTGCTTACAGTCATGATAGTGGGTTCTCATGCTGCAGGGGCAGGAGCCTTTGAAGGCAGTTTTTCAATCTTCATTTGCAAGCAGACCAAGGCTCAGAGAGGGAGGAAAGCCTTTGATCTGGTCACTTGTCTCAAGCCCCTGGCCGAATCGGCCTTGTGCCACCAGTGCTGACCAGCACTTTCCTGGTTACAGAGCATTTGGCAGGTGTGTGTGTGCAGCCCTTGGCCACTCCCTGCCTGATTAGGAACGAGGAGCTCACGTGTCAGGAAGGCAGCCAATAAGGCCTAGGGCTCCAGGTCTCCAGGTCATCACCCTGAAGTCATGGGCCTAAATAAAAACTAGCTTTTGCATGTTCCTAATCATCTTTAGAACCTAGCATGAGGTTTTTACTGAATACTACCTTTTCTTTATATGAGAAAACAATTTTTAAAAAAAATCAGTATTGGACATTTGAAGTGCATTTATTGAAATAAAGAATTGAATAGCATGATATTGGAGCAGCTCAGACGGCTGTGCTCAGCTTCACCTTGCCTGTCCCAGTGGGAGTGTGGCCTGATGGCCCAGCCCAGCCCCGCCCTGCTCTCCTTCTGGAAAACGAGAACAAACCACAGCTTCTCTGCTGGGGGAAGTGGAAGGCGCTTCTTTTAAAGTTACATTGTATGTTGATGCTAAACAAGGTTTTGTTTGTTTTTTAGGAGGGCAGAGATGAAGTCAAGGCATGATGAAATCAGGAAAAAATACGGTAAGAACCGACTGAATCTCTGCTTCAGTTGGCGAGAAATTGCTGCCAAGCCCTCTTGGTCATTGTTGACGTCCGTGAGGTCTAACTGTAGGTATGGGGACAGAAAGACGTCTCTACTCTCCAAGTGGTGCTGTTATAACTAATTCCATGCAATGCCTTAAAAGATGAATATTTTTATCTCAGCCAAACTGCTCCAGGAATACTTGGCTTATGAAGTGTGGGCCGTCACAGGGGTCTGCTGTAGCCCCTTTCCTGGTCTGCCATCTTGTTTGCCTTAAAGGTCTGCTGGGGGGCGGGGGGGACATGGAGGGGGTGAGTCTGGTCTCCTCTGTGCCTTCCCTCCACCCTGGGGTCTCCCGACTCCTGTGTGTGGAGCTGCATTCCTTCTTTAAGGCATCAGCCAAAACGGAGGCCATGCTGTCCTTTTCCTGTTTCGGGGTGTTTTGTCCTGGGTTTGTTTGGGTTTTTGTTTGGAGAGATTGGGGGGCAGGTGGTGAGGCTATTTTTTAGTGTTGGAGAACATTAGGTCAGCTCCTGTGTTTAGTTGGTTCACACCCGTGGACAACATGAGTGTTGATGCTCTTGCTCAGTGATGGCTCCCTGTTGTTGGAAATGAGAGAAGTGGACTTGCTTGGCCTGTCCTGAGGCCAGGCCCTCACTGTTGACAGCCCTGGGACCTCTAGCCTTGAGCCACTCTGCCTCTCTTAACCTTGTGACCTGGGGATTCGGTTAAGTGGACCAAGCAGCTGAGCTAAATCCTAAATCCGACCAGGAACATGTCAACATCTTATCCAACTAATGCACTTATTTTGAAGTCCTCAGTGTGTATAAGGAAATACTGTGTTGTGGTGGAATATTAGGATCCTACTCACTAAAGTAGTAAATCCTCAAGGCTCAGTTCTCTGACAAGGGCTGCTGGTAGTCTGGGCTGTGCACGCTGGTTCAGCCGGCCCACAGGCTGGATGTCCTACTCACTGTCTCTGTGCCTCCTGAAGGACACCAGTGTGCGCTGTGCATCCTGCCCTGCCTCAGGCTGGGGTTGGCCTTGGTGGCCTCCAAGTGTTGGTTCCAGGCATGAGGCTGCTGCCCCTCCTCTTGCCGCTCGGTCTCTGTTTAAGATGAGCGGTCCGATGGCTAGTAGAGCCTTTTTTTGTGTATTCCCACCCCTTGACCTCCTCTGGGTGCTGCTGCATAGGCCTTCAGAATTATGTGAGGTCAGAGCCACCAATCTCTCTGCCACCTGGCCACCATGCTCTTCCCGCCCACAGCACAAATCCCAGTGTTGGGCCTTGTCCTGGGACAGGTGATGATGGGCTCCTGTGTGGGTGCAATTCCCTTGTCCAGTGGCGTCAGCACACTCCCCACTCGCCCCTCGTGCCTCTGCCTGGGTGCGTCCCCATGCCCACTGAACGGCAGTGTACACTCCTGTGACTGGGGACAGCTTGATTTTCCATGAAAGTGAGGAGCCTCGAAAGGAGCTTTGACATCTGGTTAATATTAATGTAAATAGCCCTAGCCCCAGTGCAGGCGAAACCCAGGTCTTGTTTTAGAAGGCATTTGCTTTCCGTAGCACGGAACAGTTTTCCTTCTGAACCAGAAGTAGAGCTGGGAACTGTTTCTTTTCCTTAGACTGCTTGTACTTGGCATTTGACATGATAGTTCTTTATCAAATCTGTGCACTTTCTCCCCAAGGCCTGAGGCTCCCCTCTTCCTCTGACACGAGCACTATGTTGCATCCCCTGCCTCTCTCTCCCTTCTTATCTCGTCCCCACCCCTGCCCTAAAAAACCCTGCTGTAAGCAAGTGTGTTGCAATGGTCCTAGATAATTTCAGTGTATAGTACAGGTTCTTACCGAGAGAGAGTCTGTGTGTGTTTCCACCTGCAAAGAGAACACTCCTAGTCTGGGTATTTATTTAGCACTTTAGATTCTACTAGTTCTGTAAATGCTTGACAGTTTAATTGATGATGACCTTCTTAGTTCTTTTTACAGCCTTAATTTTAAAAGTTAATCCACATTTATAAGGACATTTAAAGGAAGGTGCTTTATTTATTTATTTATTTTGTTCTGTATAATATTAGCTAACCACTAATATGGGGGAAGAAATACTGGCTTTAAATTTCTTTTCTTTTTTCTGTGTGTGCACTCCAGTTTTCTCCTTTATTTTTAAATTTATTTATTGTTTCTATTTAATTTATTTTTTCCCCCTGGCTTTAAATTTCTTAACTTCTCTTTGAGCAAGTAAGTCTTTCTTTCTTGGGGTCTGTTTTTTTTAAAATTATTGGTTTGGGCACATTTTATTTCAGTGTTAAAGTCACTGTATTTGGACTTTCAGAAAAGGTTTAGCATAGTATTCAAACCTGTGTAGGATCCCCATTTTCCTATTGGCCTCAGTAAACCTCCTTAGAAAGCTTAGTTGTATTGCTGTCTTGAATTTTGTTGTTGCCTAGATGCACTTGTAACCAAGTCCATTTTGTTTGCAGGTTTGTTTAAAGAAGAAAACCCATATGCTAGATTTGAAAACTAAAACACACTCCTGCCGTGTCAAGTCCCAAAGGCGCTCCTAGGGACAGCAGTCTGCAGGCCTGGCCGCCCCCATCCTGCCTGCTGACCTTGATGAAGTGAGCGTGACGCAGCTGCCCTGAATGCTGTCCGTTCTTGTGAGCTTCTGTACCCTTTCCTGATTCTGTATTTAGTCACCTGAAATGTTAAGCCTGTGCAGGTGGGGGAAGGCTGCTTTTGTTTTTGTTGTTAATTTGAGGAGGAATCGTGCACATTCCACATCTCAGTTTGTAAGCTCATTGCACACCAACAGCCGCAACACTAACGCCATCCTCCTGCTGCAGCGGCGCGAACCTTCTTCACATCCACCCACTAACAGCTCCACACAGCAGCCGGGGAGTCTTCTCTGCCTGTGACGTGGGAGGATCTGCCAGTCCCTCGTCGTTTCCCCCTAAAGCCACAGGTGTGGGCCTCAAGTCCCTGTTGCCCCGTCTCCCAAATGTCAATTCTGGTGGCTTTCCGCATCCAGGACACAGTGTCAGGGGCCCTACTTCCTAGGCTGTAGTTGCAGTGAAAAACATTGAGAGTGAATGCATTGAAAACCTTTTTTAAAAAATCCTAGATTTATTTCCCCACCTAAAAGATTTCACCAGGAAACTTCACTATCAATGTTCAGACCATGCATTGTATGATATTTTAATTTGTATCTTTAGCAGACCATGAAGCTTGTTATCCAGTGAAAATCTCTATTGTAAATGAAGTTTTGAAACAACCTCCCTAAGGCAGAAGATGGGTACTCCCATGTGCCAGCTTGGCGCTCGAGAGCGCTGTTCACTGCCCTGCTCGCTGTTCTAGCCCCAGTGACACAGGTGTCAGTCGCGTGTGTGAGGCGCTCTGAGCCTCTCCCTGCCGTTGGGCTGTGTGCCATCCCTGAGGAGGAAGGGCTCTGTGCCTGGGAAGTGGGGTGTCCAGGGCCAGCTGAGGGGATCTCCACACACTACCCAGAAACAATGGTGACTGTCCTGCTTCTAAGATGACCCTGGCTCTGAGCTGCACTCCTTTGGCTCAGACGTGTCATGAGACTTCCCTTTAGAGGCGGGTTCTCGTAGGTCACCTGTGGCCTCCGGGTGCCCAGTGGCACCGTATATGATGGTTCCATTTCTTTCAGAGCAAGAAATGTGGCTTCAGTAATAGACTGAACTCATGGCAGGGACAGCAGCAGACAATGAAGTGACAGTGGAAGCAGCCTTTCTTAAATCTGAACATACTCCCCAGTGCCAGATTGCTTTGAATTAGAAAAACATTAAGCTTCGGGAAAGTAGGCCAACAGGCACATAAAAGAAGCCATGCGTTCAGTCTTCACACTCCTGCTGCTCTGCCATCACATAAAGTTCACCTGCAGGCCAGGGTGATCAACACAGCATGACACGCCTTGAACCATGGAGACTGGTGCTGGGAATTAACGTTTCTACAAAACTGAGAAACTAACCTTTAACAAAGTCTGTAGTCTTATTTCTCTTACTTGGACATTTGACAGCAATTTACAGTGTTACGAAACATTCCTTAATATTTTAAAGCAGCCTGATAATTTTTACTTTCTGCTGTTTATTCATCGGAGAAACTTTGTAATCGACTTCAATGAACTTTTGTATTAATACAGTAGTTAGTATGTATGTAAAATCACTCAATGTAGGTTCCTGAGCTGACAGTAGAGCTAGGGATTATTAAATACAGTGAGTACAGTGTATTCCTCTCACAAGACATGGAGCCCTCACCAGGGCATCTGAAAGGCCACCCCAAGTCCACATGCTTTTCTCTGAAATAGTTCTAAAAGCAACCAAAAATTATAACCTCAAGAAACCATAACATTTGGAGTGCCTTAATTTTTAACCAGTTTCCAGTAAATGAATTAATACATGCTTTTGCTGAATACTCTGTTCCTTGTGTTTCATTTCTTAGCGGTATTAATATGGCTACAGATTCTCCTCGACTGACAATGGGGTTACATCTTGATAAACCCATTCATTCTAAGTTGAAAATGCGTGTGATATGCCCACCTAACAGACCCAGCATTAGAGCTCAGACAAGTTCACCACAACATGCTCAGCAACTCACTTGAGCTTGCAGTTGGACAGAACTGTTTCACAGGGAAGACAGACATGTAGGTGTCAATTGTTTTGACCCCTGTGATCACGTGGCTGACTGGGAGCTGCATCTCACCCCTGCCCAGCATCACAAGAGGGTCACACTGTGTATACTACCCAGGAAAAGACCAGAATTCAAAATGCAAAGTAGTTTCTGCTGAATGTTTCACTTTTGCATCATAGTAAACTTGAAAAATCCTAAGTCAAAGAACCATCATAAGTTGGGGACTGTCTGAACTTGAGAGTGAGGGCAGTTAGACTTTCTAGATACAGACAGACTTCTGAACCCGTCTCGTGATGTGTGAGCACTCTCAGCTTTAATACCCTGGCTGACGGGGAATGACCATACTGTGCCCTGAAACTCCCCGTGCCCTTGCCTTCAGCCCCTGCCCAGCCAACTGTTAGCTCTCTAGTCAGTGCACCACCCCCAACCCAGGCTTCCCTACTACTTAGCTGGGATCAGATAGAGAGAACCCCAGGAGAAAGCAGTTCTGCCTTTGAGTGTTGCGTCCTTGGCTGCCGTTTGAAACACATAACTACCAACAGGCACTCAGACTCCACCCCTCTCTTTTGGGGGTTCTTAAATGCCTGGTTCACGGAGAGCCCCCCGTCCCTCCCTGAGTTGCTGCTGAGCCATTTTTCCATTGCGTCCGTCACTGGGACTTTGGGGCTCCCTCTGTGTTGAGTTTGTGTCTGCAGGTAGTCGTCAGTCCCGTGGGAGTGTGAGCCTGCCCCCCTGGACCCAGCTGAACTCTACTCACTTCCAGGGGAAAGTCCACGGGCAGGTCAACTCCAGCTCCTTCGCTCTGAAATGTCCAGAGGTCACTGGCCTATATCTAGAATGTGGGAGGCAGGAGGCCATGTCTCCACCCCCAGGTGTGGTCACAGGGTGGCCTTGGGCCTGGTGAGTCCTAGAGTCTCCAGTCTGCGTGGGAAGCTTACATCAACCTTGGCCTCATTTAAGAAGATGGATGGTGGTGAGACCTGTTTAGAAAGATAAGGACAGGAAGTGAAATGCTTCGTCATAGTGCCTGCTCTTCAGGAAAAATCACTGCCAGTTAAAAGGTGAAAATTTGGCCGAAACCGGTTTGGCTCAGTGGATAGAGCGCCGGCTTGCGGACTAAGGGGTCCCACGTTCGGTTCTGGTCAAGGGCGTGTGCCTGGGTTGCGGGCACATCCCCAGTGGGAGATGTGCGGGAGGCAGCGGATCGATGTTTCTCTCTCATCGATGTTTCTAACTATCTCTCTCCCTTCCTCTCTGTAAAAAATCAATAAAATATATATTTTTTAAAAAAAGGTGAAAATTTGGATGGGAAAACAGTGGCCGTGTCCCCATCACCTGGCTCTGGGCATCCTAGAGCTGGTCCGTGTCGCAGGGCTCCATGCACGTGGCCACTCCCTCCCAGGCGGTTTTGCAGCACCCGTTCTGTCCCCTTTGGGGTACCTGTGTTCCCAAGGCAAGTCTGTCTGTGCTGCTTTGGCATGAGATGTGAGTGAACCGTGGGGTCAGTTCCTAGAAGTAGAATTCTGGATCAGAGTGTTCATGGTGCTTATTTTAAGTGTTGGTAGAATTCTGCCAAAGTGCCCACCTCTCTTGAAGGGGTCTGTAACGCTTTGCAAGATGGGTGCAGGTAAGTAGCCCCAAACCAGAGCCTCATCTGGAAGTCGGTTCTCTGGGTAGACAGGAGCGCAGGCCCTGCATGTGTGTGTGTTTTTGGTACAGTAGACAGTACAGGTGGATGCTGGCCTGGGGCATCATTAAGAGCCCTAGGGCCACGGCGGCTGAGAGAAGCAGGCCCGGCCGCCTGTGGGACAGGCAGGGAGAGCAGGCACAGCCGTCCAGGGAAACCTGAGTTTGAGGAACTCCATCTTGTCAGTGCTTCGGCAAGGTAGTGCTGTCAGTTTCTGAGAAATGAGAGCAGGAAGGAGGCAGGACGAGCCCTGGACCTGCCACTGTGAGTGGTCCCGAGGCTCCCCAATCTCCCCACTCTCCATTCTAGGCCCCCTCTCCACAGCACCCCTACGGGTCCGGCTGCTCCCTGCAGTGGTGTTGTGCAGGTCCCAGGGACCATGCCCTGGCCAGACAGTGGCTGATTCAGTGGTCATTTGTGCTCACTCTACCAGGAAGCACAACAGCTGGCCCCTGAGTCCCCAGACAGACTCACTGCAGCCTGATGGTTAGCAGAAACCCGCATGCCTCACGGTTGGCATTGCCACTACTGAACTTTCTCGGCCCACATGTCCACTTGGAGGAACCGAAGGACCCAGCACCAGTCACCTCTTTGGGGAATGGGGACCTTACTGTGTCCCTTGGTACAGGTGCCCGGCCAAGCCTGAGAGGGCACCAGAGGCACCAACTCCCAGGTGGGCCGCTGGGAGGGGCTGAGTGGGCAGTCCACCCCTTGGGGCTGGGTGTCCGCTGGGCTCTTCACGTCCTGTGTCCCCAGCCAGCAGGTGGGGAGGACAGTGGGGAAGTGACCACTTGATTCCATTGGCAGGAGTGCACTCCTGGCTGGGCAGCCACCTGCCTCACCAGGGCCACATCAGGAGCACATCTAGCTGTCGGGAACTGCGTCCACATGAGATGGTTCCATTCTACCAGCACCCCCACTTCCTCGGTAAAGCTGGTTACAGAGGCCCCAGTGTGTCCTTCCCTGCACAGAGAGGCCAACTAGCCAGTTCAGTGGAGACTTGCTTGGCTTGATGGGTTTTCTCTCCAGAGCTGAAGAGCATCATTAATCCACAGTTGGTTCTAAAGCCTGAATACTAAGAATAATTCCTAACTACAGGTAAATCACCAAATACAGTCAACATAACATTCTTGAGTTCTCTAAGCTTAGGGGGAGGGGTGCTGAGTCCACAAAATGAATTTTCTTTGATAGTGGGAGTTGACTTGGGGTGAACTTGGGGTGCTGGCCTGGCAAGAAGCCTTACACTTTTACTAACGTTTCCAAGAGAATGCTGTTCACCAGCGGCTCGTGATGATGGATGGGTGGTGAGCCCTGTCCCTGTCCCTGTCCTCTGCCCCCTGCTGGCCTCTGGACCATGGTGAGCCCTGTCCCTCTCTGAGGATCCCCACCAGCTGGCTGGCCTTCCTTGACACTAACTCTCAGCCATCACTAACACTGTCTCCGGCACTGCCCATCTCAGGGCTTAGCCTTGCGCCCTGTGTTTTGTATGTGTTTGTTCCTCTTGTCTACTTTACAAGGGGTCACATTTGGTTAAGTTGATGAGTATGTCAGACAGGGTGACGTGTGCCGTTTTCTTCCTGCCTCATGATTTCCAACTTTGTATCCCAAGTAACAGAGTTGCCGTTTTTGTTTTTACAAAATCCAGTTACTCAGTCTCAGGGACTCATGTTCAGAGGTCACAGCAGGGAGGGTGTGGCCCCCGTGTCAGCTCAGGAGTCGGGGCTCTCAGCCGAGGGGCAGCACCAGTTTCTCTGATTGGAACCTAAGCTGGAGAGTCGTTAACTCGGCATGAGGAGTCAATATAAACAGTAGTTAACCCAGTGTCAAGAATTGTTAACCAGGCATAATGAATAGTTAACTTGTATAAAGAATATTTAACTAGGTATAAAAATAGTTAACCAGGCACAAAGAATAGTTAGCCAGCCCAGCTAGCCTGGCTCAGTGGTTGAGCATCGACCTATGAACCAGGAGGTCACGGTTCGATTCCCAGTCAGGCCACATGCTTGGGTTTCGGGCTCAATCCCCAGTAGGGAGCATACAGGAGGCAGCCAATCAATGATTCTCTCTCATCATTGATGTTTCCATCTCTCGCTCCCTCTCCCTTCCTCCCTGAGCTCAATAAAAATATATTAACAAAAAAGAATAGCCCGCTTGCCACAGAGGGTTGCTAACTGGGAGACTGATGGGCAGTGGGCATGCAGAGGCAAGCTGGCACCTGGGAGGAGGTTGGATGATTCACACGCTGGCCCCAAGCAGGAGGCACCGCTGTCCTGAGCTTGCTTGAAAGCCTTCCCCTCCACCCCCAACCCCCAGAATGAGTTCGGAAAGGAAACCAGTGGGTGGGAGCATGCAGCTTGCTCAGGAGATCTGAGCCCAAGTCCCAAGAAGGTTGCCAGGGTGTGCCCTTCCCCAGGTGGACACTAACAAGGGAGGAAGGGAGGGCAGGGAGAGGTGGAGCCAGCCCATGTCACACCTGCATGCTTGGCCACAGGGCAGGGACAGGCAACTGAATTCCAAGTGTTCAGACACCGAAATCAGAGGACACCAGGAGCTCGTGCTGTGCTCTGAAAATGTGGTGGTGGGTTCTAGGATCAGAGCCAGCAGGCCTGGGACTGTCAGGGGCTGCAGGTGGCCCACGCCCTCACCTTCCTCTCTTCCCTGGCCAGGGCTCCAAGGCTCCCAGGTGACAGTGACTCCACACTCCTCCTCCACCAACTTCTCCCTGATCCCATAGGACTCTCACCATGACCAGCCCAAGCCAGATCCTGTCACCAAGCCCTACTGTCTGCAGAGCACTGTAGCATCCCCGCACTGCCCTGACCAGGTCCACGCCATATCCTTCTGCTCCACTGGGGCACGGCTGGCACCACTGCTCTCCCTGCAGACTCTTCTCCTCCCTGGCCTGAGGGACCCTTTAAATATGATTGC
>NW_006287253.1:660840-666475 GCF_000327345.1 Myotis davidii | reverse complement strand
TTCACAGCCCTTAGAAAAAGGCCCGAGTTCTATGAAAGCTTAGAGGGCCCCTTGCTCTCCTCCACCTACATCTCTCTCCTTCTCCAGCATCTTTCTCTCCTCCTTCAGCACACCAGCAGCCTCATGCCTGGAACACGCCAAGGCCCTCACCTGGAGCACCTTTCCAGGCATCCTGGCAGCTCCTGACTCCACTCACTCCATTTGAGGTCTGTGAACTTTTCCTGATCACCACCTGAAGAGCCCTCCTTTGCTACATTCTGTTCTCTAACTCAGGTCTACTATTCGATTCTTCTGCCCACCTAATGTAGGTTTAACCACAGAAGCAGAACCAGCAGGATATCTGTCTGTCCATCCATCCACCCGCTACCCTCAACACATCCATCCATTCATCCATCCATTCATCCACCAACCAGTCCATCCACCTTCTATGGATCTATTACAGGGAATTGACTTTCACAGTCACAGGGTTGTATGTCCGATTCAGTCCCTGTAAGACTCTCTGCTCATCTGATGCAGGGACTTACGCTCCACAGGGTGGGCGGACAGGAAGGGAGGATCGTGAGCAGCAGGACCTCAAGGAAGGGCTGAGCTCCCGGACAGCACCAGCACCTGCTACCAGCACAGCAAGACTTGTGAAATGGATTAACAGATGAGATGGGTGCATGAGTACATGGGTGACTGGGTGGATAATGGATGGTTGGGTTAATGGATGGATGGATGGTTGAGTGAATGAGTAGGTGGGTGGATGGTGCATAGATGGATGGATGGGTGGGTGGATGGATGGGTGAAGGGATGAATAAGTGGGTGGGTAAATAGGTGGATGGATGAGTGGATGGATGTTCAGAAGACATTATTGTTGTTGTTTTACTGATTCAGTATTTAATTAGATTTACGTACATATGTATGCTCTTTATTGTATTTCCATGCTTCATTCCCTCTTGTATATCTATTTTTTTTTCTTACTTGTGGCACAAGCTTTAATTCAATGGCCAGAGAATGGAGAAGTGGGAGTTAAACTCAGATCAATTTCTCATTCTAGAGAAGCCTGGGGGCCACATAGTGAGAGGGAGTCCTATGCATTAGTTTTCCAGGAATAGGCAGGTCTCTTCCCCAAACTGGGGCACCATCCCTTTTCTTCCCTTATGGTCCAAGTTGGATCTGTCATGGCACTTGCTATCTGTGTCAGATAGCATGCTGATGTATTATAATTAGGGTATAATGAGGTTCGGGTCTCCTGGAGGTCAGATTCAACGCCATCTTGGTTCAGGCTGGCTCTGGTCAGTTTTTTTTATTATTCTAGTGCTCTTCCTTCTTTTGTGTTATTCCAATAAAAATCAACCAAAACAGGTGAAACATGATGGTAGAAGTACAAGTCAGGAGAATTGGATTGTATGTTTGCTGACAGTCTGGTGAGAAGCAGGATAGGAACTGGTATCATGTTGATTAGATTACAACATAAAATGTAATTATATCTTGGCATTTATCTGGTTTGTTAATCATAATGTTCATATATGCACACACCAGGAACTCAGCAATATTCTTAGTATAGTCAGCCTTTTGTATTCTCAGTATCTGTATCTTCTGGCCACCTAATGTAGGTTCAACCAACTTTTGAAGCGATACACAAGCAAATTGGCAAGAAGCACTCATTACTTAATACCAAAAACTTAAAAACAATCTTAATTATACTGTTGCTGGGTCAGTAAACCTCTTGTATTTCTATGCTTCCATCTGGGATCAATTTACCTCTGCCAGAAGATATTCTTTTAGTATTTCCCTTACTGTATGCTTTCTGGCAATGAATTCTTGATGATTTGCTTTATTTCACTTTCATACAAAATTTTAATTGTTATAGAACTTTATGTTGGTAGTTATTTTCTTTCAGCATTTTGTAGATGTTGTTCCATCGTCACCTGGCTTCCATGTCTCTACTGCAAAGTCTGGTGTAAGTCTTTTTGTTTCTCCTTTAAATACCTGGCTGATATTCTCGTTGTCTTTGGTTTTCAGCAGCCTTACTATCACCTGGCTTCCATGTCTCTACTGCAAAGTCTGATGTAAGTCTTTTTGTTTCTCCTTTAAATATCTGGCTGAAAATAAAATTAAAAAAATAAAAATAAAAAAAATATCTGGCTGATACTCTCGTTGTCTTTGGTTTTTAGCAGCCTTACTGTCATATATGCAGGTGTAGTTTTCCTTATCTATATTCTGATTTGGGTTAGTAGTTTCTCTGTAATCTGTGGTGTGTTATCGTTGGTGAATTTTAAAAAATCCTCTTTTATTATCTTTTCAAATATTGCTTCTGGGATATTTTTTTCAATCCTGAGATTCCATTTTACAAGTATGTATGACCTTTTATAACCTTCTATCCTTCTTTCCCTCTTTGCTTCAGTCTGAATATTTTCTTTTGACATATCTTCCAGTTTATAATCTTCTCTTCCATTGTGTCTAACCTGTTAAACTCATCTACTGACATATTTTCATAATTTCAATGACTGTATTTTTGTTTTCAAATTTATATTTGATTCTCTTTTATAGATTCCACTTCTCTACTGAAATTGTATCATATCTTCAGCTTTCTTTGTAAACTTTTATTCAATTCTGGATACTGTGTATGATAATATTTTAGTTAATTCGAGGCCCTGGCTGATGCCATTTTCCTCCAGAGATTTCCTTTTGCTTTATATATTCTTCAGTTTTCTTTGTAAACTTTTATTCAATTCTGGGTACTGTGAATGATAATATTTTAGTTAATTCGAGGCCCTGGTTGATGCCATTTTCCTTCAGAGATTTCCTTTGGCTTCAGGCTGGTAATGGGAAGGAGAGCACCTCCACAGCCCCTGGTCCAGATCCCCCTCCACAGTCCCTGCTCCAGACCCCCCTCCACAGCCCCTGGTCCAGATCCCCCTCCACAGTCCCTGCTCCAGACCGCTAGGGGTCCCAGATTGGAGAGGGTGCAGGCTGGGCTGAGGGATTTCCCCCCCCCCCCCCCCCCCCCCCACCGCAACAATTTATCTTGCTGTTGCCCAGTTGTTGTCTCCTCCATTCTATGAGACTTAAAAGCTGTGCTCAGTGTCTTAACTTCTTATCCATTGCATGTATTATGGACTGCCTTATATGTATCTCTCACCCTCCCTCCTTCCGTTCTTTCTCTCTTACGCTCCCTCTCTCCATGCACACACAGAGGAAAGGACACATGGAGGCAGTGGCCATCTGCAGGCCAAAGAGAGGCTTCACCTGAAATCAACCCTGCTGGTACCTTGATTTCAGACTTCCAGCCTCCAGAATTGTGAGAACAAAAGTGTCTGTTATGTAAGTAACTTAGTCTGTGGTATTTTGTCATGGCAGCCTGTGCTGAATAATACACCATACTAATCACCAGATGTCCTAAAGGTAAAGATCACTTCCCTTCTCTCTGGGATCTTTGCTCCTCAGAGATATTTTTCTGTTTTGGTAGCTATCTGATTTCTCCAAACAGATTTTCAAAATATTTCATACAGATTTTCTGGTTGTTCAAAAACCACAATAGGTTTTTTCTTTCTTTTTAAAAAAAGATATTTCGTTGATTTAGAGAGAGAAAGGGAGAGGGAAAGCAAAACATTGATGTGATAACGCAACATTGATTAGCTGCCTCCTGTATGCTCCCTATTGGGGATAGAGCCCAGAACCTGGGCATGAGCCCTGACCAGGAATCGAACCAGCAACCTTTCAATGCACAGGACAATGCCCAAGCAACTGAGCCACACCGGTCAGGGCCACAGTAGTTTTATAATTTGCTTTAAAAAATTTATCATCTATGAGCATCTTTTCCTGTTATCAACTACTGGTTTTTTTTACATATTTAAAATATGTACATAACCTTTCATTACATGAGTGGGCCATAGTCCAATTTCTTATTGTAACACATTTAGATACTGTATCAGTTCTAAATTATATATTTTTCACACATTAAGTCTAAAGCCAGGATGTGTCTTCCATCCACAATAGTTTAATGTGTATGTAGCACATAGGATGTTATATTTTGTCATTGATACTGTCTTAGAGTTGTTGATGGATCTGAACACTGCTACCCAAAGTCACACCATAGCCAACAATTTGGGGCTTGATTCCCATTGTCCATTGCCGTCTTGGAAGGGGCTGGTTCCTGAAGGCTCCTCTCTCCTGGAAGCACAGCTGGCGTTGGCCATTCTACCTAGGGATCCTCTGGCAGAGCAGGGCCACAGTCCAGATTCCAGGGTGAAAGGGACCACACACACTCTTGGACCTGGCTGAGAGGGGAGGTTGGCTCTGACTAGACCTTTCACGGAGAGACTCCGTCAACCTGCGACAGGACAACTCCATTTGGGGGAACCCCCTTCCCTCTCCTAAATGTATCTCTGGCCAAGAAATTGAATTTTTAAGAGTCCAGGTGGTTTGTGAAATTAGAGACCATGAAAACTTGGCTCTATGGCTTAGAGATGTTAACAGGAAATGAGTGGAACCCAGTTGGCTCGGTCTTAGGCTGGAAGTGGTTCTGTCACTTAAATTCAAACCCAGGCCCTGCTATTTCCTAGCTGCCTGATCCTGTGCAGTCCACCCTCTCACTAAACCTTAGTTTCCCAACTGACAACATAGGGATCACGACTTCAACTTTCTGAGGCTTTAATAGGATGATGCAAGCTCGGTACCAGGCTTGGCACACTCTGAGTGATAAATGTTGGCCATCACTGGCCCATTCCTCCTGAGAGCATTAGGATTATAGGCAGGGAGGATAGGAAGAGCCAGGGCTTTTAAGAACGTGCATCCCAAAGTACTGAAAGGACCTCCTAACTGTGGCCTTTCTTCACACAGCACATTTCCAGTGTCCACCTGAGCACCCACCTGGTCCATCTTGGCGGGGGTTCTAACACTGGGTTTGCCCTGATCGGTAGGGCACACTGGTCACTCTCAATGACCAACTGTCTGCTTTCAAATCCCAGTTGTACTGCTTACAAACTCTGGGGCCTCAGGTATGGAATTTACCCTCTGAGCACCTCAATTTCCTCACCTGTGAAATGGGCTGCTGTGAGGATTGGGTGCAGAGTACTAGCATCTGGTGCAGGGTGTGTACTCCAGAAAAATTAGCAGAATAGACACAAGAGGATCTCCTTCACCCATCGCACCACCTCCCCCAGGTGCTCAGCTTTCACTTGCCAGGTTCAGAAGCCTCAAATGGGGACCAGCCAACAGGAGAAGAGGAAGCCTCAGAGGGAAGCCGGGCTAAGGTCAGAGTGAGCAGTGGACAGAGAAGGACACTCTACACCCCCAATCCTTGCTTATGCCTCTGTCCACCTGCAGCTCGGGGTGACGGCCAGACTTGAGCGTGTATGGGCTTCGCAGTGAACAAACGCAGTGTCCTCGGTGGACGGAGCCGCTGGAGGGTCAGCCTTGGCCCGCCCTCTCGGTTCCCTCTGCAGTCCTTCGTGACCTGGCATTTGGCACTTGGGTGAGGGCACCTTTTCCAGAAAGCACCCTGGCCGGGGGACCCCAAGCTAGTGCGCCTGCCCTGGCCCCCGACTGCGCACCTGGTCCGCCCTCAAGGCCTATCTCTTTGTAGGCCATTTCCCTCCCCAAACCCTCCCCAGCTCCACGTCCGGGGCGACCCCTCCCTGCATGCCCC
>NW_006287253.1:659476-660261 GCF_000327345.1 Myotis davidii | reverse complement strand
TCACCCTGGTCCCCCGCAACTGCCGCCCCTTACCCTCCGGGACAGGTCGTCTTCGGGACCTCCCGGCCGCATCCAGACTCCCTCTCCCGGGAGTCTCCCGCCGGGGACCCCACCCTCTTCCTGTTCGGACCCCAGTTGCGGGGGTTTCGGACACACTCTTCCGCTCCCGCCATGACCCCTCTCGGGGACCGCCCCCCCCAAGACCTCCATTGCGGGGGCCGACCCCCACTACGCCCCTCTCTGGGGTACCTACGTCTGAGATCCTCCGGGCGGTGTGTAGCCTGGTCTGTGCGCGCTGCCACCTTTACCATGCAGCCCTCCGCCTGCCGCTCCTCCGCCCGCCCGGCGGTGTGCGCCCGCTCTCCTCTGCTGTCCCCCAGGGTGCGCCCGCCCGGCCTCCCTATCGCTGTACCCACCGGTCCCTATGACGCCCCCTGGTGTGCACTTCTCTAGGACAGCGATGTTTTGTTTTGTTGTTACTCCTCAACAGAAGATAGTTTTAACATTGATTTTTAGAGGGAAAGGAAGGGAGGGAAGGAGAGAAAGAAACATCGATGTGAGAGAGACACATGGATTGGTTGCCTCCCGCACACGCCCCAACCAGGCCTGATGGAACCTTTCAACCCTCCACTGGAAGTCGATCCAGGACCCTTCAGTAGGGAGGCTGATGCTCTAACATCCGGCCAGGGCTTCTTTTTTAATTTTTCTACTTCTTTTTTCTTTTTAGGACTCCCCCACCCCCAGGGCTTCTTTAAAATTTTATTTATTTATTTATTTATTTATTT
>NW_006287253.1:652131-659316 GCF_000327345.1 Myotis davidii | reverse complement strand
ATTTTCTATCCACTGAGCCAAACCAGCCAGGGCTCAGGCTACATTTTTAAAATTTTATTTATTTATTTATTTATTTATTTATTTATTTATTTATTTATTTTAGGGAGAGAGAAACATCGATTTGTTGTTCCATGTATTTACGCATTCATTGGTGTGTACCCTAATGCAACCTTGGCTATGCTGACAACTTGCCAACCAACTGAGCTACCCAGCCCGGGCCTAGCATAGTGATTTTCAACCTTTTTTAAATCTCACAGTACACATAAACTTATCACTAAAATTCTGCGACACACCAAAATATACATTTTTTGCCAAACTGACCAAAAAATAGGTATAATTGTGATTCATTCACACCAGATGGCTATTGGGTTTGCTGTTGTCATTTTATTTGACAATCTAAGGGAAAAGGGGTCAGTGCCCTGACTAAATAGTCAGGTATTGCATGTTTTAAAAACTCTTGTGGTGCACTGGTTGAAAATTGACGCTCTAGGGCAGTGGTTCTCAACCTCCTGGCCCTTTAAATACAGGTCCTCATGTTGTGACCCAACCATAAAATTATTTTTGTTGCTACTTCATAACTGTAATGTTGCTACTGTTAGGAATCGTATGTAAATATCTGATAGGCAGGATGGTCGTTCGACCGCCAAAGGGGTCGCAACCCACAGGTTGAGAACAGCTGCTCTAGGGTTTTGGCTGTCAGTCTGTGGGAGGTCCACAGCTGTTGTGCTAACTACTCTTATTAAAAACACTAGAGGCCGGGTGTACGACATTCGTGCACTGGGAGAGGGAGGGTCCCTCAGCCCAGCCTGTGCCCTTTCACAGTCTGGCAGCCCTTGGGGGATGTCCAACTGATGGCTTAAGAATGTCCAGCAGTTGGACATCCTTAGCGCTGCCACGGAGGTGGGAGAGGCTCCCACCACCGCCACTGCGCTAGCCAGTTGGCAGCCTGGCTTGTGGCTGAGCAGCACTTCCCCTGTGGGAGTCAATGACCACCAGGTGGCAGCTCCTGTGTTGAGCATCTGCCCCCTGGTGGTCAATGCATGTCATAACTAATGGTCATTCCACAGTTCAGTCGATTTGCATATTACCCTTTTATTATATAGGACAGGAAGGATGTTTCCAAAGCTTTTGGTCTGCACTGTCAGAGTTTGTTTATTGACCAAGAGGAAGATCTGTTGTTGAGTTGAATGCTTTGCACACAGGCTCCCTCTGATGCCAGCCTGGTACTAGAGATTGCAGCCCTCAAGCGTGGCACACTCCAGGCACGCCTCGTCTAAGTATTTAAGTAAGCAAGGCGTGTGCCCGCCGGCTGAGGGTGGGAGCCAGCCCCCTCCCCGCCCTGCCTTGAGTCAAGATTGCACTGCAAGTGGAGCTGCCTTTGCTTTGTATGTTTTGGTTCCAACTCAGCCTTTTACACCACTCCTCTCAGCCTGGTCGTTTGGCCAAATACAAATGCCTTTCTTTGTTTTCTGGGTGACTTCCTCTTACTGAAGTTTACATACAATGAGATACACACTATACTCATTTCTCCAGTGGGTTTAAACTTAGCTCTCCCACATGGTCAACTTCCATGGTCCTTTCAGTTGAATAAACTTGTTGAACCGTGTCCAACATGACTAAACAGTGTGCAGTGCCCTTTGTGCCTGCTGAAGGGGCCTTCTGCTCTGGACTGGGCGAGGAGGGGGCAAGGGCCCCAGCCCTCCCAGCTGGGAGGGAAGGAGAGCGATATGACTCCTCCACAAAGCCAGCAGCCCTGGCCAGGAGCCCTGTGGTGGTCAGCTCTTCTGGGGTCGCACCAACAAGAGAGCATGTGTGTCAGCTGGAGAAAGTACAGAATCACTTTGAGTTCCATCAAATCTTTATTTTCAGATTCACTCGGTCAGTTTCATCATTTTGCACAAAGATAAACTCTCTATTCCCAAACAGTTAGTGCCAGATAAATGAGGTGGCTCTGTGACTGCAGGACCCTCACTGGCGCTGCACCCTGTGGGGACATCACTCTGGTTCGTAGGAAATGCTTCTCAGACTGAGCTGCTGCTGCAGGACACAGACTTGTGGCATCCATTCCATGTGTGGTTGCTCAGGAGCTGTGAGCGAGCCAGGAATTCTGTAAGATAAAGTACTGAGTGTCCCTGACCAGATGGGGCTGATTGAACTACACGGCGTTGGCAGCTAGAAGGTGGCAGGTGCTGCTGCGCAGTCTGCTCCCCCAGGAGGACGGGCATACCATGGTTTCCCCTGGCTTCACAGAGTCATCTGTGGCAGACGTGGACTTTAGTTTTTTCTAGATTTATTGAACAGATTTTTTTCCTTTGAATTACCAATCTATGAACTCTGTAGATTTGCATTGCATTTCCTTACACATGGTTGCTTAACAAGAAGTTAAAAATAATTTCTGTGTAAAAATAAAACCATCACATGAGTGACTGGATTGCTGGAGAGTTTTCAGAATTAGGTTGCTTTTTAATGACTTAAAAAAAAAACCCTCCAGCAATTACCTAAAGATGTGCCCTTTAAAAGAGTGGTTATTTTGGGACACGGCGTTGAGGCCCAGTGTCATGTCTCTTGCAGGAGGGAGTGAAGACAGAGAATGACCACATCAGTCTGAAAGTGGCCGGGCAAGATGGCTCCGTGGTCCAGTTCAAGATTAAGAGACACACCCCACTGAGCAAGCTGATGAAGGCCTACTGCGAGCGGCAGGTGTGCCTCTGGGCTGGGTGGGACTCTGCTGTCACCCCATGTCCAGGCTGTTCAGGGCTCCACTGTCCTGGAAGTGTGCACGTGTGTCTGCACATGTGTGCATTGGTGTGCATGCATATTTGTGTGTGTGCATGTATCCGTGTCTGCACATGTGTGCATTGGTGTGCATGGATATTTGTGTGTGTGCATGTATGTGCATCTGCACAAGTGTGTGCATTGGTGTGCATGGATATTTGTGTGTGTGCACGTATGTGTGTCTGCACAAGTGTGTGCACTCCTTGGTGGCCTTCTCTCGTCAGCCCTCTTCATCTCCAGGTTGTGTCCATCAGCTCTTGCTTCAGCAGGCCAGGCACAATGCTGCCTCTTCCCCTGGGGGTGGAGCGTGACCACATGTCTGCTCTTGGATCAGTGTTTATGCGGCTTCCTTCCTGGGAGGTTGCAGAACAGGGAATTTGAGTGCAGTTCCATGGCTCCTTCACACGGTAGCTGGAAAACGCTGTGGAGACACATCCCTCATCACAGTTTGGTTTCCACAAAACGCTTGATTCTTCCCCTTTACTTACCAGTTTTCAAAGTAATGAGCTGACTCACTTGCGTCCTCCCACAGTGACCAGTTAAATTGAGCCTTTTCAGTTGTGATTATTTGTGTTAGTGTCATGAACTTACAGCTCAAATGCATCTGTGCTTCATCCCTGAGTCTGTTTTGCTCTCATCATGCTCCATGGACTCACCTTTGGTCCTGGCCTATCCCCTCCACCTGGGCCCCTCACTCAGTGGGTGAGGGACCTCACTGCTGTGGTGTGATAGGTGCCCTGTCCTCTTCCCCAAGGAGTTCTGGGTGTGCGTGCTGCTCCTCACGTTTCACTCCAGCCCGGAGCTCCCTCTGCTTGTGGACGGCACAGCTCCTGGCCTCTTGGGGTTGGCGGCCCTGACTTGGGGTCTGATAGGAACTTCTAGGCATCATCCAAAATCAGCTGCCTGCTGCACCTCTGCCTCCCAGACCGGCTGTGCCTGCCCCTCCCCTCTCAGGGCTGCATCTTGTTGCCCCCGCTCCCACCCAGACCTTGGGGTCCAGCATCTGGGCTTTGGAACTTGCAGCCCATCAGTAGCATCTTTTTTTCTGCTGGCTCGTCCCCTCTTCTGTTCTTTGTCCTGCTGACTATGCTCTTTTAATTTCGTTATTGATTTTTTTAGAGAGAGAGGAAGGTGGGGGGGAGGGGGAGAAACATAGATGCGCGAGAGAGACAGATCGGTTGCCTCCAGCACGTACTCCAACTGAGGATTGAACCCGAAACCCAGGTATGTGCCCTGACTGGCAATGTAACTGGCAACCTTTTGGTGCACGGGCGACGCTTAACTAACTGAACCCCACTGGCCAGGGCATCTGTTTTATTTTTTGTCTTTTCAGCAGGGTTTCAGGAGGAGCCGAGATGTATGTTTTAATCCCATCTCTCCTGTTTAAGCAAAATCAGAGCTGCTTTTAAAAGGGCAATGTCTTTGCACCCTGACCATGTTTACCATTCCCTCAAGATGCAGAAAGTCTGCACGTGCTCCTTTTTGGATGGAAAATGCCTCTCCTCCTGCCTTCCTCAAGGCCACAGCCACTGGGACTGCTTCCAGTTTCCTGCAGTCTTCTTGTCACATGCCTCTGTCACCTGACCTGTTTCTGTTTCTCTCTGAGAATGTTTTAAAGGGGGAAGGTGGTGGTGCCAGCAGTTAGGAAATCCTGCTTGGCTTCTGGAGGGAAGTGAGAGGGACCAGTAGGGGCAGGTGCCTGGAGCTATAAGTCGCTAGAACAATAGTTTCTGAAGGTGCTGGTGTTGGCCTCACATTAAATGCATTGCAGGCCCGCCAGTAGGTTTATAATCCACTGGATCATCCATCTGCACATTCAGAACCCTCAGTCCATGTTCTATTTCGTATTTTTTATGTCTGTATCTATTGACTTGCATTCTAGTTATTCCTTTAGCCCTGTTACTCGCTTCACAAAGTCTCTTTTCAGCTGTGTCCGATTTGCTGTTTCAGCTGTCATTGAATTTCTTATTTTAATTTCTAAACATTTCATGTGCTTTTCAAGAAATGATTTCTTGCTAATTTTTGATAAACTCTTAAGCAAAGATATTTTATATTACTTTAAAAAAATTATTCTAACATATCCAGTTTTTGTAGGTATATTAATTCTAAAGTATATTCTTCAAGTTTGTGACATTTTTTTAAGGGGAACTCAAGTGTCTTGAAACTTTATTCTTGAAATTCACTGAATCCTGGTTTAATTAAAGTGTGCTACTCAGCAAAGACCTGTGTTTGCTTCCGCAGCATGTGTGGGGCCTGTACAACCCGAGGACCCATTAAGTGAAAAAACGGGTTTGGCCTTAGCCGATTTGGCTCAGTGGATAGAGCGTCAGCCTGCGGATTGAAGGTGCAAGGTGCCATTCGGTCAAGGGCACGGACCTGGTCAGTGTGCGTGCAGGAGGCAACCAATCGATGTGTCTCTCTCACATGGATGTTTCTCTCTGTCTCTCCCTCTCCCTTCCATTCTCTCCAAAAAATCAATGGAAAAATATCCTCTGGTCAGAATCTTGGTATTTTGGTGTAAATATTTGATGTTTTTGAATTAATGCATAACCTAGAAATATTTAATTATATTTGCCTTTTCTTTTCAGGGCTTGTCAATGAGACAGATTAGATTCAGGTTTGATGGGCAGCCAATTAATGAAGCAGACACCCCGGCCCAGGTATGAAAGCAGCTTCGACATCTTGAGGCCACTTCGACCTGCATTTGACTAATTGCTGTTTGAAATATTCTTGTTGGGGAGCTACTGATGGGTGTTCATATGGGATACCTTACTTTTCTTAATGTTCTTAGTTATTAGAGTATTTAACATATTAATTGGGCAGTTCAGTGTTTCAGATGAGAATGATGCCCTTTGTTGGACGTCTTCCTCCAGGCTGGGAGGTGCAGCGGGCGGGCTGGGGGCTTAGCAGAGGGGTCCAGGCAAGATGGGCAGATGCACTCACACCCCCTCGTGGTCTGGACATGGAATTTGTAGTGTTAGTCAATTTGTGGCTAACTTACTGGCTTGCTTCTTGGGCCCTGTAAGCATTTGTGCATAGGGGTATGGACGGAAAGTAGTGTGTACCCCTTCATTATCGGTCAGGAGTTAGCTTTTGCTAAGCCCATGACACCCCTTCCCCTCCCCACCCCCCCAACAGTCTCAGTGTCAGCCCAGCATGTTGCATTGCATGGCCCCACAGTGAAAAGTTTTGGATGGAGTTGGAGGCTGAGGTTCAGTCTGGTTCTTGTCATTCATCAGCTGGATGACCTGTGATCCAGAGTCACCTACTGTTGGGGTCTCACCCAGTCTTGCCCTTCACAGAGGCAGAATCCATTGGGCTGGCACATGTAAAAGAGCTACATGTTTCTGCTCAGTTGAGGAACTCTGCTGCCGAGATGGTGGTTGGCTTTGTGAGGATTTCTGGGGGCTTGCACTGGGGTGGGGGGCTGGAACGCTCTTCTCTGGCCTGTCACTCTGGCTCCTGTTCAGGTAGTGTCCACAGCAGCACAGGGCCCACTAACCCGGACCTACTTCCCTGTTTTTGAGAACATTTCTGGGAAATGTTATTGCCTCCAGCCCTGTTTAGTCTCTATGATTTGGCAGAAGTTCTTTTGTCCCGAGAATGGACAGAGATCAGGGCAGATGTCCATTCCCATGGTGTCAGGAGCAGCAGGTGGGGAGCTTTTGCCCATCTCTGGCCTGGTCTTGAAGGGAAGGGACGGGGAGCAGGGGTTCCTAATTGGGATCTGATTTTGTGTAATTTTCAGTAACAATTTTAGATACTTGTTCATTTTTTAATGAGACCTAGTTTTTCTGTCACTTAAAGTTAGTTTTGAATATTCTTTTGTGAATTTTGTTAGGGGAAGGTTGCAAAATAGTAGCTTATTGGAAATCCTAAACAAAGCCTCTTCTCCCTGATATGACCTAGCGACCCCGGAGCAACCCACAGAGCGAAGGTGTGGTGGGGTGTTGTGCGCCGGTGCGAGGGAGACAGTGCAGTGGACATGTACAGTTGAACAGTTTTCCTGTGATGGTGAGAAAACTAACAGATTTCCCCTCTCTCACTGTGCCTGTCACGTCGACCCTGCCAGTTGGAGATGGAGGATGAAGATACCATTGATGTGTTCCAGCAGCAAACAGGAGGCTCACGGGCGACTGGCTGCCTCTTGGGATGTGGTCTGTAGAGGGACCGGCCCACTTTGTCACCGTCCTTGCATTTGCTGTTGAATAGTGAACACGTGACCATGCCAATCACAAAGGAGTCTGCAGGAACCAAGGACATCCACAAAAATTCCTTTCCTCTTTGACATACTGCGGGTGCAACTCAAAACTGTCTGCAGGGACGAATCCTTACCTGAACCGGGCCAGCCAGTGTCATGTTTGTTTAGGAAAATGATTTGCATGGTTTTGGGGGTTTGCTTTTGCTCTC
>NW_006287253.1:648892-651560 GCF_000327345.1 Myotis davidii | reverse complement strand
TCCTCCTGCCCTTCTGTATGGAACCCCTGCTGCCTGAGGGCCCTGCTCTGCCTCCTGGTACCCGGACAGTGCGACCTGGACCATCATCTCTTGCTTGCCCGGAATCTTGCCTTTCCTTTGGTTTTGCTGTTGGGGTGTGGATGTGGTGTCTGCTGGCTCTGCTGTTTGTTCACAATTTGTACATTCTTTGTTGTCCTTTACTACTGTAAACAGTAAATATAGTTTGATATTCTGTCTCTTGTATTAAATACTGCATTTGGAGGTTGCGGCTGACTGTCACAATTCAACATCTGTAATGACCATTCAGCAAGGCCACTCAGAGTTTTGTTTAAAGGCTAGTTGCTGAAAAGTAAGTATTCATCCGTTGCCTCCCCCGCTCCCTGCATTCCTGGCAGAGTGCCCGTACTGGGCTGGCACCTTCTGAGGAGTCCACACACTCACGTATCCCCGAGCTCTCCCGTGGGGTAAGCTAAACTGGCTTTGTGATGCCGCACGTGAAGAGGGTGGGTTTTGGAGGCAGCTGATTTGGACATCCGTAGCCCCTCAAGTTGTTTGGTGCTTTACTGTCAGACTAGTTTTCTTCTGTGTAATTGACAACCTTGCTTTGCAGCTGAGTGAACTGCTGCTAATTTGACAGAACTTCCCAGGGGACTGCTGTGACAAAACCAGGTTTGAAAATGACATAGCTGTTTTAGTCCTTCAGGTGAGGTTAGTACAAACTGAAAGATGAAGGGGAGCTGGGATATAGCACGTCCACTCTCGCACCTGATCATTTACACCAGCCAAAGATGGGTTCCAGCACATTACAGGGACTGAGTAACTTGCTAGGTGCCCCGGAGAGTGGAGGTGGAGGCACTGCATCCGCAGAGGAGCCCCTGCACTCCTCCCTTACACTAGGAGAGGAGAGACATGCTGAGAGTTTGGGACATCAGAGCAGTGCTGCTTGAATTCCCACCCACTGCACTGAGCGTAGATTGAAGAAAGAACAAGGCATGTCCTCGAGGTTATCTTCTCTCAAAATTTATGCAAATTGTGCATTTGGAATAATACCTCTTGGTATTAATATTTTAAAAATACTGCCGAAACCGGTTTGGCTCAGTGGATGGAGCGTCGGCCTGCGGACTGAAAGGTCCCAGGTTCGATTCCGGTCAAGGGCATGTACCTGGGTTGCAGGCACCTCCCCAGTGGGAGATGTGCAGGAGGCAGCTGATCGATGTCTCTCTCTCATCGATGTTTCTAACTCTCTATCTCTCTCCCTTCCTCTCTGTAAAAAATCAATAAAATATATTTAAAAAAAATATATTTATCGGCCCTCGTTGGGTAACTCAGTTGGTTAGAGCGTCCTCCTGCTATGCCAAGGTGGTGGGTTCGATCCCCAATCAGGGCACATAAAAAACCAACCAATGAATGCATAAATAAGTTGAACAACAAATCAATGTTTCTCTTTTCCTCTAAAATCAAGAAGATGTATTTACATAAATCGAACTCCTAGGATCTTAGAGTTAAATTGATGCTTCAGGAGGAGACAGGCACTATTTATCCTGCCAGTGGTGCCAGGGTCCCAGCGGGCATGGCCCCATTTCAGCACTGAAAGGCCCTCATCCCAGGAACCTCCCTCCCTGGAAAACCCCCGTAGGTGTCACCCGCCATGCGGCACAAGCTCCCAGCTGGGGAAGCAAGATATTGAGGTTAAAACCCGGTTCAACCAGGTTCAGCTGTGAGAGGCCTTGCATACTTCAGAACGCTAGTTACCAAAGATAGAAAAGACACTAATTTCATCCTGAACTTGGCTCCCCCTGTGATGGCCCAGGAAGCCCTCACATATCACGCCTGCTACTCAACCCAGGTCATGCTGGCCAGCGGGCTGGCCGAGGCTGGGGCCCCGGAGCCCCCCAGGTCCCTCCCTCCGTGGGGCCGAGTCTGGGCACTCCGAGTGGTGGCCGCGCTGGCAGAATGGACCCATCACCATCGCCAACCCGCTTTCCAAACCCAACCCTGGTCAGAAGGCGTTGGGGGCGTCACTGTCTTAGGAGCCGGTCTCCTTTGGCTGCCCATGGGCCGCGTCAGGCCCTGGCTCCTAGCGGCGGTGGCACCACCGACGGCAGCGCCTCCATTCCGGCCCCCTCCTCCCGGTGTCTTGAAAAGACCCCCTGCTCTGGCTGGTGTGGTCCAATGGGTAGAGCCAGGACCGGGGGACTGAAGGATCCCGGTAGGATTCCAGGCAGGCGCATGTGCCAGAGTTGCCGGCTCCGTCCCCAGTAGGGGGCCTGCGGGAGGCAGCCGTCAATGATTCTCTCTCATTGATGTTTCTTTCGCTCCCTCTCCCTTCCTCTCTGAAGTCAATAAATATGTATTTTTTTAAAAAGTCCCTATCTAAATGACCTCTGCCCAGCTCGCGTCCCCCGCTCGGCCGTCGCGCCGTCCTTCGTCCCCGTCCTCCACTGGACCCTCCTGCGGCCGCCGTGACGGAACAGGCGGTTACCAAGCACCCGACCCTGGAATCTCCGGGAAGACCAGGCTCCGCAGGAACGGGGGCTGCTAGAAGCGGCTAGAACCCCACAAAGCGGCCGCCGGGCCGAGCCACCCGGGACCAAGGGCCAGAGACGCTCGACCCCCTCCCCGTGACGGTCCCGCTCCGCCCCTGGCCGCACTCCGCCCTCTGCGAGCC
>NW_006287253.1:639998-648782 GCF_000327345.1 Myotis davidii | reverse complement strand
ATCGGTTAGCGGCGACGTCCGACGGCACAGCTGTTTCCCCGACGATGGCGGGGACGGCGCTGAAGAGGCTGATGGCCGAGTACAAACGTGAGTCTGGGGCCTGCCCGCCGCCGAGCCTCACGTCGGGGCGGCGCCCCTTCGTCCCTCCTCCCGGCCCCCTGCTTTGCGCCCCGTCCCCAGTCTGTTGTTGCTCCTGGAGGCCTGGGCGGAGTGCGGGGCAGCGGACTCCTCACCCCACGGGCCTGCCCGTTTGTCCACGGTCAACGGGCGGGGGCGGGGGGGAGTGGGGAGCGGCAGTGGTCTCCGGTCTCCCTCCGCCACCCTACCTGCCGCTTCCTTGTAAGGAGGACGCGTTAGAGGACAGAAGTGAACGTTACTGCTGCGCTGGTTCAGAAATGCTTACAGTTACATTCAGTCGTCGTTGGTTTGTTTTCTTTGCCCATTTTAGTAATATGGTGACTGCCTAATTCCAGCCTTGCCCACATGCAGAGAGAGAAGGGGAGGGAAGCCTAAACTGCGTCATGAGAAGTTTTTTTCTTTCTTTTAAAAGTTTTTTTTTTTATAGGTTTCAGAGAGGAAGGGAGAGGGAGAGAGAGCTACAATCATTGATCATTGATCATTGATCGGCTGCCTCTTGTACGCCCCTATTGGGGATTGAGCCCGCCGCCCGGGCATGTGCCCTAAACAGGAATCCTAAGGTGACCATGAACCTCCTGGTTCATGGGTGGATGCTCAATCACTGAGCCACAACAGCTAGGCCATACCGAGAAGTTTTAAAAAAGAAGTGTTTTAAGAGAAAAAACGTATTGTGATGAGTCTGAGGTGGTTAGTCCAATACCTTTATTATATATTTACTTTTCCAGTGAGAGTTATTCTTTCATATGTGTTCTTGTTACTAACACCCTTTCTTTTTAGCTTGAAGAAGTCCCTGTAATGTTTCTTGGAATGTCTGATTGGTGGTGATGAACTCCTTTAGCTTTTGCTTGTCTCCTTCGTTTCTGAATGACAATTTTGCTGGGGAGAGTATTTTTGGTTGGCAGTTTTTTTTTCTTTCAGCCTTTTGAATATATCGTGACACTCCCTTCTGGCCTGCAAAGTTTCTGCTGAAAAATCTGTTGATAGTCTAATCTGTCTCCTTATTGGTAGGAGACAAGCCGATCAATGATTCTCTCATCTTTGTAAACAAGAAGTGTTCTCTTGCTGCTTTTAAAACTCTTCTTGATTTAACTTTGGACACTTTAGTTATAATGTGTCTTGGTGTGGGTTCCTCGTGTTTGGAACTCTCTGAGCTTCCTGAATCTGGGTGTCTATTTTCTTCTCAGGGTTAGGAAAGTTTTCAGCCATTATTTCTTCACGTAAGATTTCTTCCCCTTTCCCTCTCCTCCTGGGAGAGCTATGATGGAAGTGTTAATCCATTTGATGTCCCATAATTCCTTTAAACTTTCTTCATTTTTTACAGTTTTTTTTTTTTTGCTGCTCTGATTGGGTGAGTTCCACTACTTTGTCTTCAAGTTGACAAGTTGGCTTATCTTTTCTGCTTCATCTAGTCTGCTCTTGAACTACTCTAGTATATTTTTTAGTTGTCAATGAGTTTTTTAGCTCTTTGACTTCTGTTGGTATTTCCTATGTTTCCCATCTCATTGTTGAAGTTCTTACTTTGTTCATCCATTTTTCTCCCCAGTTCAGCAAGCATCTTGATAACCATTACTTTGAATTCATTATCATTTATTTATCTCTATTTTATCAAGTTTTTTTCCTGAAGTCTTACCTGTTCTTTCATTTGCAGTATATATTTCCCTGTTTCTTCATTTTGCTTGACTTTGTGTTGGTTTCTGTACAGTAGTAGAAACAACCACCTCTCCCATCTTGGAGGGAAGTGGCCTCTTATAGAAGATGAACCTTGTCATTCAACCCTGTCATTCAGCTCTTAGTTGTCTTTCAAATTTTTGTGCTTGTCCAAGCCGTAGTTGAGTGTGGTCAGTGTCCTGAAGGAAAGGGTCTCGCCTCCTGGATTCAGGCTAGTTGTAAGCCACACTCTCAGGCAGCAGCTTTTAAAAGTAGGCAAATCTCTATATATAAAGAGCCAGGGGCCATCGCGACCCAACAGATGACGGAACAGCTGAGTGGGGCAACAAGGCCGGCAGGGGGGTTAGTGAGTGGCAACCAAACAACCGAACAGCAGGCTGTGTGGAGCGACCAGGCCGGCTATGGGGGCAGTGAGCGCTGACCAGGCCGGCAGGGGGGCTGTGAAGGGCAGTCAAGCTGGCGACACAGAGGCGGTTAGGGGTGATTAGGTTGGCAGGGAGGCCAGTAGGGGCGATCAGGCAGGCAGGCAAGTGAGCAGTTAGGAGCCAGCAGTCCTGGATTGTGAGAGGGATGTCAGGATTGGGCCTAAACCGGCAGTCGGACATCCCCCCAGGGGTCCTGGGTTAGAGAGGGTGCAGGCTGGGCTAAGGGGGACCCTCTCCCCCCAGAGGCGGTTAGGGGTGATTAGGTTGGCAGGGAGGCCAGTAGGGGCGATCAGGCAGGCAGGCAAGTGAGCAGTTAGGAGCCAGCAGTCCTGGATTGTGAGAGGGATGTCAGGATTGGGCCTAAACCGGCAGTCGGACATCCCCCCAGGGGTCCTGGGTTAGAGAGGGTGCAGGCTGGGCTAAGGGGGACCCTCTCCCCCCTACCCCGTGCACACATTTTGTGCACCGGGCCTCTAGCATATATGAATGTATGTGTGTGGGCTTGCAAGTATAAGCCTCACTGCCATCAGAGCCAGTCTCTCTCTGGAGGCGTCCCTTGGTTGGTAGTCAGAGAGATTGTGGCTCCTGACAAGTATACACTCTTTTCTGGGTGATACAGTGAGCTGGAGCAAGGCAGAAGGAGACTGCCAAGATGGTGTCTACAACCTATGTTTCTTGAGAGCAGCTACGTAGGCCTTTAAGTCTGGGCCAAACCTGAAGCCTGCCCCTCAGGCTGAAGCTACTGGACAACTGTGTAAGAAGCCTCCTTCGTAGAAAGACTGGAGGTGTATCTCAGTTCACTATCTGGGTGGTGCCCTGGGGTTGGTAGCCTGCTAATAATCACCTCTTTGATTGCCACAGTCCAGTGAGACCTAATAAGAATGCAAGACACCCCCTACCCATTCCTAACATCACAGCAAGGTGATCAAGGGGCAGCAGACATGTAGAAAGCTCCCTTCCAGGAGACACTCGCACTCTGGAGCTCTGCAGAGGGTGAGCATGATGCTAGCACTTGCCTTCTGAGGTTTCTGGAAAGGATTACAGTTTAATTAGAAGCCTGCCTCTCAAGCTGCAGTCATGATGATTTGTTAATAGGCCTTCTTCACAGAAAGACTAGGCTCCTGGGCCTGTTGCCTCTTGCTGTGCTCTGGGGTTGGTAGCTGTTTAAAAAATCTTTCTCTGGCCCAGCTGGTGTGGCTCAGTGCTTGAGCGTCGAACTATGAACCAGTATGTCATGGTTCGATTCTCAGACCAGGCACATGCCCCCCTTGCAGGCTCCATCCCCAGTTAGGGCATGCAGGAGACAGCCAATCAATGATTCTCTCTCATTATTGATGTGTTTATCTTTCACTCTCTCTCTTTCTCTCCCTCTCTGAAATCAGTAAAAATATATTTTAAAAAATAAATAAAATAAAAAATCTTTCTCTGTTGGTTACAGTCCAGAGGGCCCACCAGTGTAAGCCCCACTAGCCACCAGAGGTAGGTGATGTAGAGGTGTCCCCTGACAGCATTCACAAATATTGGGGTGCCAGACTGGGGTATGAGCTCTTTTCTGGGTGACACTGATTATTATAGTCCCATGTAACCAGGAACATAGCTCCCTTGGCCTCCAGAGCAGGTGATCAAGGGCAGTTGCAAAAATTGGGGCATAGGCATGTGGTAAGGCTCCCTTCCAGGAGATACGGGTGCTCTGGAGCAGAGCCGTTTTTCCTGTTTGCCTGATGTGTAGTCGTCTAGTTGTTTTTTTTTTTTTTTAAATATATTTTATTGATTTTTTACAGAGAGGAAGGGAGAGAGAGATAGAGAGTTAGAAACATCGATGGGAGAGAAACATCGATCAGCTGCCTCCTGCACATCTCCTACTGGGGATGTGCCCGCAACCCAGGTACATGCCCTTGACCGGAATTGAACCCGGGACCCTTCAGTCCGCAGGCCGACGCTCTATCCACTGAGCCAAACCGGTTTTGGCGTCTAGTTGTTTTTTGTATATTTGTTTATAAGAGGGAAAAATGTGTCTTTTCGGGGTAGTGAGTTCAGATATTTCTACGTCACCATCCTCTCATTGTGGTTTTAATTTGCATTTTCCTAATGACCAGTGACATTGAGTATCATTTAATGTGTTTATATGCAATGCCATCCATAATATCTTTTTGGAGGTGTGTCTTGAGTTTTTTGCTCATGTTTTAGTTGTTTGTTTTATTAAGTTGCAAGAATTCTTCATATAATGTAACCTCTCCTGAGCAGATAGACAGCTGTCTTCTCCCTGTGTCCTTATGTGGTAACCCTTTGTGTCTGTGTCCTCATCTCCTGGAAGGACACCAGTCAGATTACATTAGAGCCACCCCAGTGACTTCATTTAACCTGAGTCACTTCTTTAGAGATGCAAGTTACACATTTTCCTCCTCTTTGTTTTTTATTTTATACTAGAGGCCCAATGCACGACATTTGTGCAAGAGTAGGCATGCCTTCCCCCGGCTGCCAGCACCGGCTTCCCTCTGGCACCTGGGACCCGGGCTTCCCTCTGGCCACTGGCAGGCACCCGGGACCTGGGCTTCCCTCACAGCCCCTTAGTCCGGAAGGACGTTCAGTCTAATTAGCATGTTATGCTTTTATTATTGTAGATGTCCTAGAGTTTATTCTCTGTTGGTGCATAGAGGTGTTCATCATTCCTTTTTACAGCTCAGGTATTCTCTCGGTAGATGTAACATGAGTTGACTGGTCCTCTCTGGATAGTGTTGGAATCATTTCCAGTTTTTTTGCTATTACAAATGGTCCTGAAATGAATAGCTTTATGCATGTATCTTTTCTCATTTTTACCAGTTTTTTTCTGTGGAATTGATTCTGAGACATGGGATTGCTGGGTTAAAGGTTAAATTTATATTTCATTTTGTGTGGCAGCTGTTTTTTAAGCCACTTTTAAAAAATGCTTTTAACAACATTGTCAAGTAATGAGTGGCATGGTCTTTGCAAATTTCTCTGGCGTTGTTAAGATTTTGTTTCTCTTTTTGAAGTTGTTTTATCTGTAAATACAAAAATGTAGTGTGTGTGCGCACGCCTATGTGTGTGTGTAGTCCACAGCATTCCTTCTATCTAGTGAACTGGGTTACTGTAGTTTCATTCTGACCAGTAGATGCCGCTGTTGAATAAGAATGCTGGTGGGAAGGCTGCTGCATGGGGCCTGGTTCTCCAGCTACAGTTAGACCCTTTGCTCTCTCTCCCTAAAGGGAGAGTGGCACAGAGGGAAGTTCCAAGGGGGAACTCCACAAATGAAGAAAGCCAGCTCTTTTTGGTGTAAGCTCCTCCTTGAGATTCCATGAAAATTATTGGTGTAATTATTTCTCTGTGTTGCTCTTAGGCACTCTTCTCCATTAACATTGACATTGTCATCCTTCCAACCCCAGCCCCCCTGAGCCCCTTAGCAATTTATAACCCATCTGCCTTAATCTGTTGTTTATTTCTTTTTGTTGTTGTTGTTGTTTTTACAAAAATGTGATTTGACATAAAAACCAGATGAGATTTCAGATGACCAGGTATATAAAGCCCGGGGTTACTTCTCCTAGTCTGTTACTGTGAAGAGGGGCTGAGACAGCCAAGGTCTGTCTTGCCAAATCCAACGGTCTCAGTCTCCCTGGTAATTGACCTCATTTGCGCCTGGTTCTTCCCTCCTTGAAGTATTTACTAAAGCACTTGGTGTTTGGAACCAACACTTAATTTGTGTTACTTCACTGGCCTCACCTAACATCTTCTGCTGTCCCTTCCTCTTCATCCTCAGTAACAGACGTCCCTTTACTAGTTTCCTGGGTCACGGTTTCTCCACAGGAGTTACTGGCATTTTGAGTGAGATAATTTTCCCTTGTGTAGGACCCATTTACGGCAGAATGTTAAGTGCTCCTGGTCACTTCCTACCAGATGGCAGTAGCATTCCCAGTCACTGTGCAATCTAAAAATGACCCCTGTATTTCCAAATGTTCCCTGGGAAATACTGCTCTGGAGAATCCCATCAGGCCCTGGGGCTCTGTGCACTCCCCATGCAGTAACTCCCCACTTTCTGCCTCCAACATCCATCCTTCCTGGAACTTCAGACTCATTCTCGACTGCCAGCTAGTCACCTCTGCTTGTCTGTTTACTGATGTCTCGGCCTTCCCATGTTTAAGTGAGAACTCTCCCATTCCAGTAATGGCGCCACCACTCGCTCAGTGGTTTGGACTCCCCTTGTTTGTCCTCACATAGCACATCAACTTCATCACCAAGCCCTGCCACCTCTGCCTATGGGCCACTTTACCACTTTCACAGTTGCCATTCCGGCCTAAGGCATCATCTTCCCTGTCAGAACTGTTGCAGTAACAGCTTTTCAAACTATTTACTAGCTTGAAATATAATGGGACAAAGAAAAAAGTACAAGGAAGGACACATGCAGCTTAGGGAGGTCTCAGAGAGAGCATTCCCTGCCAGTGGAAGTGAGAAGGCTGCCAGCCCTCCAGAACCCCTTGGGGTGGGCCCCCCGCCCCTTGGCAGCTCTTCCTCACAGGAGAGTCTCCTCCTTGTTTAGCTTTACTTTTCCATCAAAGCATGCATTCTTTTCTTTTTTAATCTGAGGATTTAGGGTCATCACATGCTCACTTGCTTAAGCTGTATCCTCTGTCTCTTTAGGGAGCATGCCAGAATGTTAAATATTAAGTTCCATAATTAATCCAGTGACATTTCACCTAGTATTTCCCTGTATTTTTCCAGAGGTGGATTCATAGGGGATTTGTTATAATTTGGTATAAATTGTTCTGCATAGAAGCATGTTGGTTGCTACTTAGAATCTGAAGCTCTTCTGAATGATGACATCAGCAAGTGGGAAAAAAGATTCATAGACATGTCTCTTGATGCACATATATCTGTGTTCGTACTCCTATGAGGAGTTGCTGGGTCTTAGTAGGTAATAGCAATCTCATTTCCAAAATACCAACTTAAACTCCCTCCAGCAATGTGTTTTCATTGCTCCTTATCTGTACAGACACTTCTTATTTCAGTTTTCTAAATGAAGGGAGAGGGAGAGATAGAAACATCACTGATGAGAGAGAATCATCAACTGGCTGCCTCCTGCGTACCCGCCACTGAGTATGCAGGGCATGTACCCCTACCTGGAATCAAATCATGACCACCTGGTTCATAGGTCCACGTTCAACCACTAAGCCACACCAGCTGGGCTGTGGCTTACCTTTTTACTCTCTTAAGTAATCTTTGGAATGTTTTTTTAAAAAAAGAGGTATCTTTTGATGTCAAGAGTTTCTTACTTTTAATGTTCTTAATTTTTTCAGTCTTTCCCTTTATGGTTAGTACTGCTTGGTTATTAACTGTATTATTAGTTTTACTAGAGCATGAAGATATTCCCCTGTATTATCCTTTAGGAGATTTATTGTTTTATATTTCATAAAACAACTGCAATTAATTTTGGGGGTGTCAGCTTATTGATAAAATTTACATTTTTTCTAGCGTTTCATATAAATAGATTTCTCTCAGTGTTTTGAGAGTAATTCATTTTTTTGGGTGTGTCAGTGGCTTGTTCCTTCATTGCCAAGTGCTGTACACAAGATCACACCTTGTTCATTTGCAGAGGATGGACATTTGGGTTGATTCCAGTTTGGGTTTATATGAATGAACTTGTATGAACATTCATGTGTGCACCTGTGGAGATATATGTTTTCATTTCTCTTGAGTAGATATCCACCAGTAAAATTGTGGGTCTCAGGGTAAGTATACATTTAAATTGTTTTTATTAGAAATGGTCAAATTGTTTAATAGACCATTTTGCATTTCTACCAATGATGCATCAGAGATCCAATTGCTAAACTTGCCAATTCTTGGCATTGCCTGTCTTTTTTTAAACTTTTTTTATTTTAGCAATTCTGTTTTGAATGAATAAAGGTATTTTTACAGATAAAGATGTAGAGCCACATCTTTTTGTGGTTTTAATTTTCCTTTTCCTTATGACTCACAATGTTGAACATCTTTCCACGTGCTGACTTGCCATGCATGCCTTCTTTGGATGTCTGTTCACATCTTTTGCAGTGTTTAAAAAACTATACTGTGTCTCCTTTACTCTCATAGTCACAACACTTGTGAAAGTAGATGTGGGGGGGGGGGGTTTCCCTCCACCAGACAATTCTGTGACACCAGCTGGGTGCCCTCCAGCCCTGACACCATTTACCTGGAGATGATGTCAGATGCCAATTGTAAGTCCAGGTTGTCACCTGTGCTTCTGACTGATTGGCTATAAATTGACCCTCAGAGGGAAGAGATGTGTAGGGCAAGATATGGGGAAAGGGTGTGCAGCTTTGGTGCCCTCTCTGGGAGTGCTACTCTCCTAGCTCCTCTGCATGTCCAACAGCCTAGAACCGGGGTGGGCAACCTTTTTGTGAGTGCGTGCCAAAACCAGCAAAATCTCTGACTCAAAATTCTTCCGCATGCCAACCCTAATTTTTTGAGAACATGTTATGCCTACTTGATATCTCTTAAGGTGTATGTATATGAAGAACCTTGAAGAAATAATAAAATTCATTCGAGC
>NW_006287253.1:629004-639749 GCF_000327345.1 Myotis davidii | reverse complement strand
TGCATCCGTCAGGCTACTCCTATTACGAGACTTAACAAAATTCATCACTGAGAACAAAGATTCACAATTGTAAATGGAAGATTATAAGAGAGGGTTTCGCATGCCAGCAAAAGTTACTGGCGTGCCATGTTTGGCACGCGTGCCAGGGGTTGCCCACCCCTGGCCTAGAAACTCCCTGAGCCTCATGCTATTAGGATTCTATGGAGTCCTCTCATAGGCATGATGGATCATTACCTCCATCTCCGCGGGGGGAGGGCTGAAAGTTCCAAGCTTATATCTAGTCATATTTCTGTCTTTCTGGGAACCAGCCCTCATCCAGGAGCCCACCTACAGTCACCTCATTAGAACAAAAGACTCCTGTCACCCAGCGAGTTCAAGGGATTTAGGAGCCTGTGTCAGGGACAAGGAGTTGGGCAGGACAGGAGCAGAGCCCAAATAGAACCAAAGATACTCCTGATTTTCTTATCACTTAGGAATGAATTTCCAAGGGTTTCAGGAGCACTGAGCCAGGAGCTGGGAACAGAGACCAGCATATATTTTTTATTATCTCACATGTCCCTTCTCTCCTCTTTCTTATATAGTTTGTTTTTTTGTACATAGTGTGAAATGGAGGGAAAGTTTTATTTTTAGTAATTTTTAATTGATTTTTAGAGAGGAAGGGAATGAGAGAGAAAGAAAGAAAAACATTGATGTGAGAGCGAAACATCTATCAGCTGCACCCCCCATATGGGGGACGGAACCCACAAGCCAGGCATATGCCCTGACTTGGGAATGGAACGGACAGCCTTTTGGTGCATGAGACAACACCCAGCCAATTGAGCCACACTGGTCAGGGTGAAACGTGCTATTTTTTTGTCTACAGATTAGCATCATTTTTGGGAAAGCCTGTCCTTTCCCTCTGTTCTGTAGTACTGCCTTCAGAGTGAATTGAGGGTCTGTATTTCCATGGGTCTGTTTCTGGTTGTGCTCTGTCCTATTCCATTGATTTATGGAACTCTGTGCCAGCAGAGTAGGGGCACAAGCAAAATCAATGAAAAAATCTCAGGTGAGGATTAACAACAATGAAATTATTTTTACATGTTTCCCATTATAATTGGTATCATTTTTATTACTTCCCTTTTCTAACTTGCTAATATATAGAAATACAACTCAGTTATATATACATCAAACTATTCAGCAGTATTGGCAAATGTACTTTTTCTAATAATTTTTCTTTAGGTTCCTTTGGACTTTCTATGTATATTGGCATAGCATCTATGACTAATGACAAATTATTTTTTCTTTTCCAGTCCTTAGGCCTGTTTATTTAGCAGGGATTTGTTAATTTTATGTCTCTTTAAAAACCAATGTTTGGCCAGGCAGGCGTGGCACAGTGGTTGAGCGTCAACCAAGGAACCAGAAGGTCACAGTTCAATTCCTGGTCAGGGCGCATTCCCGGATTGTGGGCTCTATCCCTGGTGTGGGTTGTGTAAGAGGCAGCCGATCAATGATTTTCTCTCATCATTGATGTTTCTCTCTTTCTCTCTCACTCTCTTTCCTCTCTGTAATCAATAAAAATATATTTTAAAAAAACAAACAACATTCACGTTTATAGATCTTCTGTTTGCATGTTTCTTACTGTTTTAGTGATTTCCTCGGTCCAAATGGGGCATGCATTTTGGCCTACTTCCTTACTCCTGTTTGCCATCCTTATTGCCCATGAGTTTTCATCTTCTCATATTTCTGGATTTGTTCACTGGGAGTATCTCATAAAAACTAGGAGGCCAGGAGTTAAAATGACATTTCTTTTTTTCTTTTTTTTTTAAATATATTTTATTGATTTCTTACAGAGAGGAAGGGAGAGAGATAGAGAGTTAGAAACATCTATGAGAGAGAAACATCGATCAGCTGCCTCCTGCACACCTCCCACTGGGGATGTGTCCGCAACCCAGGTACATGCCCTTGACCGGAATCGAACCTGGGACCTTTCAGTCCGCAAGCCGATGCTCTATCCACTGAGCCAAACCGGTTTTGGCTAAAATGACATTTCTTAGTGGCAGCTTCGAAGTCCCAGAGCTGGGCCTCACCGTTTTCAACAACTACATAATAATCTTAAGTTGCTGAGCAGTGCTGCCGCTGACTTAGTTCTTAGTATTTCTGCTGTCAGTGCTGAAGTCTGATACTCTGCAGTGTTACATTTGTGGGGCCCATAGATTGCAGTGATGTGAGAGGCTGGCAGCTGGTCCGTGCAGTGCTTGATGTACTTGGTTCAGAGTTAAGCTTTTGAAGCCTCAGTTCTCCTCACATCTCCAGTTTGTCAAAAGTTGGCAAATAATATACTGTGTTTTTCCGTTGGAAAACAGTACACTGTGTTTGATTTATGAGCTTTAATCAAAATAACCAGCAGGAGTATTTTGGAAAGACAGTTAACTCTTTTTGTTTGTTTCTTCATCTGTAGAATGAAAGGGTTTTTAGTTCTAAAATTCTGCTTCTTTGCTGGAATAAAGAATTATTCACATAGTCTTAATCAGAAATGTAACTGGAGCAGTCATTCACTTTGTACAAAGAATTTCGATCTGCTAATATGTATACTATATAATTTATAGTTTGTATAGTTTTTACAGTTGTTTTGTTAAAATGCCAACGTAATATTCTGTTTCATTATGGTGTTACTTTTTAATTTTATAGAATTAACACTGAATCCTCCGGAAGGAATTGTGGCAGGTGAGACACCAAAGTTAACCTTTTTCTAATTTACTTTTAATAGCCAAAGCTGCCTTCAAAGTTACAATGTGGCTATTTTTCTTTTTCTGCAGGCCCCATGAATGAAGAGAATTTTTTTGAATGGGAGGCATTGATCATGTAAGTTAATCCTATGTGTTGTTAGTCTTTAAGACTTTACTGGAAATTAGACCTGCGCATCATGTTTGGCAGTGCAACTGTACTAAGAAGTGTTGATCAGAAAAAAGGGCAAGTGTGTCTGAAATTTAGCTCTTCTCTAGTCTGATAATTTGAAGGTGGAAAACACAAACATTTATACATAAGAAATGAAAGTGTTTCCTTAGCACCATCAGTAAAAGGTTTAGTAAGCATTGTATATTTGTAGAGTTTAAAATAAATGTGGAATGGTCTGTGTTGTGCTGAATTAGTTTCAAACAGCATGGGTGGCTTTGGCTTCAAGAACTTCTGAGAGCCAAGGCTTTGAGGTTGAAAAGGCTCCTTCGTGTCGGGGTGGCCACCCCACCTGCATACCAGGACTGGTCTTGCCCTCTGCCTCTCCTGTGTGCCTTGTCTGGCCTTCCGTCGTCCCTGCCTGGGAGACATGCTCCGTTCTTCTGAGATGACCGGTGCGGTTCCTACCCAGTCTAGAAAGATTGTGTTTCATGTACAGTGATGTTGCTTAAAGAGCAACAAATAGACCTCTGACTCTAGACCAGCCGTGGGCAAACTACGGCCCGCGGGCCGGATTCAGCCTGTTTGAAATGAATAAAACTATTGAAAAAAAAGACCGTACCCTTTTATGTAATGATGTTTACTTTGAATTTATATTAGTTCACACACACACTCCATCCATGCTTTTGTTCCGGCCCTCCAGTCCAGTTTAAGAACCCATTGTGGCCCTCGAGTCAAAAAGTTTGCCCACCCCTGCTCTAGAGTCTTCTATGGTTCTATGACCCAGGCTCTTTGCCTTCTTTATACCTTAGATGTACAATTTTTTGGCTATTCTTAGACTTAGTGTATTTCAAGGAAATGTGGTCAGGTAACATTTAGGTAGTTGAGATTTATAATCAGTCCTCAGTTTTCTCATGAGATGAGGTCTTCAACTAGCTAGGAAGTTTTCCCCGTTGGATGCAGTGCCCTAATGGGAAGGGACTGGGAGAAGCTTGAAGCTGCTGCATCAAGAGTGAACTCTGATTTCAGGATGTAATTTTAAATGTAATCAGACTTTCTAAAATTTCCTGGCACTTGTATGACATTAGTTCCTAATATTTACATGTTAGTTTGAGAAACAAGTTGCTGCTGTCATCTATGAGTTAGATTAATACTAATATGTGAAAATTGATGTGAAGATAAGTTTTTTTATAAGCAAAAATGTGTAAACACTATCCAGAGACAGTACAGCATGCTAATGTTTCCTGATCGTTTGTAATATCTTCATTGCTTGGGTCCATGATACCCACAGTTTTCCTGTGTTCAGTGTTTCTGGCATGAGCATGTCTTTGCAGCATGTATTTGTAACTGCATTGTGTCTCTCACCCCACAGCATGAGTTCCGGGACAGCAATGACCTACATTCAATGGAATACTGTACTCATGTTAGCGTAGCTCTTTGTATTTTTAAAGAAACAAGATATCACACTGTAGGAACTTGTTCTGTAACCTGCTTTTCTCATTTACTGTATCATGTGCACTCCTTTGTGTTAACAACGACACATACACCAGGCAGCAGGCCTGGTTGTAGGGACAGAATTTTGGAAGTCCCTCTGAGTGCAGAGGTCTGTGGGCACCTGATAGGCCTTTTGTCTCTGGGAGGTAGTGACTGTGCACAGCCCAGGAGACTATTTAGAAGCCCTTAAAGAGACACATGAGCCTCTCACTATGGTTTTTCAATAGTGTTTATTGTTTAAAATCTGTTAGGGTAACTATTACTAATTTTAGATAAACAGTATAAAATTAAATCAATATTATGAAAACCTGTCTTAAAAAGTAATTAGAACTGTTTTTTAGGTAGAGCACTTCTCTGTTTGAATAAAGCTTTTGCTTTAATGTGGAATTCCCCTGCTTCAGGATCTTGTGAGTTTGTGGGTTTTGGTCCTGTTCCAGATCCTTTCACAAACAAGAGGCCGTTCACCAGTGTGCTTAAAACATCTATTAAGGAATTAACTGTCCTCCCATTGATTCGGCTCACCCTCCTGTCTTGGCAGACAGCTGGCTGAGTTTCTCTACTTAGTGATAGGTTTTCTTTATTTCTTTTTATTCTTTGACTGTTTCTAGAGTTTCTCCCGTACCCTAGTGTTTGTAAAAGTCATGCTTGTCTCATTTTCCAGTTTGCAGCTTACCTTCAGAGCCTCCATCCCAAATGTGCCGGGAAGAAAACATCTTTTCACATGTCCCAGACACACAAACACTGAGAGCCTATTATTAGGGTACTTGTTCACAGACACAGGCATGGTAGGGGTGACCCTGAACCTCCATCCTGAAAGAACAAGATTGGGGGACTGGAGTGGGAGCACAACACATTAATGAACAAAGAAGAACTAAATAATAAGATCACCGCTGCCCGTTGTCTGGTCAATAGGGGAAAATAACTCTGGTGACTCTCTGCGGAGCTTATGTTAGAGTTGAAGCCTGTATTCAGTAAGAAGGGCAGGGGCTGCCTATCAGACCGCGGAGGTGGGCCAGCAGGGCATATGGCTGCCGTGGCTTTATGGTCTTGGGCCAGCCACTCTGCTTCTCTTACCTTCACTTATCTGGATCAAAACAAAAAAGTTCAGCATCCTTTTCTTTATTTAATGTTTTTTATTTATTTTTTTTGAGAGAGAGGAGGGAGATCTATTGGTTGCCTCTCATATGCACCCCAACCCGCAACCTAGATATGTGCCCTGACTGGGGATCAAACCCACAGCCTTTTGGTATATGGGACAACGCGCCAAGCAGCTGAGCCACTTGGCCAGGACCTTAGCATCCATGAACTAGTGGCTTCATTCCAGGGTCTGGCTGTGTGACCTCTTTGGCCCCTGGCTGCGGGTTTAGGGAGCTATCTGAGGTCCTTAACTCTGGAGGTTGGACATGCTCTTTCTTTGGAACCCTGTAGTATGGGGTACAGGACATCTGTTATATCCTCAATGGCTGGAAAAAACATAAAGTTCCTAGGAATTTTGTCACCTTGTTTCTGTCCTTCCCTAGCATTCTTTTTTTTTTTTTAAATACATTTTATTGATTTTTTACAGAGAGGAAGGGAGAGAAATAGAGAGTTAGAAACATAGATGAGAGAGAAACATCGATCAGCCGCCTCCTGCACACTCCCTACTGGAGATGTGCCCACAACCAAGGTACATGCCCTTAACCGGAATCGAATCTGGGACCTTTCAGTCCACAGGCCGACGCTCTATCCACTGAGCCAAACCGGCTACGGCCCCAGCATTCTTGAAGTAGTTGGCAGTGGTGACCTCCCTGCCTGGTCCATGGCCTAGCTGTTGTCCCCTCTCTAGACCAGGGGGATCTGTCGGTTGTGATAAAATGACAAGGACTTCCTCTTCCTGAATGGTTGGGGACCCTTTGCTGACTCTACCCCCATGTTACTGTGGCACATTTGGGTCCAAGCTGGGTTACCACCGTGGGTGCAAGGGTCCCCAGGCTGTTGCTTCTCCCTAGGACTGGGCTTGACTTACATTAGGTGTGAACATCATGGTCACAGTAGCCACCCTTACATTAGGCTTTCTTGTTGACAGAAAAGTATCATAGAACTTCTCTCATGGATGTTGTGCTACTAAAACAGACCTGAGACATTGATAGATGCTTATAATTTGTATTGTATTCTCTGACCAAACAGTCCCAAGTCCAAGAATTTCTTCAGTAGAAGTGCTATTGCGATGATGATCTCAGTATGAGCCCTGGCCAGCTTGGCTCAGTGGTTAGAGTGTTGGCCTGTGCACCAGGAGGACACAATTTCAATTCCCAGTCAAGAGTATGTACCTGGGTTGCAGTAATATGGACATGTCATTGTCCACTGTAATTTACAGATCATCCATACAGTGGAATGCCATGTGGCTCTGGAGGGGTTCAGGCAGAATCCACATACTGCCCTAGAGATGTGTCCACAGTGCTATGGAGAGGAAGAAGCAAATTATGGAACAGCAGGTCTAGACCAGTGTCAACTGGGGTTGATCCCTCCACCCCCACCCCCCACCATGGGACATTTGGCAATGTCTGGAGACATTTTTGGTTGTCACAACTGAGGGGTAGGGGGACCTCCACTACTGGCATCTAGTGGGACACTACTAAACACCCCACAGTGCACAGATGGCCTCCAACACAGCACGGGGTTGCCTGGCCTAAGATGCAGCAGTGCTGAGGTCGAGAAACCCTGGTATGGCTTGAGGCGTTGCCCCAGTGTAAAATTTTTCACAGTTTTGTTGAGGTGTAATTTATATACCGTAAGTTGTCCTGTATTAAGTGTATAGGTCAGAGTTTTTCAGTCATCACCACAATCCAGTTTTAGGACATTTTCAAGAAGGTCTTCATGCCCATTTGCAGTCAGTTTCCATCCCCACCTCAGCTGCAGGCAGCTCTACTCTACTCTCTACCTTAATAGATTTGCCTTTTCTGGACTTTTTCTGCAAATGGAATCATAAAATACCTTGTCTTTTGTGTCTGGCTTCTGGCACTCGGTGGACTGCATAGATTGCATTCCTCTGGGTGCATTCACAGAGTGCCAGTGGTTCCTCCCTTTTTGTTGCTGAGTCGTGTGATGGGCTCCATCTGATGTGTCCGCTCATCAGCTGATGGACACTTGGGTGTCGCCATGTTTGGGCTAGAGCGCTGCTGTGAACTGTCTGTGTGGACATGCTTTTCTGTTTCTTTTGGTTGGATACGCAGGAGTGGAGTTGCTGGAGGATAGAATAAATCTGTGTTTAACAGTTTAAGAAGCAGTCAAACTGTTTTCCACAGTAGCTCACTCATCATTTTATATTCCTACCAGCCACAGGTGAGGGTTTTCATTTCTCCACTCTCCCCGCCCACACACTTGGTGTTGTCTGGTGTGAAGTGGGATCTTATTGTGGAATTTATCTGCTTTTCCTTGAGGACTACACGTGTTGACTGGGTTGTATTGCCGGTTCCCCTCATGGCCTGCCAGGCTCTTTGGGACCCACCTGGAAGTGGAAGGTGTTATGAAGCCGGGTGCCTTTCTTTTCTATGCTTCAGGCGGTTATGTCTTTGGAGCGTAACCGTCCTTAGTAATCCAGTTCAAGTTTAAGTACTAATGAATGGGTTTACAATCTTTATTATTTAAACCCTTGTCACATGTATGAGACATTTTGTTTGTGCGCTGTGACAAAACTGAAAAAGGGAAGAGCAAAAGCAGCTTCTTCACCACCTGCCCCAGCTGGAGAGCCATGTGGGCTGTGGTGCTAGGACATGCCCAAGGGCAGGTGGCTCACACCACGCGCGCCTAGCTGCACAGGTGATCGGTTGTTATGGATGGTGCAGAATTGGGGTGCCGGGACCCCAGGAGGAAGCAGCAGGCAGCTGTCCCTCAGGCAGAGCAGACACTATGAACAGTGGTCAGGGTTAGACTCCATGTTGCTCTCAGTGTTTGCTCCTCAGCATCTGACTCACCTGAGGTAGTCATCAGAGGAGCGATTTGGAACAATTTCCTTTATAGAGTGCAGCGTGGGTATTTTGCTTTAATACTCGTCTCAACAAATAAATAAGTACCTATCTCAGAGCTCTGAAATAATTTAGGCCATTATTTTAATTAATAAGATAAAAAATTATTTTCAGGCTTTGAAGAATGTATAGTTGCCTCAGATAAATAAAATGTTTTGTTTCCTTGGTTTTTCTTGTACATTTTTTCCCCTGAAGATTTTCAGATGAGGCATTTAGTGAAGAAAGGAGGCTATCACTTCTTTATTGCCTGGAGTATGGCACTAAAAGTTGTCCAAAAATAATACTAATTATGTCTCTCTGTCTTGCTTCAGGAATTTACTCGCTAGTGTTTTCCATCAGTCAGCTGGCATGCCACTGCCCACATGGGCCCAGCTGTAGGCTTGTCCCAGGCACCAGCACCTCTGGAAGAGAAAGGATCCCTGGTTTTAAACCAGTAGCGAACCAGAACATTTGAAAATCACTTTGATATTTAAGATGTGGGAACACTTTAGGAAATGTTTGATCATGTTTCTGAGGCTGCAGACGATCCAGTGGATTTTTTATTTTACAGAAAGCTCTATTATGAGAAACAAAGAACTGTTATCAGAGTATTGAGCAAGTACCATTTGGCTCATTCCAGAAACATTACCCAGACATTTTTTTCCTCTACTAAATCGGAGGTGCCAGAAAGACTGAAGCACTGGCACCATTCCTGACATAGTAACACTGTTGCTTTTAAAGATAATATCTCTGTTTGCCCAGCCTCTGAGTTAGCAGTTTGAACTGTTCTACTCTTAACTCTGGGACTGAACTGATTTAAGACCTTGACTAAGTCATTTCACCCTTCGATGTCCCAGCTTTGCTTAAGGGAAAGCAGCACGTCCTGACAGCTTTCATCAGAAGGACATAAGGAGTAAGGACAGAGTGGCACTTCTGTCTGCTTTGAGGTCTTCTGGGAAAGAGCCGTGGGCTGATGGGGAACCGCACGTGTGTGGTCTGTCCCGACCCTGTGCAGAAAGAAAGGCTTCCAGGGCACCATTCAGGAAGAGCACAGCACCTGGTGGTGGCGGCCTGCAGTCCTGTCCCAGGCATCTGCCCTCCCCTGCAGCTCTGCTGGGCCACCTCTCTTCCAGGAGCCCACCCCATTCCTGCCTCTTCTTGTGGCTTTCCTGTCCTGGTTTCAGGCCAAGGCCCTGGGCGCTGTTATGCAGTGACACCCTCCAGAACAAAGTACCTATTCACTGTGGCTTCCCCCTAAAGTAGCAAGGACACAGTTTTCAGAATCAAGATTAGCCTCTTAAATTGAAAATATTTAGCTCCATTGAACACTTCTTGCGTTGTTCCTGTCTTGAGCATTTTACTATAGCCCAGCCTCCAGGCTTGTGACTCGGTCCTGGAGTCCACTATGGTGGTGTCATTGAAAGCCCTTAGTGTTGGCACCAAATGAAAATAAAGCTCTTTTCCCCTCCCTCCCTCCCTCCCTTTAAATATGTTTTAAAATTGATTTTAGAGAAAGGAAAGGAGAGGGGGGAGAAAGAGAAACATCTGTGTGTGAGAGAAACATTCATCCCTCCCGCTCACACCCTGCCCTGGGACTGAACCCTCAACCCAGGCATGTGCCCCAACCTGGAATTGAACTGTCGACCAGGACAATGCTCACTCAACTGAGCCACACCCGCCAGGGCTAAAGTTCTGTTCTTTTTGAATTTTTTGACTATTTCTTTTAATTGTAGAGATACGTGTTGTTTCTAATATTTGCAAATCTACATAAATTTTTAAAATTTCACTGAATAAAAATAATTTTATCAAGATTTAAAATAAATTTATACTTTTAAAAGATAATTTTTAAATGTATATAGATTGTTTTAGAATATTTTAATTTTTTTCCTGTGCTATATCTTGTATTTACTTATTTTGAGAGGCAGCAGGTCTCCTGTGTTGAACTGCTTCTGCAGTGGCCAAGGCTTTTGTCCTTGTGATGGCACTCACTACGCTGTAGAATTAACATGCTGGGGTCATTGCTTGCAGTGGTTCTCAACCTTCCTAATGCCGCGACCCTTTAATACAGTTCCTCATGTTGTGGTGACCCCCAACCATAAAATTATTTTCGTTGCTACTTCATAACTGTAATTTTGCTACTGTTAGGAATCGTAATGTAAATATCTGATATGCAGGATGTATTTTCAGGGGTCACGACCCACAGGTTGAGAACCGCTGGGCCATCCTCCCCAACTTTATCTCTTCAGCGCCTGCTTATCCTTGAGCTCTCCGTGTAACGCACACTTGCTCTGGAAAGCACGCGGATGCTGCCAGGCTGCGGGCCTCTGAGTGCCTCCCCTGCGCTCCGCTCCGGCAGTGTAGGGCTATTTCCTTCATCTTTCTGCTTGTTTACCTCTT
>NW_006287253.1:595980-628428 GCF_000327345.1 Myotis davidii | reverse complement strand
GACCCCCAACCATAAAATTATTTTCGTTGCTACTTCATAACTGTAATTTTGCTACTGTTAGGAATCGTAATGTAAATATCTGATATGCAGGATGTATTTTCAGGGGTCACGACCCATAGGTTGAGAACTGCTGGCTTAGAGAAAGACAGGTGTTGCTAAAGAGACCTCTCGGTTCACAGGAATAGAGTGGAATTTCTTTTCTTATTGAGTTAATGGGTCATACCCAAAGTGGTTGCTGCTATTGTAGTGTTTAGTTGTTTAGCAATTCTGTTTTCTATAAAAATGTACATAGGAAAAATGGTCTGAAATCTGTTAACGCTACTCTAATGCAGATTTTATAAATGACATTTGTATGGAGTGGAGGAGTTCATCTCTTTTAAGTTTCAAGCTGGTGGCTCTCACTTCTCCTCTCCTGCCGGCCATGGTATTGTATATTGATCAAGAGAGTGTTCATTTACATGCATAGAGTTTTAAAGTGATAAGACTTCTGAAGCGCTTTAGTCTGTTTCTGCTACTTTCCACATGAGTGGGTAAACCCAGGCAGACAGGCATGCACGTGCCTGGTGACACTGAGTGCTTAGGTGACCGTGTAAGTGCAGGGTGTGGCCCCGAGCTTAGGCCTGCAGGTCAGGGCTTGCTTGCAACACTGCTGCACGTGTGCATACCTGGCCTTCTGTAGGAACCTGGCAGGGACCACACGTATGCTCTTTACCTGTTTCTGGAAGGTTAGAAAAACTTCTGAGGCTCATTTAAAAATTAAAAATAGCCTTTAGAAAACAACTCTCAACCCCTCATTTATTTACTACAATAGAATCTTGCTCTAACATGTGCCATAATTTATATCTTCCTCCTAAAATGTAATTGTATCACATATACAGAAAAGCACAGTGTCCTCAGGGTCTTGCAGTGCTGGCCTTAGTTGTTTTCTCTAATCCTATGATGATAGAGGTTCTGTGGCCCCACTGTTACCTCTATTAGTGTAAAAACTACCTGTGACTTCGTCTTTGTGCTCGTACCTAAGATTTAAACCAGGTTGGAACGCAACAATGAGACAGGATTTTCCATTCAGAAAAAGAACCAATTCATCATTAGTATTTAGATAATCTTTTCATGTATAATTAAGAAAAAATGTCTTGAACTCATTTCTAAAGCGTGGTAGACATTAAAAAAATTACCTTCAAGTTCTATGTATTTATGTCTTTCAGGGGCCCAGAAGATACTTGCTTTGAGTTTGGTGTTTTTCCTGCCATCCTGAGTTTCCCGCTTGATTACCCATTAAGTCCCCCAAAGATGAGATTTACCTGTGAGATGTTTCATCCCAACAGTGAGTACTGTGGGAAGTAGTTTTAGTGATTCCAGGAGGGGCCCAGAGTGACTCCATGAAAGGTAGTGTCAGTGAGTGACATAGACCACTGAAAACATTTTTATGTTCTGAACTTCAGCAAATTAATCATGGTGGTATTGACATCGTGGTTTCAGTTTAGAAGGACAGTTTAACGTAGATTAAAGGGTAAGTTACCAAGAGAAATCCAGTGCCTTTTAAAAAATACTTAAATAATTTCAGTTGTCTTTGTCCTAGCCATGTGAACATTTCTCAGGGATTTAATAGTAGAATTATTGTGGACAATCCTGATTATATTTTGGTGAAATATTTGAGTGCCAGATAACCTTTCCTTTACTCCTTTTGGATGTAATATTTTTAAAAAACAACCATTTGACAGTGGAATTGTCCCATGATGACTAGAACTGGACAGACCAGCCTAGAGTCCGTCAAGGGGTGAGCAGTGACCCGAGGGGTCCGTATAGGTCCACCAGGACCATGTGGCTGGGAGCGTTGTGGATGGGAGCTTGACACTTGGGGTCTCAGGCTGTGTTCCAGCTGTACAGACAGCCGTTCTCGGTGTCTGCACCTCCTGTTCCCTGCTTCTGTGGCTGGGTCACTGGCCCGTTATCGCTCACCTGGTGTGTTCTGGCCCCCGCAGTCTATCCTGATGGGAGAGTCTGCATTTCCATCCTCCATGCTCCAGGCGACGACCCCATGGGCTACGAGAGCAGTGCCGAGAGGTGGAGCCCCGTGCAGAGCGTGGAGAAGATCCTCCTGTCGGTGGTGAGCATGCTGGCAGGTGAGGAAAGCCTTGGCCACTGTGGGCTTGCTGCTAGTAGAGGAAGCCAGATAGCTCAGTGGCTGTGCCTCCTCCCGCATTTCATCCTCGACTTCATAATCCAGCTTTATGTTTTCGACGAGTTTATATATATACTTTTCTGCCTTTTCATTTCATGTTATTTGTATACACTGTTCCAAGCATAATTCCTTTGTGTTTCTGACCTGAGTGCCTGGGCAATGGGGTGCTGTCTTTGGGGACAGGAATCCAGAGGGAGCATAATTTTTGGAAGGGAACAGTTTGGGGTATGAGTGTCTGCCCTCCGGAAGCCATTCATCTGAGGGTGGGTCGTGGAAGTGAGGATATGGGATCATCTGTGGATAAGACACTCGGTGACAGGGGATAATGGAGAAAAGGGCACATAGAAGGAGAGGGTCCTCACAGGAGTGGGGGAAGTGGTCTGGAAAATTAGGAAATGGAGGCATGTCAGAAGGAGAAAGGTGACGGTGCTGTAGGAGGTCCCAGCTGGAGGCCAAACTGAGCGGTCACTAGGTTTGGGCCGTTGGAGGTCCTTAGCTGACTGCTTAGGATTCAGTGAAGTCCAGGAACCTGAAGTCAAAAATTTCAGTGTATGTGTTTTTTTGTTTGTTGTTGTTTTAAAGACTAGTTTATTGATTTTTAGAGAAGAGATGAAAGAAGAAGAGGGATATAGAAATATCTATGTGAGAGTGCAGCATCAATCAGCTGCCTCCTGCACGCTCCTCACCAGGGATCCAGCCTGCAGCCTGGGCATGTGCCCTGACCAGGAATCGAACCAGTGACCTCTTGGTGCATGGGACGATGCCCAACCAACTGAGCCACACCAGCATGCATGTTTTAAGCTGGAGACTCTCTCCATTCTCACATGAGCAAACAGAATCAGACAAAAGGTGTCTGAAGACGAGAGAGAGGCATTGACTTGGCTATCTTCAGATGCCAGCTATAAGTTCCATTATAAACATTTTTGCTCTAAATTATTTTCCTTTTTTGAAAGGTTTTAATGTAGTCTTTACACACTCCTCTTGGAATACCAGTCCCCTGCTCCGAGCTGCTTTTCCAGCACCGTCACCGCGCTTAGTCTGGCCAGGCGGTCTCCTGGTCAGTTGTGTTGTCTGTCCCGGTGCCGCTCTAGGAGACTATGGTCCTTGGGCCTCTGCAAGCCATTGGGGCACTGGAATTTCCTTGGGCAGAGGCTGTGGACAGGGATTGGGGGCTGGCTTTGTCCATGCTTGGCTGTTCCCTGCAGTCTGGCTCAAACAGGGGTCCCCTAAGTGCCACATTCTCTGAGAAGTCTGCGTACCCCCAGTCATCCTGCCTCCTGCTGTCCTATTCTTCCCATTGTAGCACTTAGGTTGACATGAGGCATTTGTGGGTCCATGAGAGGGTGTCTCTCAGAGGGCCCAGGTCATTGGGTCCCCTGCAGAGCCAGTGAATGAGGCCTCCCACACAGGAGCTGGTGAGGAAGTGTTTGTTGAATAATGGAAGAAGGGAGGGAAACAGTGCTATTGGTTGGAGGATCACAGACGCTGTGGCAGCTTAGGGAAGGAAGGCTTGAGGGCCAGAGTCCATGCCGCGCTCAGGACTGTACTCACTGTCCTGCTGGCCTCTAGGCAGCCTTCTCTATTCTGATCTGGTTGCTTGTCGGTTTCTACATGGTGGTGACTGCCTGTACCTCTGTCACTGCTGGTTCCCCTGTCCACTTCCCACTGGCCCCGGCTACCTCTCTGTATGTCTGCTGATTCTATTCTGGAGCCACTGCTCACGGACTAGTCTGGGGCCAGATGTCCACATGGGCTGAAAGACCATGTGGGGCCACATCTGCCTGGCCATGTGCTCTGGTAGTTGCTAGGGTGAGCTGCACTGAGAAGGGCTCTGAGAGGAGTGTCTGCACAGAGTAGGCCCTGGAGGAAGAAGCTGGCGGGTGGGTGGTCTGTGACTCGCTGTCTGGGCGCTCCACAGGTCATGTGCCAGTTGTCCTATGTGCTAAGCGAGGTAGGTGACTTCTGTGGGCACATTTAGACGCTCAGAAGGTAGGAGTAATGAGGGTTGATCTTGCCTTGAGATGTGTCTCTCCACTGACCTCACGCCTCTTCTCAGGCGAGGGGCTGTTGTTTGTTTCTTAAACAACAGGCTTCCTCCCCAGCATTTCAGTCGTCAGCATCTCTTATTTATTTCTGGGACGCATCTTGGGGGTGGAATGAAGCTTTTGTCAATTCAGACCTTACTTTAGGAGCCCCTTTCATGTGGACAACGTCTGCCTTCTCTTCCAGAACCCAACGACGAAAGTGGAGCTAACGTGGATGCTTCCAAAATGTGGCGGGATGACCGAGAGCAGTTTTACAAGATCGCCAAGCAGATTGTGCAGAAGTCTCTGGGGCTCTAAGGCCTTGCCCGTGTGTGTGTACACGCACCACCAGGCAGTCTCCAGTGTTTCTCCTCCAGGACACTGAGCGACAGTGACACTCTGTGCTGGTACCAAAAAAGGAAAGCTTGTAGAACTGCAGCTCTGGTCTTCTTTTCCACCCCTCCCACCCCAAACGGGCTTCTCTTCTGAAATTACAATTCACATAGGATAATGACAGTTGGATGCAGCTTTAGAGTGTTCCAGCAAGGTGGTTCAGTAGATTGTCAAAGCTGTCACCACTACCTCTCCCAGCTGAAGCGCCTGCGAACCCAACAGTTAGTAGCTTCCCTTCCCTCCTGAGTGCTGAGGGGGTCTGTGCTGGCCTCCTCAGGACTGGAGCCCAGGCAAAGGGCAGGGCTGGGCGTCTGTGGTCCCTCTGGCTCCTGTGTGCCCCACGAGCAGTGCGCAGCTGTTTCAGTGTGTTGTCTTTTACAAGCAGGCGTTTTTGTTATCTAGTTACATCTCCTTCATTTGTTGTGAATTCAAACTATCACACTTAGTAATACTTTCAGGAAATAAATACTTTTTAAAATGTGGATGACTGAACATTGGGGCACATGGAGAAGCCCACTGCTACCACACAGACCAATGATCTTTCCTGATCACATTTATCAAAGATGACACTCATGCCTCAGTTACTAATACAGGAAAATATGAGGCCGAAAGTTTTCGTCACAGTTTCTTCTGGATCTATAGGAGTTTATCTTTTCCAGTCTCAAAACCAGGGAGTTTTAAGCTTTTGTACATTGTGGTTGCAGCAGGAACTTTGACTTATTGGGACAAAATTATTCTTTGCAACTTGGAGGGGATCTTTTGTTAGCGCAGAGCAGAGGCGTGCCTTATCTCCAAACTTGACCTGCGCTCACTTGTGGAAGTGTGGCACGCGGGGTCCCGGGCCCCAGTGGACATAAATCACTTACGTGTGGATTACAGTCAGTCTTCTCCAGTATGGGCGCCTCAGCAGCACGATGCCAGGGGCCATTATGAGCAATAACAGATCTGTTGCTTGCAGAATCACACATTCAAGCCTGTTTCAAACAGGTTACATTTAAATAGGTATTTCTATTTTTAAAATAAGGGATGGCCTTCAAGACATAGAATAGATCTTTCTTTCCTTTGTCCCTTCCTCCCCTTTCATGATGTGTCTGGTGGGTAGGTGTGGTGTGTGTTGCACTGCCACCTCACACATAATTTCTTGGGTTAACAAATACTGGCTAAAGGGGCTCCGTATTGGGCTTCATTGGAAACCAGAGTCTCTCCTCAGAAGGGCGCCTTTTGAGATTTGGAATTTAGTACAAGGACTTGTATTTGGAAGGGAGGGAAAGCGGTGTTGCACCTAAACAGTATTTGTAGGCTCATTTGCAGGAGGCCAAGCCTTCTCCACAGAGAGGGAAAGTGTGTGGGGATGTGATCTGTGAACACGGCTGGAGCGTGGACATTGCACCCACATTAGCAGGTGGCCACGGGGGCTTCCAAGAAATCTGGAGAAAGAAGAGAGATGGTCTCTTTGCAAAACAAAGTATTTTTATTAATTTGTATTTATTAAATGGAAAGAGAATCCCCTGGTTAAAAATAAAGTTATATATTTTCCCCATTCTGCAGTGTATTTTTATTTGTTGCATCTATACTAGTAAAAGGCTAATTAGACCGGACATCTTCTATACAGCCTTCCGAACGTCCTTCTGGACAAAGCCACAGTGGTGGGGGCCAAGGCAGAGGTGGTTAGGGGCGACCAGGCTGGCAGGGGAACAGTTAAGGGCATCAGGCAGGCAGGCAGGTGAGCGGTTAGGATCCAGCAGTCTCAGATTGCGAGAGGGTTGTCTGACTGCTGGTTTAGGCCCGATCCCAGTCTGACATCCCCAGAGGGATCCCAGATTGGAGAGGGTGCAAGCTGGACTGAGGGAACCACCTCTGTGTCTCCCTCCCCCCCTGCCCTGCACAAATTTCATGCACCGGGCCTCTAGTTTTTATATAATGATATGGAGACCCACGACCAAGTGTCTGCTGTGGAATATGCCAGAGGCCCCTCAGTAGAGCTGCCCTCCCATGGGCAGTATGCATGGGCACCAAGACTCCATGTCAGGACTGTTCAGAGGTCACTGTATTCTGGACTTGTGTGAGCCTTGGAGAGGTTCATTCTCTTAGTCCCTTTGCTCCATTCTTCATGTCTTTCCTTCTGGAGTGCTCGCGTTTCCTAGCTGGGTCTGTGGCAGCATCAGACTGTGAACTTGTCCAGAGGAGATGTCTGTTAACCAGCCTCTGATTCTCATCATACCGTGAAGTCACAGTCCCTGTGGTACTTGGCTCTGAAGCTCCTTGCTTAGTATGTAAATTAGTGAAGGGGCCCAGGTCCCAGCTTTGCTGACCTCAGTACTGTATGGTGACTGTCACGGTCGGCTTTTCTTTTTCGTCCCCAAGCCTGGCCCTCCTTTCCCATCCTGGGCCCTGGGCCACCTGAGGTGCTCCAGGCTCAGGTCTTGGATCCCCCACCCCAGCAGTGCTCACTCTGTCTTCTGTTGAGAGGCTTTCATTTCTTTAATGTCAGATCTCTGGTGTGATTTTGAATTGGGGTGCCCAAGACCAGCCCAGGTTTGGTGACTTGCTGGACTCACAGCCATGATGATAATGGACAGTGAAAGCATACAAGGCACAATCAGCACACGGAAGACCTGTGGGCGGATTCGGGGGCACCAGGTGAGTGATTAGAGCCCATCCTGGTGTTTCATGCAGGATGCACACAGCAAGGAGTGTGACAGAACCTGTGAGATGTCTACCAGGAACCTTGTCAGAGATCAGGGACCAGGGTTTTTATCGGGGGCTGGTCACATGGCACCTCTGCCTGGCACTTCCTCAGATTCCAGACTCCCAGCAGGAGAGCAGGTGTTGGCACAGCCATCGTCAGCACAGACGGTGTAGGCCCAGTGAGGCACCCTAGTCACACATGCTGGGAACTCTCCTGCAATCCACATTCTCAGGTGCCAGCCAAGGGCCCGTGTTGGGCGGGTGGGAGAGGCCATGCTGGCTGAATTTGCTGGTGCTCAGGCCAGGGGCCTGGCCCCTTCGGCAAGTCCCAGGAGGTCTGATTGCAGGGGAGGCACCCTCGTGGACCCTACGCCACACATCCCCTTCCATGCAGGGAATGGTGTTCCTAGGCTGAGCTGTGTGGCCAGAGGCCCAGTATTACAGCCCCCCAAATCTGTTCAGGTCATGTTCCCTCCCCCGGGACTGGGCTTTTATGGGGGACAAAATTGTTCACTCCCTCAGAGACCTGTCCCACCACCAAACCAGAACCCCGGCCCAGCAGCACCTTTAAGATCCCCTGCCACCCGGGCCCCATGGGTCATCAGGCCTTGTGTCCTGGGTGTGAGCCACCTGGTGTCCACTGCCTCCCCACTCGACTGAAACCCAGCTCTGGTAGATGCTGGCACCAGCCCAGTCACATGGAGGCGGCTGCTCTATCCTCCACATCGAGAGACATGCCACCCTCCCCTCAAGGCCATCTGCCTTGGCCACCAACACCTGTCACCCCAAGTCCTAGGAACCTTGGTTTGGTGTGGCTTGGGCATTTGCCAAGACTTCCTCTCCACCTGGCACCTGCCCTACGGGGTGTGGCACAGTGTCCCATAGGTGACCAGAGTCCCCAGGCTACTCGGGGGTGCACGGATACCCGCAAGTGTTCACAGGTTTTGCCCAGGAAAGCTGGGCATGGCAGTGGATGCGCCCGCCGCGGCCATTCAGCTGTGCGGGGTGCCTGGACCTGCCTGGCCAGAGTGCAGCTCACTGGTGTAGAGGGGCGCAGGTGTCTGGTCAAGGGCCGTGCTCCGGAGCCAGAAGTCCCTGATGGCCTCCCGGGCAAGAACCAAGGCTCTGGTCCCGGGGGTGAGGGACATGGGCTTCTGCCTCCAAGCGCTTGTCTATAAGCCGGCTCATCAGGCCAGGGTTGGTTTTGTCCTCAGTCTCTGGGACAAAGCCCCTCCGCCCTCCATGGGAGGTGGGTCTCTCTGTGGCTGTCCGAAGCCCCTGGCTGTGCAGTTGGGGCCAAGGTCCATCTCAACCCAGGGACTTGTCTCACTGCTTCCAGCCCCTCCACCTCAGCTTCTGCCGCTAGCTCTTGGCAACGCAGGGTAGGGTGGGCCTCGAGGAATCAAGACCAGAGTGCAGATCTCGCAGAGTGCAGGTGGTGGGTGCTCAGTGCTTGCCCCTTGGCCCCCAGTGGATGCACGGCCAGCTGTGTGTGTGACTATGTTGATGGCACTGACCTCATGTCCTGCCTCAGTCCTCCTGACTCCTGTTTGCTCCAGGGTAACGGTGGCGACAAGTTCCTTTCAAGTTGTGTATGTGTGTGTGCGTGCACGTGTGCGCATGTACATGTGTGTGCGGGTTTACCTATCTGGCAGAGGACCTGACGTTGGCCCAGATTCAGGTGGAAACCAGGGACTGAGGGATTGTCTTGCTAATGGCTCTTTGAAATCCTGGATAATACACTAAATGAGTTGGAACCACATGAAACAGTTGCAGCTTCAGGGCAGAGCAGGCTGGGGGTTCTCACGGGTTTCTCCCTCTTGGACCAGTTCCCGCCCACGGGAGCAGCTAAGCGGGGATGGGGCGGCAGCAAGGTCCCACCCACCAGACCTCGGGGCGCCACCTCACCCAGCATGGCCCTACCTTCGTGAAGACCTGTGTACACACACATGAGTGCACAAGCACTCACCCGTGTGCACAGCTCATACATGTATACAAATGTGTACACATACATATAACTCCTCAGGGCAAGAAGCCCCAGTGGCTTTGAGGTTGGGTACCCGATTGCCGACTCCATCTTTATTTTCCCAACAGTGAAGTCCCAGGAGGCTGCGGGCACCTGAGGTCTGCCCGTGCGGGTGAGATGGGGCTTGGCTTTCACAGCTCACTGTTGCCAATCCCTGGGCACTGCCTGGGACCCCACCGGGCTGGAGCGTCCATACATGAGATGGACGCTCAACAGGGTACTTGGAGGGTTTGTGGACAGAGGAGCGGGCAGGTTTTGGGGGACCAGGGCAGGCTTACATGGGCCTGGGCTGCAGGGACAGGGTAGAAGGCTGTCCAGACCTGCTGGGCTGTAGCTGAGGAGAGGGGCCCTGACAGGTGAGGACTGCAGGGGTGGAACCAACCCCTGCCAACTATTGCCCATTTTTTTTGGGGGGGGGGGGGGGGGGGAGGCGAGTTCCATGCCCATTCTCTTTCCACCCACAAAAATATGCTGGACCCCAGGAATGCAGGGCCTGAAGCAGGCGGAGGGGTGAGCGGGTGCAGGGAGGGGAAAGGGCTCTGAGCACACAGCATGTGGGTCTGCAGTGAGGCTTCAGGGCAGCCTTCCTGGGCTGGGGCCATGGGCAGTCAAGGGAGAGGACAGGCCCATGAATGTGCCCCAGGGCCCATGGGGTGTGTGAACAACCTCGGAAAATGCACATCTCTTTGTTCTGTAGACTCTCCCCCTCCTCTTCCCCAGCCCATCATCTGTTTGGGCTGCTTTTTGGGGTGTTCTGTCCCATCAGCCCTGACTGCTGTGGTTCCCTGGACCTGGTCCACTCGAGCTCCCCAGTTCTGTTGCCATATGTGGATGGTAGAGACTGGGCTGGAACAGGTGCCGCACCAGGTACCCACTCACCTGGGACCCCAGACCAGCACAGCCTGGTGGCCGGCCACTGTTTGAATAGGTTCCTCTCCTTCTGCAGGCTCTGAGTGGATTCAAGTGTGGCAAGAACTCGACCACTGAAACCAATGGGGTGTGGGGGAGGTGTCAGGGCATACATGTGCCCTCAGCACGTCCCTGTGGGCCTACAGAGTTATGTCCAGGGGTCCTCAAACTACAGCCCGCGGGCCAGATGCAAATACAAATATTGTATTTGTTCCCATTTTGTTTTTTTACTTCAAAATAAGATATGTGCAGTGTGCATAGGAATTTGTTCATAATTTTTTTAAACTATAGTCCGGCCCTCCAACGGTCTGAGGGACAGTGAACTGGCCCCCTGTTTAAAAAGTTTGAGGACCCCTAGTTATGTCCCTGGGCCTTGGGGTGGGCATGGGGGAGGGATTAATGGCTCTGCCTCTTCTTTTAAAATTCTCACCCGAGTTGATTTTTTTTTAGAGAGAAAAGGAGAGAGAGAAACATCAGTGTGAGAAACATTAATGGGTCACCTTCCATGCATGTCTCGACCTAGGTATGTGCTCTGACCGGGAAGGGAACTCGCAATTGACCCACCTGGCCAGGACACCTCTGCCTCTTTTAAAGTGTAAGCCTCTCTGTCTCCCTCTGCCCTGCGAGAGCACCAGAGCCTGGGCCTCTGCTCCGCCCACAGGGTCTTCCCAGGGCATTTTTCAGGGCACTGCTGAGACGTGGCTCCCTGTGAGCACCTGTGCTGCCTGCCCCACCTGCCTGCATCCTTGACGCCCTCTCTCTGTTCATCTGTCACAGTGAGTTACATTTCTGGATTTTCTGTATTTAAACCCGTATGTTTCTCGGTAATCCAGTTTGATTGTGGTAAGTTACTTGGTTCAGTTTGACTTGCTGGTGTCTGTTGAGGGTTTTGTATTCGGATTCAGGAGTGCCTGGGGACCTGACTTTCCCTCTCTTGTGTCTGTTTGGTTTGGGCATCAGTTTTACAGGCCTCAGAGAAGGACTTGGAGAGTGTGTTTTGTTTTGTTTTTTTCCCCTTATAGGATTCCCTATTCCTTGAAAGTCTGGTAGAACCTACCTGTTAAGCCACCTGGGCCTGCTGGTCTCTCTGGGGGAAAACGTTTTTGTTAACATTGAACCCATCTGCAGCATTGTTTTTAAAGTGGGTTTCTTTACTGAGATCATTGGATTTGGGTCAGCAGTTTTACTGTTTGCCTCTCTGTCCCTCTGGTTTTTGTTACTTTGTATCCATTTTCCTGCCTCCTTTTTGGATTATTTGTATGTTGTTTAGTGGGAACAGGAGTGCTCAGCAGAGAAATGGAATTGTACGGGAAATGTGGAAGTTAGGTCTGTGTATTATATTATCCCTAGAGTGGGCCACTAAAAAATTAATAAAATTAATACTACATACAATTCATATTTTACTTTACTTCAGATGCTGTATTTTTTTTTAGTTGTGAAGTTCGGTTTTTCTAATGCTTTCCATTTCTCTGCCGAGCACTCCTGCTTCCACTCAGGTCAGGTGGCTCACCACGCCTTGTGGAGGGCGCTTGTGAAAACCACCTTCAAGTCTGGGAATTCGGACACCTGCGTCTTGTGGTTGGCGCCTGTTAAATTGTCTTTTCCCATGGGAATTGTTCACTTTTAACATATGTTGAGTAATTTTTTAATTTTATATGTTTATGGGCATTGTCCTGCGGGCCCCCGACCCCGTGTTTATTTCTCTTCAAGCTCCTTTTTCTCTCTTCCTCAGGTTGGTTCATTTTTAATAACCAGTGAGTTATTCATTTTGGATATTCCAGAACTGAGAAGTAGGATTTGCATGACAGTTTCTGTGTATCTGTGGAGACTCCTTTTCTCCGTATCAGCCTCTGCCTCCCTGTGTTCCTGGAGCCTGTTTACCACACCTGCTTTCAGTCTTTCCCGAGTCCCACCTTTGGCCCGTCTCAGGGCTGTTAATTGACTTCCTTATTCCCACTGGTCCTCTCCTCCCCCTGCTCCTCCTCCTCATCTCTGCTGAACTTGGCTGCGGAGGTGTGGAGACGCTGGGTTCCTGTCTTCCTCTGAAGAGTGCTGGTTTTATCTAATTGGCCCCGGATTTGTGTGAGTTTGGTTTTGTGCTTTGTTGGGTTGGCTCTGAGGCGTGTCCTAGGTGTTCTCCAAGCTCCTGTAACTGGGGGGACTCGACTGGCAGCCCCTGTCCCCGTGGCTTCTTATGGCTTTGTGGGGGTGGGTGTCTAGCATGGACCTTTCAAATGTCCCCACTACAAGGCGTGACCTTCCTCGAGTCTAAGGCATGGCTGCCCTGGTGTCTCCGCTGGATTCCCGGGGGCTGAGTGAGGGCCCAGGGCTGTCTCCACGCCAATGGGCTGGACCAGTTGACTTCTCGGTCTCTGTTCCGGAGCAGCCTCTCCGGCAGTTCCCACGTGCTCACGCTGATAGGTGCAGCCAAGGACTGGGGGCCCTGGATCTGGGGCCCCATTTGCATGCAGCTTCTTTGGTGCACATTCCCCTCTGAGCTCCACCTGCCATGCTCTGCCTGGAACCCAGCTCTGAGCCCCGTGGGAGACCAGGCCCAGGGATCCGGGGCTCCCACAGCCTCTCTCTCCCTCTCTGGGGTCACAGCTCACACCAGCCCTCATCCGCTACCTGGAGATTGGCCTGTGTATTCTGTCTAGTGTGTTGGTTTAGGGCAAAAGCGCTGGTAGGACCAGTTGCCATCGTGGCTGCAGTGGGACGGAGGCGATCACCTCCCTTGCTTTGCATTGGTCCCTTGTTACAGCCGACACGTGCTGCCTTTAAAATGTGATAAAGATGAAAACGTTGGTAAAGCTGGTTCCCACCCTGTGCAGGTGCATCTGACGGGGTTTCAGGCTTGCTGGCTCTCCTGATCGTAGTGAGGTGGAGCTAAGGAATTCCACCATTTACCCGTCAGCCTGCTGCGGGGACGGGCCGCTGGGGGAGGGGACGTGGAAACACGCAGTTTTGTTTGATGCCCGTGCTTCATCCTCCACAGACAGCCTTTAGGGAGCTGTCGCGTTACCTTAGGGCTTTAGACCGGCCTCTGAGAACCGTGCTCTGTCCGGCCTCACACGGCCTGTCAGTCCACCCGAAGCAGCGTGACCCAGAGCTGACTTGCACGGCCTGTGCGGGGTGCCTGGCCTTGTGGGCCAGGGGCGGTGGTGTGTGGATTTGGACAAGAGGGAGTCTGCTGTCTGTGGGGCACAGTCCCCGGGAGCAGAGCAGGGTTTCTGGCCTGGTGTTCGAGGGAGAGAATGGAGTACACAGGGTCAGTCACAGGGCAGCAGTGGGTCCTCTTGGCTTCTAGAACATTCTGAGTTGAGACATGGGAAGAACCTGGAGGGTGTACCAGTGTGGCCAGCCCTCTCTGACTGTGGCTGTGCTGGCCATGTGCCCCTTGGAGCTCCTCTGTGAGGGGGCAGCCCCTCACTTCCATGGTCAGCTGAGGAGCCAGACAATTCTGCCAGCAACTGTGAGCCAGAGTGATGGCTGAGCCAGTAGTTTCCCAGAGGGCTCCAGCCGAGGCAGGGCTTAGGGAGGCTGAAGTCTAGTGGACGGAGCCAGGTGAGGGTCCTGGGGGAGGCAGGTGAGGGTGCTGGGGGAACAAGGTGAGGGTGCTGTGGGGGCCAGGTGAGGGTCCTGGGGGAGCCAGGTGAGGGTGCTGGAGGAGGCGGGTGAGGGTGCAGGATGAGCCAGGTGAGGGTGCTATTGCAGCTGGGGAAGCGGCAACAGTTCTGGAATGAAGCTCGGAAAGGCAGGGGCATTGAAGTCCATACTGGTGGGGCTGGGGCTGGGGGCGGGAGATGTGCTGGGAGGCACTGGCAGCGTAGCTGGGCAGGTGGACATTTCCGGGTTCCAGAGTGACTTTCTGGAAAGTTCAATTGTGTGGTTGATGAGGAGACCAGGGAGAAGCGTCTGTGGTGGGATCCCAGCTAGAGGGTTCCCCAGGTCCCCATGTCTCTGGCTTATTGGGTGAGGGTCCAGGGGAGGGAAGGGGCTGCAGGGCTGGGCCGGCAGGCAAACTGCACACATTCACGCCTAAGTGTCCAAAACCCCACACGGGCTGCCAGTTTGCATGCTGGACAGCGACGCCTCAGCTTCTCTCCAGCTGGTGACCCGGTTTCCCCACGCGCAGGACAGGGCCCGCACCACCAGGCTGGCATCGGGTCCATCAGATAGCAGCGACGGAGCCTGTGGACCGTGTCAAGTATCTTCATGCACCCTCGGGAGAATGGTTAAAAAGTAATTAACCTAAATTTAGCCTGATTGTCATAAAGAAATGAGCCACATGAGTCATCCGTGGCTGCCAGCCTGCACATGCTTGCTTCCAGGTGAGCGTCACCCGGGGACAGACAGCTGCCCACCGCCAGGAGCTCAGGCCTGCAGCTTCAGTCAGGGGGGCGCGGATACTTGCACACACCTGCTGACTTCCTGTCAAACCCTAGGTGGCCACGCCGGTCACCAGGCTGCCATCATTCCCAGGCTGCCTCGGTGGCTGAGGCTGTGGTCGGGCCCGCTGCTCCTGCGCGCCACAGAGAGCAGAACCCCGTAGGATTGCCTGGCTGCTGGCCAGCCCTCGGTCCAGCTGATGGCCGAGGGGAGTTCGCACTGCAGGAGGACATCCTCTGGCACAGGACCCAAGGGTCTCAGGGTCTGGCCTGGGTGGCTACTCGAGCTGCCGTCAGATGTCACAGACATGCCCGTGGCTCTGTGGGGATCCAGGATGGAACGTGCTTCTCTTAGCCAGGATGGGCTGGTTCACGCTGCAAAGATGCCTCCAGAACTCAGGGCTCAGGGAGGCTGACTCCCCACCCTTCTACTGTCCAGGTGGTCCTCAGGGGTGTGCCCCACTGAGCCGCTTCTCCCTCCATGTGCACACAGAGGCTCAGGGCGCGTGTGCAAGGGAGGCCACTGCCAGATCCACATGGAGACAGCAAGACCCCACAGCTGACAAGCTGCAAAATAAAAAAGCTTTTGTCCCCTACCTACACAAAGATGTATAAAGAGCTGGTGTTCCTACCGACAGCAAAGTGTCCACACACATCCGTTACACTGGACGTGTAATAAAATATAGACACACATTAAAGTTAAACATAAAAATCTGAAAGTATTTTTTCAGTGCTTTCAAAAAGTTATTTGCTTCTGAGGTAGTTAAAGGTATATATTAAAATTAAAACACAAAGTAAATTGATTAATAATTTGCAAAATACGAGTTATAATGATTATAAAATATAAAGCCAAGTTATGAAAATTAGACTCTTAAAAAGTTAATTCTTTTGAAAACTTAATTAAATTTTATTGAAGAGGCCTTAAAGAAATATCTGCAATCTGAACATTCACGTGAAGTCACATGTCGGGCATGCCCGCCCAGCCCGCCGTTTACAGGTGATTCATGATGTGCAATGTTCCTGGTGGCAACAGCAGCTTGCAAGTCCTGCACTAGCACCTGAGGACCTGAGCCGCCACTCAGGATGCAGAGAGAAGCAGGGCAGCAGCCGCCAAGAGCTGACCATTAATGCACTAGTGTCTGCTCTCACCTACGACTCTTCCTACCATCAAGTCAGGCCCACGTCCAGCTCTGCAGCTGAATAAGCCACAGGCCCACCCCATCTCGGGACATGGCTGACACCCCAGCTGGGCCGTGTGGGTGCCAAGCGCTCCCTCCCTCATCCTGCAATAAGTGTTGTTCCGTGTTTGTGACCTGCAGGTGACTGAAGTATTCCCCGAACAGCTGCCCTGCTGGTTGTTAGCTGACCTCTGAGCTGACCTGCTGGGTGTTAGTTGACCTCTGAGAGGCTGCAACGGTGAAAACTCACCCTAGGCCCATACATCTGAGGTCAGACCATGGCGTCCCCATCAGGGCCTTGTAGAGTGGCCTGAGAACCCGTTAAGAACTTGGCTTGAGAACCAGGTAGACTTGGGTTTGATTCTGGATCCGCCTCAAAAGAGCCTGGTACTTAGGGTGTGTGTGATCAACAGACCATTCTTATCATTATTATCACTGTCATAGTTATTACCATTGCTGCCCACTGTGGCTCCCCCAGGAGACCTCCAGGGCTAGGGGCTTCGACAGGAAAAGGCACTTTCTATTAAAGTGTATTCCAAGTGCTGTGCTCCCCTGGATGATGACGCAGTGACCGGCCTGTCTGGCCAGAGAGACACTGGAGCAGGGCCTGGACCCCTGAGCAGCCCCGACAGCGAAGTGTGCAAGTTCCACGGGCCCTTCCTCCTTCTTTTATGGGCACAGACACGTGTTGAGACGAGTTGTGAGCCGGCTCATTAGCGATGGCACTGACGACGTCGCTCCTGGTGCTTCCCCCTTCAGAGCGGGAGTCACATTCGGAACGCATCCAGCTTCCTCCCCTTCAGCCACCTGGAGATGCAATCGCTCCCTGTCTGCCAGATCCTATCTTCCCGTTCAAAGCCACAGGCCTGCCCAGCGCTCAGTTCCTGCAGCAGGAGGTGACTCACGGCCTCGGATTTCACGGGTGGTTGTCCTTGCTGGTTAAATGGCCACACACACACACACACACACACGCACATACACACATACATGCATGTGTGCACACATGCATACACATCACATACAGACACATGTGCACAGGGAAGGCTGAGAGTGGGAGCTTCCCCAGGCGGGGGCGGACAGGGAGCAGCCCAGCCATTGGCCTCGTGGGCAGCATGTCCTGCAGTGTTCTGGTGAGTTGTATGGGTACCTTCTCTGCATCGTGGATCCCTCCCTGTCCCCAGGTCCGTCACTAGAGGGAAGAACGGCCCCACCCCAGGCCGTTTACCCCAGGGAGCAGCGTTTGGTCGCCTGTTTGCTCTGTGCACTCCTGCACTCAGGGCCCCGGCCTGCCGCACTTCAGGAGCTGGCTTGGCTGGTGAGCGCACACCTGGCATTTCATTCACCGTTTACACACACCACTGCGCCCAGCCACGGTGGGGCGAGGAGTCAGGCTGCTCTATAACCACCCTAGATTGGAATAGGAAGCCAGCCAGCCTCCTAAGCAATGGTGTCCGGGCACAGACCTAGCGCAGAGCTCGGAGGAAACGTGGCTCAGACTCACGGGTGATTCACGGTCAGATCATAAGTGGAAACATAATGAGCCAGAGCTGTGTCTGGCGGTTTGACACCTGGTGAGGCCTCTGAATTGCGCAGTCGGGAAGCCCAAGTCCCAGCTCCTCTGCCGCTCAGAGCCAGTGTGAGCGAGTGGGGGTTCCTGCTCCAGCCTGGGCTCTGGGCCCTGGGGCTGCCCGGGTGTGGACGGGTATGGCAAGGGAGTTCCAAATCCACAGTGGTGGGCCGTGCTCCCCAGTATCGCCAGCTTATCAGGAAGGCTTGGCAGGTCCTTGCAGAGGAGGTGAGGCTGGAGCAGGGGAAGACACAGACACAGGGCGGGGCTGTCTGACAACCGAGGCAGAATTGGGGTGATGCCGCCATAAGCCAGGAGCACCAGGGATTCTGGCAGCACCAGGAGCTGGAAGAGGCAGCTGGATCCTCCCCAGAGCCTGGGGGTCAGGGAGCGTGGCTTTGCCCACGCCTGGATCTCCACTGGCTGCCAGGCTGAGAGGAGGCATTTCTGCTCTGTTAAGCCCCTCAGTTTGTGCTCGTTTTTCCGGCTGCTCCAGGAAGCAATGCACCTGTCATCTCGTGTCTTATCCCTGCCTACCTGGCCAGCACCTCTCTTCCTGTGGTGCCCACCCTGTAGGCAGCACCCCCAGGACCCCGTGGGGAATGAAGATGCTGTGTTTTCTGAGAACAGCCGACTCATGATACACCCGATCGAGAGAGGACAGTCAGTCACTCCTCTCCCATGGCGACTTCAACTTCGCAGCTTTGAACCAGCGAACAGCCGAGCGGAGGTGTCTCAAGTGGGAAAACCCTCCACAGGCTCTGCCCTGCTTCCGCGTTGGCTCTGAGCCCAAACACAGCATCGCTCTCCTGCCTCCGGGGAGTGGGGGTAAGGGCTTCTCTTGGTAGATGGGAGCCGTGGGGCCTGGAATGGGCGTTTGCTCAGTCCCTTGCCAGGCTGGCTGGGCAGGAGTTTCTGGAGTCCTGGACACCCTCGAAGACCATCCCCCCACTCTTCATCCGACCCAGAGCACCCCTTCAGACTGCATCCTAACGTCGTCTTTCAGATAACTTCAGTGACGTCGTCAGTGGGCCTCACGCAGGTTCACTGGGTCTCACAGAGTTAGTTCCTGGGACCCCGTTCTCACGAGGATTCACCTGCCGCCCTGGGATATGAACTCTTCACATTGAGAAGTCGCAGAAGGAACCACAGCTAAGGCCCCTCCAGGACCAGAGAGCCCATGCTGGGCCGTGCACAGGGCGGCCGAGATAGTGAAGCCCCTGCTTGTCCCTCCCCTGTCCCTGGTGCCCCCACTACACCAAGGCCCACCCCGCCCCCCCCGTCCCCAGTCCTTTTGCTCAGGAGCTGCCGCTTTCCCTGATGGCATCTTGTCGGTTCCTGGAGCAGCTCCCAGGCATCTGCCTCTGGGGCTGGGGCCTCGAGACCCCAGGGTCCTGTCCCAGCACTGCACAACGGGGTAGGGGTTGGGAGCAGGCAAGGGAGGCCAGGCAGCAGGGAGGGTTCCAGCTTTGGATAGAGAGGAGGCTCCAGGGGGAGGCTGGGCCTGGGGGGAGGCTAGAAGAGGGAGAGAAATTGGAGGGGCAGGTGGGAGAGGGCGGGCCAGAGGCATGCACCTCAGAGGTCTACCGAGCTGCGTGGGCCCGTCCACCGTCCTTCCCACTCCAAGTCTAGGGAAGTACAAGAAAAAATGTGTGTCCTGAAGGCCGGGACCATGCCCTGCACCTGGCGTGTGGGTTAGGAACTGTCACATGAGACAATAAATCTGCATGGAGAGAGACCTCCCTGTGCCAGGCGCAGGGAACCGGCCTGTGCCCTGCTGGGGGGACTGTAGGATGAAGGTGTGAGCGTCCAGGGGCTGCGTGGCCTCTGAAGGTATCTGCCGCGCTTTGTACTGACAGAGTCAGCCCGATCCTTTGTGGTGATTCCCTTCTCCCATCCCTGGAGGGAGCTGGATGAAGACCCGCCCACAGAGGGTCCCGGTCACCTGCTCTGCATCCACTCAGCCAGGCAGGGTGGCCACCACGGGTGTTCCTGTTGTAGGACCAGGAAATGGAAACAGCAAGGCAAAGGGTCTTGCCCTCCCTCTCACCTGTGGGTGGTGGCCCCCAGTCCAGAGGCCTGGCCTCAGGCGGAGAGCCACAGGGCCTGGCAGGGAGGCCAGCTTCCATGGGCGCTGCCCCTTTGATGAAATGCCCTGTCCCCTGCAGGGGAGGTGGATGGAGGTGTGGGCCCCAGGTTGCAGGGAGCATCTGTTTGACTCTGACCAGGGAGAGGGATGCACAGGGGCCTGGGCTCACCCAGAACTGCAGTGCCAGCTCTGCTCGGCCCCACGGGAGGAGCTGGGCCTCCTGCACCCCAGGGTGCCCCCTCTCTGGATCCCCATAGAAATGGACACAGCGTGTCCTGCTTGGGGGCCAGGGCTGTATAAGGATGGCCTCAGTGCTCAGGCTGCCTCACATCGCCAGCTATATTGTCAGTAAGAGGAGATGGCAGGAGAGGGTGTGTTGTATGCTGATGACGCATATGTAGTATATTGTAGTATATGATTCTTGCTGCATACTCCGCGATGCTAAGTGATCACCTGACAGTGGGGTTACGGATCATTTTCATTTCCTTCTTTTGGTCATCAGCATGTGATGAGGTTTCAACAACAAACCTACTTTTACTTGTGTCAGAAGAAAAATAAAGTTATTTTTAAAAGCACCTGTATGTCTAAGTGAGGTCATTTATTTGCAGGCTGTAAGAGACAAGGACCGTCCTAGACTATTGAGAAGGCTTCTCGGCTGACAGCGCCCCTCAAATCTGTCAGCGGGGAATAAAGCTGTAAATGCTCAATGGCCTTTCTGTCACTGTTATTTTAACAGATTACACAAATAAGACATGAGCGCATGCTTGTTGAGCCACACAGAAGTTTCTCCCTCGCATGGGTAGGACCTGTGCTCCAAACTCAGTGTGATTCCAGAATTCCAGCTGAGAAAATGCAGTCGTTCCAGTCACAACACACTCCTTGTATTTGACGTGGGCCATGTGCAAGGAGCGTGCTTACCGTGGCGCCTGCCCTGCTCACGCCTCCACACCCCCCACCAAGGACATCACTCAGCCAAGGTGAATATTTAGTTATCGTGTTGCCAATGTTATTCTTGACACCAAGAAACGGACTAATACCAGATGTGCTTTTATGTATCTGCTTTTGTCTTAAATAAATAGTGACTTAACCTCTCTCTTCTAGGATGGTGGTTTTTATGGGCTAAGTTGAAGCCCTAACCCCCAGTCCCTCAGAGTGTGACCGTATTTGGAGACGGGTCTTAGAGAGGCGATGGAGGTGAAATGGAGGTGAAATGGGCCCTGATCCACCATGACTGGTGTCCTTATAAGAGGAGGATATTAGGCTACAGACACTCGGAGGGATGGTCGTTTGTCAGGCACGGTTCACATGGGGACCTGAGCCTCCCTGCCTCCGTGGCCTCTGGTGGCACACAGTCCTCCATTGCCTCAGGCCCTCCCCTCCCTGCAAGGGGTTCGGCTCCTTCTAGAACCCTCCAGCTCCTCCTCCTGTCTTGAGGTTTTCCCTTCTGCCCCTATTGCCTGAGAAGCACATGCCAGCTCCGACCCCTGTCCTCAGAGAGGGGGGGCCCACTCTCCTGGGGGGTGAGGTCATCACACCTGACCTCACCCCCTGCTGGGCGTGCCCCTTTCCCAGCCCAGCCATCACCAGCGAGCAGCCTGGGCCTGGCCATCTGGCAAGTGGCCAGTGGTCAGCCACCAGGAATCTCATGCTTCCTTCTCCCCCCCGTGGGCCCTTGGGGAGGCATTCCAGCCAGTGCTTCCCCTCTGCAGCGCTCAGGTCCCCTGGCAGGGAGGGTGTGGCCTCTGCTCTTCAGGCCTCTTCCTACGCAGGTGTCCACGGTGGGCCTGACCAGAGAGGATGTGCGTTGTGCGGGGGTCCTGGGTGCAGGGCGGAGGTGCACACCCTCCTCCCGGACTCTGGGTGATTCACATCAAACACTGGGCGCCTTTGTTCCCCCCGGCTGTGCGTGCGCACGCGGGGCTTTGGTGCCCGGCGGCCTGGCTAATTACAGCTCTGCCCGCGCCCGCCCCTCACGCCTTTGAAGTGGGTGCTGCTGCCCGCAGGCCTCGCACCCTGGTAATTGCAGCTTCCCTCCAGGCCGGCTGCCGGTTGCTAAGTTTCCCTGGGTCTTTTCAGCAGGTTGTTGGGGAAATTACAATGCAGCTCGGAGCAGAAGGCAAAACCTCTGCTTTTATCGGGGTGAGATTACTGTAGGTTAAGCTGTAAAGAATTTTAAGAACATGCTCTGTGTGGTAAGGATAGGTTTTGCCTGGAGGTGGGACTAGTGCCCCTCACAAGCTGAAAATGACAGGCTTGGTGAGCCAGGGACAGGAAACAGGCTGGCGGACCCAGTGCGAGGCCCAGGCAGCGCCATTTGTCCCCGCGGCCCACGTGTACCCGACAGCCCCCGTCCTGACTTCAGGGCTCAGGAACAGCACAAGGTAGCGAGCCCTCCCGCTCGGCCCCCTGGCCTGTCCTCCCTTTTCATAACCAGCTAGTAAGACCAACTCGAGTGATTCCACAAATGCAGTTGTTGCTATATGAAGCTGAAAGCCAGTTATGGGAGAAAATGAGGGAAATATTTCTTTCTTACCCCCCCTCCCCCAAATTGGTTTCCTATGAGAAAGCATCATGGGCAAGGCCTTAACGATGACCTTCAGCAGAGGGTTTTGGTGTTCAGAAAAGTAGCAAATGGGGAGTCAGTCCTTTGTGGGATGGACGGCCTCCTTCAGCGCACGCCACATGTGCTCCCCAAACATGACTGTGACACCCACTGTGAGCAAACCTGGCTGAGCCCAGAGCCCTCGAAGGAAAACTCCCAGGGCCCTCCTTGAATCGCAAATAAGACTCCATTGCTGAGCCCTCGGATAGGGCTTGCCTGGGTGAGTCCATACGAAAGACCTCTTAGACTCTATGGCATGTAATTTTAGGACCAAAGGGTGCAGAAAACGGCTCACAATGCCTCGGGCACGGCATCACCTACTCGGGGAAAGAGGGACTCGTTTAGAAGAGATCCCACTGCTGGCACCCGCGCAAATGAGTCCCACATAGAAATTCCCAGAACAGTGGTTTCCAGACTTAAATTTAATCTAGGGGAATCTTTCCCCCTAAAGTGACATCACATGGGACTCCAATTTATAGGAGTACTAAAAGCAAGGCTGCTTCACTTTCTCAGCTCAACTTCCTCTGCCTCGGACCATGATTTAAGAACTGCCTTAGCTGTAGTATTCAGGGTTCTAGAAATAAGGCTGCTTCACTTTCTCAGCTCAACTTCCTCCGCCTCGGACCATGATTCAAGAAGAACTGCCTTGGCTGTAGTAGTCAGGGTTCTAGAAGTAGAACAACAGGAGACATAGCCATATATGGATATGTCTATATATTCTATCTACCTACCTATCTCTATCCATCCATCTTTCTATTCATCTTATCTATCTACCTACTTACCTACCTACCTATCTATCTCTATCCATCCATCCATCTATCTATTCATCTATTTATTATCTACCCATCATCTATCTATGTATCAGGAGAGATATTTGAAGGAATTGGCTCACGTGATTGTGGAGGCTAGCAGGTTCACGAAGTCCAAAATCCGCAGGGTGGGCTGGCAGGCTGGAGACCCAGGGAAGAGCTGGTATTGCAGCTCAAGTCTGAAGGCCGATTTCCTCCCTCCTGAAGGAGCCTGTCTTTTTCTGGTCTTCAGCTGATTGGATGAAGTGCATTCACATTAAGGGCAAAGAAGAGACCCTGGTATTACCCCACCTCATAAACACGTTAATTCTAGGGCAGCACTGGGATCTTACTCTACCAGCTCCTACCAGTTCGTCTGTACAGGCCTCAGGCAGATCGAGTTCCTCTCCCCTCAGACCCCTTTGCTGAGCGCTCTTCCTCTCTCCTTGTGGCATGGGTGAGGCTCGGGCTCTGTTCATCTTTATCTTTTATTGCTGTGCTATCTTCATGGAGCAAGTCGATTTCTGCAACATCGAGTGATCCGCCCAGATTAGAAAGAGCACCAACACTGGGCAGCAAGACAAAGGTGCAGTTTTTATAATGATACAAAAGAACAAGGCACCACAACCAAAGCAGCAAAACACGTTCAACAAACCTGTAGAAATATAAGACCTTTTGGATAAAGAGGAATGTTCTGTACCAACCAGGAAAGAAATAACTCAGGAGCATATAGTGGTCACAAACATATATGCACCTAACAACACGGCACCGGGATTTATGGTGCAATAATGGGCAGAGTTACAGGGAGAAGTGGAACAGAACAGAGAGCTTGGAGACACACACACATTCACACACCGTATGAGAATATAGCATATAAGTAAGTTTAGAGGATATTTACAGGAATAACACTAACATTTTTTGATGAACCTAATTCAAGATTGGAATAAACAGAGATATATGTGTGACTGAGTCAGAAGATGTCGTTTCATAAAAATGTTCATTATTCTGAAAGTGATCTACAAACTTATACCATGCCAGTGGGTAGTCCTATGATGTTTTTTATTGTTTGTTTGATTTTGGTTTGGGAGGTGAAGATGAGAACCAATAATTTTTAAAGTGCATATGGAAGAGAGAATATGTGAGAATTGCTAATACATTTATGCAAAGGGAAGGCTGATACATATGTCCTGTATCTGTAGGCATGAACCCTTACTATAAAGACTGTTATTGAGATAATATGCTGGCAAAGGAAAGAGACTAAAGGATTTTAAAACAAAGGTTAATGGACTGGACCCCAATGTATGTCGGAGCCTAATCCATCCTAAATGTGACATTTCCAGGTGGCGGGGAAGGGGAGGCATTTAATGAACGGTGTACGACAGCTTCTGGAAACGGAGTCCCACTCACTGCATTGCCCATGTTCATGCTCATGCTCCAGACGGAATGGAGAGCGAAACATAAACACAACAAGACCCTGGAGACATTTAAAAATTGTATTTTAAGATCCATAGGTCTTAAGAAAATGTTACTGACTAAATAAAAGCTTAAAATACCTGGCAAAAGACAAAAGCACCAAAAAGCATTCCTTTAAAAAAAAAAAGCAATTAAACCAAAGCATCAAAAAAGAGGTGATAGGGATGAAATATTTGCAGCAACTGTTCAGCAGACAAAGAGTTAATGGCCTGCTGATCCGAGGAAATCTGGTGACCGGAAAAACCAAGTCTTACTCTCTTATTCAATAACCTCACGAGACCTCTCTCATGAAATCACTTTCAAAATGGAATTCTAACCTGCGTCTCCTGGAGACCCTGGGCCTCACATGCACCCCTCCAGGTGTCAGCGACTGATGGTCCCACGCTGGGTGCCAGGTGGGAGCCCAGGTAGGTAGCCATTGCTCACTGTCCAAGCCTGCCACCTATTCTAGTCTATCTAGACCCGTGGTCACATTTCCCCCCAGTATTCCACATCAGTGACAGGTTAACTTCATATAACCGCAAACTGGGGGAGTGCATGGCTTTAGCATCTTATTTTTGTAACATGGAGTTATCATTTCCAATTTCTCCTTTACCTGTCACTTCATCTCATTTTCCTAGAGAAAGCGCCATTCCCTGGCTGGGGTATGTTGAACAGCCCCCGAGGAGATGGGGACACACGAACGGCCACCTTCCGCCACACGATGATGCTCTCAGGGGTCACGCCATAAGGAAGCCCCAGCCGAGTGCCTGTGGTGCACACTCATCCACGTGGGTAAATAGCCCTGTACCAGCAGAGTCGGCGTGGCCCTCCTCTCCACCAGTGAGCGGAACGAGGTGAGAGAGACAGAGGTCTGCAGCGGAGGCAACAGGATGTGCTGGGGGGAAATTCTTGGGAGATTTCCTATTTTCTCATGGGAAGGCAGCGGGCGGCCCAGGGTGGGCTGGTCTTCTGGCCTGATTTCGGGGGCTCTCGGGGCTGTGTCTGGCTCCCAATAGGACATGTAGCCAGCCTGCTTCTTGGGGGGAGGGGGGGACACCCGACAACGGAAGGTCTGACCAGGTTCTGAACAGTCGTGGCTCCCAATAGGACATGTAGCCAGCCTGCTTCTTGCAGGGGGGACACCCGACAATGGAAGGTCTGACCAGGTTCTGAACAGTCGTGCCAGGAGCTCTGGTCTGTGACACTGTGGCAGGGCCACGCTCTGCTCTTTACACCTGGGCTGGTCTGATGGGTTCCTGGGACCGCAGTGTGTGGCAGGGGGCAGTGAATTCAGCATGGAGAACACGGGCAGGAAACCTGAAGCGCATTCTTTGTTGGGAGGGCCTCAGAACCTTCATGGAGTGGCTATGCTGGTGTGTCCCAGGGAGGAGACCTGGAGGAATCCCACACCGAGTCTCCTGTTCTCACTGGGCACCTCGGAGCCCGCGTGCTGGCAGCGTGTCTGCAGAAACGCTGCTGTATGTGGACTGCACCCGTCACTTAATTTGCAGGCTCTCCCTCCCATGCAGGTCCCCCGACCAGGCACAGAGCCTGCAAATTAAGTGACTTGTCCAGGGCCATACGGGGCCCAGTCTAGAGAAGGCAGTTCTGAGCACTTTTCTGCGTGCAGGCATGTCCGTTAGTATTTTAAAATAGGAACGCGATCCCACTAATTACCCCGTTTGTCATCAAGAGCATTACTAGCATTACTGGGTCGGATGTAACAGAGGAAACCTTTCCTGGGAGGGTTCAAGGCACCACAATTCTGATGCTTCAAATCTGGTTGTTAAAAGATGACACATGATCTCATTTTTATCAACCCATTAAAGGTTAGTGAGAGACTTGGAGCCGGAGGTCAAGGGTCACCTGGTGAGGTTGACAGGAGTCACAGTGACGGGGCCTGGGTTTGTGGTCTGCACAAGTGACACCTCCCATCCTGTGGGGAGTCCCCTGCCCTCCTGACCTGCTCCTGCCCCACCCAGGGCCACTGTGACCCCCCAAAGTTCTCAATTGGGAAAGAAGAGGAAAGCTCGATTATCCAGTTTACACAGCTGCCTTTCCCCCAAAGATCAGCCTTTCACATCTGGGGGGCCATGTCCTTCCTTTGGTCAGACAGTGGTTCTAATGACTGTTACTGGGAGTGTGGGGTTCACAGCTCCTAAGGTCCAGAGGGTCAGAGAGCCTTTGTCCCCACACTGTGTGCCAGCCAGGCCTGCGGGTCCGGGGGGGAGGGGTTCACCTGGGGCTGGGGATGGGGTTCTGTGTAATAAGAGCCACTTCCAGGTTCTCTTCACATGCAACCCCAGATAACTGAGACCATATGACCATATGACCAGGACGAAAACTGTCTCTTAGTATCTGTTGAATATATATATATACACATACACATATACATATACACATATCTATACATATACATATACCCCCCCCGCCTGTCTCTCTCCTGGTTGCTGCCTCTGTCTCCACCCTCCAGCAAGCCCCAACCTCGGGGGTGTGCTTTTCACAAACACCTGTGTCCCAAGCAGCCTCTGCCCAGACCTGGAGCTGGGGTTCCCCAGGGGCGCTTGGGGCTCACACGGCAACCCTGCATTTTAGGGGCCACTGAGAGGGGTCCCACTGACCCAAGGGCCGCTGCCAGTGCGGGACTGGGATGCCAGGGGTCTCCTACAAGGGCATAAGCCCCTTGCCAACTGCTGGGAACTCCCTCCCAGGCTGTCCCCGAGCCGTTGGGAGGGGCAGGCGGGCAGGCTGCTTTGTAAAGACCAGCCACACCTAACGGCCGTCCACCTGGAGCGGCACCTCACGTCGGGGTTTGGAGAGGTCAGACCAGAGTGACCCTGGGCCTTGAGATGCAAACCACCCGCTGCACACGCACGTGCACACTCCCCTCCCCCGGGCGCCTCTCTTCTCATTAGCTGTTCCCTTGAAGGACTGACTTCCCTCCGGAGGGAAATTCCTGAAACCCAACAGTTGACAAACCCACACACCCTCCGGAGGGCCGGGCACCAGATAAAAGGGGGACGTCCACTGCCGAGAGTGGGGACCTGCCGCTGCCACCGGGGGACCCAGCAGAGCGCGGGCACCTGGGGCCGGGGCCCGGGAGAGCGTGGGGGCCTGTCGTCGGACCCCAGCACAGTGGGGCACCTGCAGCGGAGCCCATCCAGCGCCCTCGGGGATCTGCTGCACCCCCCGCCCCCAGCTGGTGGCCGAGCTCAGTCCCAAAGGCTGCCAGCGGAGCGCTACCTGCGAGGAAAACTGGTTCTCTGAGTTTTTCTGGTTTGCTCTCCGCTCTCCCCTGGACGATCTATTTCTGTCTTTCCTTTGGGAAAAATGTGCTTTGCCAATGACTAATCAAGGCCCGTGCGGAGATGTTATCAGCTGTCACCTGCACCTCAGGACCCGAGCCCATGCGGAAATGAGGAGATAGACGCGGGCGGCTGCAGCCCGACCTGCCAGCACCACCTGCCTCCCCAGCAGAGCGGCTAGACGCGGGCTGCCGCCAGGGCCACCTCTGTCCCTGCCGCAGGCCCTGGCATGTGGCCATCCCAGTGACGGCCAGGGGCCCCCGGGCAAGGGCTGACCCAGGCGTCTGAGGAGCAGCTGCCTCCCCTCGGGCCAGGTGCGTGCCCTGGATGGAGCTTGGGACCCACACCCCTCATGTCTGTCCTGCTGACGCTGTGCGCCGTGCTCCTGCCCCTGGTGACTCCAGGCCGAGGTGGCCGGCGATGGGAGCCCTGCACAGGTAAGGGGGCTGCTGCCCTGGGGGCTGGGAGGGGGTTGCTATGCACTCAGTGCCACTTCCTAACGCGAGTCAACGTTCCAGGTGCCCTCGGACAGGTAGGGGTGGGCCGGGCAGAGGTGGAGAAGATGAAAGGGAGCAGGGAGGCAATCACAATGGAAACTCGTCTTTAACTGCTAACAGGGTGGGGACTTGGTTCAAAGAGTGAAGCAGCCGCCATCGGAGGCCCTTCACATGTATTTACCTGCTTGCCCTCCTGGGGAGGGGCCTTACTTACACCTGCTTTAGGAATGAAGCCCTCGAGGAGGCGGGGAGCCCAGGGCTGCACTTAGCAACGCGCAGGCCGCCCCCGACCCCCCAGCCTGGTAGTTCTGTCCCAGGAGAAGTGAGGCAGATGGGAACAGCCCCAAACACACCTTCTAGGGTGGTGTCCATCAGAGCGGGGCTCCACTGGCCAGCTCACCAGGGCGGCCGGGTGGGCAAAACGGGAGTGGGGGCAAATTATGCCTTTCAGAAAGGCCGAGTGGACTGGCTAATGACCATGACACCGTCAGACCTTCCTGGATTATCTACCAAGAGATTAAAAAAATAATAATTAAACAAAGCAAAGTAACAGGGAACCGAGGCCTGGTAGCCAGAAAGCCGGTTGCTGGACCCTGAGCAAGTGATGTAGGCACGTGTGGCCTCGCGACCGTGGCGATGGGGGTGTCACAGGGCGTCACCGAGAGGCGTTGCTGTGTGCTTCTGGCTTTATTTGAAAATTATTCATCCCTGGTTCCCTGGAGCCAGCGAAACCCCTCCATGTCATGGCTCTTTGGCATCTGGTTCCCAATGATGAGACCAGGAGATGCCTGATGACGACCTAAGTTGGAGCACTGACTGGCATGGGTGGGGGTGTCTATCACAGCCCCCAGCCCCCATCCTGAGCAGCCAGGGCCCCCGAGTGGGAGGTGAGCAGCCCGTGGGGCGCTGGGGCAGCCGCTGCGTGGGGTGTAGGGGCGCCTGAGTAGGGTGCTGCACCTGCCCCTTTACTGTCTTGGGCACCAGATTTGAAAATCATGCAGGAGCCAGGTCAGCCTGTGAGAAAACCCTGGGCTTCACGTGATTGAAGCCCAGCTCCCTCCCTGGCAGAGGGAGCAGCACGCGGGGTCCCAGCAGCCCCCGAAGGACCCCGCGCCGTCCTGAGTTCGCGGCAGTGTCCCGGTGCGGATGAGTCACTGACATGTACCTTCACGTTCCCTTCAGCGCTGGGAACAGAATCAACCTGCATAATAATAAAGGTTATTTATAAAGCCCGCCCCCTCTCCCCTGGAGGTACATTGCAAATAGTTAAAAGATGACCCAGTTCTAAATACCACCATCGAGAGAGGAAAGATAAAAGTCACGTAAGTAATATCGAACTGCATTTGGCACACTCCCAAGACACTTGCATAGAGGCGAGTCAGGAGCTCGGAGAGTTAAAAACACCGCTCTGATTGCATTCAGTTTTGCAAAGCGCGCAAGTTACGCTGCAGGGTTGTGTGTGTGTGTAGGGGTTGGACTTCACTTTCCTTTGGGCTCTGTTCATGGGCCTGTCGTTGCGTGCATGGGAGATGCGGGGGCCTCGGCGGTGGTGCCCGGGATTTGAAGTCCTGGCCCCGACTCTGTCCAGGTTGGAGTGGTGGCTGGTGGCTGACGTGCAGGTCACAGGACAGCGGTAACGGCTTCCGCTTGTGCGCTCCCCTCAGGAGGGTGCTGGCTGGGAGGGGGCCGCTTTGCTTGCCACCACTGTGCCTTCGCTCTGCCCTGGTCACACTCTCTCCCTATATCAGGCTGTAATTCAGGCCACTGCAGGGCTGTGGGGGCCTCCAGGCTCGGATTCTCACGTCCCCGGGCAGTGGGGCAGCAGAGGGGAGAGAAGCGCACCTTACAAAGCCTGGGCAAATGCAGAGGCTGGAGTGGCCCAGGAGTTGGGAGAACAGGGGATTATGGCTCAGAGGGACTTGGTGTCTGTATGGCTTCAGGAGGTACGGGGAGGGGCGGTGCAGGAGGCCAGGGGTGGGGAGGGAGGGCCTTGTCTGGACAAGAAGCAGGCCACTTCAGCTGGCTTTCGTAGGGTTGGGACTGCAGGAGCTGTGTTCCAGTTAAAGTGAGCATGGGGTCTGGGCAGGGGTCACTGGGAAACTGGCCAGGACCATTCAGGTGTGGACTGACCAGCAGCTCCCCAGCTGATTAGCACACTGACCAGCAGCAGATCACCAGACCCTTCTCGGGCAAGCTCATGGCCAGGGACACCTCCTGCGGGAAGGCAGTGTGGCTGGGACCCTCTGCAGAGAGGTGGGGCCTGGGGACTGGCTGGCCCTGCCGCACAGTTTGTCTGGTGGTCAAGTGTCACTCTCAGCCAAGCAGGTGGTCAGCACGAACAAGCCGCCAGGGGCCAGGGGCCAGGTGGGAGGTGCAGCCACTGGACCAGCCTCAGGATGGGAGGGGGCTCCGGGCGGCCTGGGGTGTGCTGGGTGGGCTCCCTAGGTTGAGTGTGGCCGGCAGGATTCTGGGCCAAGATGCCTTTCATGCTATCGGCCTCCCTGACCCTTGGAGCCAGCCTGTGCCCTCTGAGGCTGGACCCCTCAGCAGGGGCCAGTTGCCTTGGGATAGAAAAGTTGAAATAGGGATTGCGAAGATCCACTCAGCTCCTATAAAAGGCCTGTGGTTCCAGCTGCATGATATGTGTGTGGGTGTCCTTTGGGGAGACACTGGGTGGGCATGTTCTAGGGGGAGCTCTCCATCAGGGAAGGGGCAGCGGTCATGGGTGGGGGCCGGGTGGTGCTGGTGGAAAGTCCCTGTTGTTCATCCCAGCTCAGCTTGACCCAAACAGGCAGGAGGCCAAGGTGGAGAATTCTGTGGGAACAGCTTGACCCAATGCATCGGGGTCACTGACAGGCTTAGGGGAGCCGGGCAGGGAAAGGGTTGAGTGGGGTGTCTGATGGGGATGGGGAGTCAGGGGATCCGTGTCTGGCTTCTGTGTTGTGTCTGTGAGTGTCGTCTGTCACCTGGGACCAGTCAGAGGTGGGTCCTCACCCAGGACTCGGGGCCTAATCCACACGGTACCCTTCCACGCCCCCTCCTTCCCTCCTTCATTTGCTCAATATCTAGGCAAGGACGGCGGCTGTGCCTGCCACTGGGTCACAGCAGAAGGCAGTGCGTCCCAAGGGCTGGGGACTTACACCTCCATCGAACGGCAGCTGTGCAGAGCAAACAGCTGTGCCCCCCTGGGCAGGAGGCCGGGAGAACCCAGAGGAGCCACATGGCCTAGGCTTTCCGCCGGGACCCCAGGGTGGGCCGAATGCAGGAGCGGGTAGAGCGGTCAGACCTGGCGTGCCCTGCATCCTTGGAGATGGAGAAGTACCAGGAAACGCTGGGGACAGATTTGCGTTGGAAAGCCAGCTGGCTGGGAGGCAGTGGGCATGGACCCCTTTGCAGCTGGGGCAGTAAGCAGGGTGGGAGCGCCGAATCCTTTCGGGTTCTTTGTCCTTGGACTTCTCTACCGGGAGCTCTGTGGGGTGGGTGGTGCTTCAGTGGGTGATTCCTGGTGTGAGTTCTGGCCCTTTCCTGAGAGGCCCCTGAAACGGGTCCTGGGAGACGCCCCCTGCTGGTGGCTCACATCCACAGAGTCAAGCCTGTTAGCCTTTTGCAGTTAAGGAGCCGGTTGCTTCTCTCTCCTGTCCGCTGTCCTTTGTGCGGCGCCCGCCGGCCCCTGGGAATCTGAGCAGCAGCCCCAGGCCCCACTGGAGGTCCCGGAGGCCGGAGGCTGACCGTTCCACTGGGCCCCGGAGTGGTTGGCAACTAGGGACAAGCCAGTCCCAATACCTGTAGCGCTGACGCTTTTCACGTATGTCACTTTCAGCAAAAGTTCATCCGTGACATTAAATGTATGACAACCCCTGCCCCGTCAGGACAGGTTCAGCGACCTGCGCTCGGGAGGAGGCCCCAGCACACCCCTCTCCCTTGTCTCGCCAAACACAAGTCTGAGGGACACCCGTCCCCTCCTCCCCCCAGCACAGAGGAGGCCACGCCTTACACCAGGGCGCTCCGTCACCCTGACACCTGTTTTCCTTTTAACAATTCTCAGCTGTTAGGACAGGGGTATTTTTTATTTTTATTTTTCTGTCTGCACAGAAATCAGAAAACAAAGAATATTCATTTTTCCTAATGGAACCTCGTAAAGATCAGAACCGCTGACTCTGTGGTTTCCATCTTTAAAAGTAAATCATGGATCTCCCCACGGTCTTTTTCCATAGTAAAGGCGCATGCTTCGGGTCTGGGCCGGTTTCCTGATGGACCACCCCATTTCCCGTCCCCTCTGCACCCCCTTCCGCGCCCCATCCTCCCAAGTGGATTCTGAGCCCCGGGCTTAGAGAACTCGGTGTTGGGGCAGGAGGCG
>NW_006287253.1:595722-595929 GCF_000327345.1 Myotis davidii | reverse complement strand
GGGTGCGGTAGGAAGACCGGACAGGATGCTTGGCTGTCACCCTCCGCACCCCAACCCCGCATCTCCGACTGCAGGAGCACCCCGAATGCGGGCTCTGGCCGTTAGAGCCCCTCCCTTTCCTCCCTGCGGCTCTGTTAGCCTTTGCCTTGCGGTGGAGGAACTTGTAGGGGGGTGGGGGTGGGGTCCTCGGAAGAATCCAACCTAAGG
>NW_006287253.1:592070-595469 GCF_000327345.1 Myotis davidii | reverse complement strand
ACGCGGGGCTCGGGGCTGGGGGGCACTCCAGGGGCACCAGTGGGGGGACAGGCCGTGGCCGGCGTCCTCAGAGCGGAGCAGAACAGCGCCCAGGCGGCGGCTTCTCTGGCCACTGGTTCTGCCTGTTGTCAGGGCGGCTTCCCGGACTCTGACTGCGCTGGGGGCCCCGGGCGCGGGGTAGGGCATGGAATTCGTGAACTTGGGTGGGAGCTACTGCACCTTTGTCGTCACGACTCCAACCCAGCAGCAGCCCTGCAGGGATGTGCGGGTGTGCGCGGTGCTGGCGGCACCTGGGACTGTCACCCGCATCCTGTGGTAGATTTGGGGGGACATCTGTCCCCCATCCTCATGAGGCCGCCTTTCCTCTTGTTGGTTAGGGCCGCCTCACTACATACTTGTTTTAAAATATTTGGGGTCCTAGTGGACTTCGCTCCGTGGAGAGAGCGTGGATGGCCCTGGGTACCGATGCAGCCAGGTTGGATTCCCGTCAAGGGCAGGCATGTACTGACCTCATTACAGGCTGGAGCCCAGGTCCTGGCTGGGATGTGTCTGGGAGGCAGCCAATTGGTGTCTCTCTCACATCATGTCTCTCTCTGTCTCTCCCCTTTCCCTCCCAGTCTCTCTCTCTAAAAATCAATGGAAAAATATCCTTGGGTGAGGATTAACAACAACAAAAATATTTTGGTTACTATATTTTCAAACAATTGTCTCCCCTTGAAATCTAGAATATTATATTTAGGCTAGAGGCCCGATGAACAAAATCCATGCAAAATTAGGCCTTCCTTCCCGCCACTGCCAGCACCACTTCCCTCTGGCACCCAGGACCCGGGCTTCCCTCGTAGCCCGGATTCATCTAGAAGGTCATCTGGAAGGGCATCTAGTCTAATTAGCATATTGCACTTTTATTATTATAGACTGGAGGCCTCATGCACATATTGCACTTTTATTATTATAGACTAGAGGCCTCGTGCACGGACTCAGGCACCGGTGGGGTCCCTCGGCCTGGCCTGCAGAGATCTGGCTGAAACTGGCTCTCTGATGTCCTCCCAAGAGTTCCCGGATTGTGAGAAGGTGCACAATCGATCGGGGCTGGGGAGGGACTGTGGGAGGGACCTGATGTCCTCCCAAGAGTTCCCGGATTGTGAGAGGGTGCACAATCGATCCGGGCCAGGGAGGGACCGCGGGAGGGCTCCAGGGCATGTCTGGCCTACATGCTCAGTCCCATTCGGCTGGACCCCAGCAGCAAGCTAACCTGCCGGTCAGAGAGTCTTCCCCCTGGTGGTCAGTGCACATGATAGCGACTGGTCGAACAGTTGAACAATGGTCAGATAAACGGTCAGACACTTAGCATATTAGGCTTTTATTATATAGGATACCTGTTTCTAAGAAGTGTCTTATGGATTTCCAGTGCCAAGAGAGGTCCAGGCCCACAGCAGGTTGGGGTCCCCAGTTCATGGTCTCCAGTGGGGGGAGGGGTTGCAGATGAAGTTGTCCAGAGGGAGGCTGCTAAAGGCTACAGTGGACAGAAGTCCAGGGAATTTTCTGGCCCCATAACAGCTGGGGAAATTGATTTCTTACCAGCCCTTTCATAGTAGGCTCCCAGAGGGAAGGGCCAGGGTTCCCCCAGGAGAGTGGTGGGGGCGGGCAGGGCAAGGTCCCCCAGGGAAAGCGGCCTCAGAATGTAGGAGGAAGGACGGTGGGCACTGGTCTGCATGAATCCATGCCATCCAAGTCTCGTTCCACTGGCAGGTTCCCTGAGGACCCCCACTTTGTGTGGGTGACTCTGGAAAAGCCAGCCCAGAGCAGGGGGTCTGGACCAGGTTCTCCGGGGGAGAGTACGTGAGGGTCAGATGATCTCTTAAACCTGCTCTGAGGGTGGGGGCGCTCACGTTGACCCGCCTTTGAAGAGTGCTTTGCTGGGTTTCTTGGCCTCCTCGGTGGAACAGGGTGTCATGTCAGTAGCAGGGGAGGGTCAAGAGCGAGGAGGTGGCATTGGCTGGAGTATGGAGGCAGGGGGACCTCAGTCAGGAAGTTGCTCTGTCCAGGAGTGAGGGCTGGGCTTGGGAAGTTTGGGAAATGTGGGGCCCCCAACCAGACTGGCAAGGAGGGAAAACCCTCCAAAGGCAGCAGGCCTGGACCCCAGAGTGTGAGCCCTTGTGTTGCCTCCCCTCTGGCTTTCCCCTCTGACTTCTGCCACACTCAGGCTGGACCTAGGGCAAGGGTCCCCGTGGCTGCTGCCACATGCACTGGACCTGGGGCCGGGGGAAGGATGTTGTCATTGGCCTGTGCAGGCACAGTCAGGTAGGTTTGGGACATTTGCATGAAATGAGGATGTTCAAGGGGAGATGGAGGGACAGACGCAGACATTTGGTTGTGTGTAGAAACCCTCTGTGTCAGCTCTGGCCCAAGATTGTCCTGGTCCCACAGCCTCCTGGCCCAGAAGCCAGCTTAGACCCTGCCCCCTGGGGTCCTCACCCTGATCAGGGAGGGACAACAGGGTCCTCCCACCAAGGGCCTGTGTCCAGGGGGCTGCTGGCCACTTGAATCCCAGACATGCAGCACAGCCACCCAGAGCTGCCCAGAGGTGCAGACACAGGAGTGCGGGCCGGGGACCGCCCTGGGGGGCCTCAGACAACATTGTCGGAAACGCTCCCAAGCTGTGCCCTGTGTCTAAAGATGCAGAAGCCAGGGTTCTGTTAATCTGGAAAGCTGGACAAAACCCACAGCTAGGCCCAGAGAGAGGACAACAGTAGCCGGGACAGCAAGTTTATTCACTCAGCTCAAGACACCTGTATGAAGAGGGGAGGGCAAACAGCAACTGGGGTGCAGGGGTCGAGACCAGGCAGGGGCCTCAGTAAGGCGATGGGAGAAAGGCCAGGAGCCATGTCTGTCAGAAACAGCCTGGGGCCCCCAGTAATGGGGAGCCTCATCTCAGCTTCATGGGGGCCTGATGTGGAGGCTGAGACAGGCTCAGCCTGGTTGTTGGGGTCTGAGAGTAGCGAGCATTCATGCTGAGACACGTCCCAGTGCATGTGCGGGTTAAATCCTGAAGGCAGTGTGAGAGAGTGGGGGCTGGCCTGGGGGATGTGCTCGGTCAGCAGCAGGACTTCTGGGCCGAGGTGGGGACGCAGCAGGCCGGGCAGGAGCACACGGGGTGGCAGAGCAGGGACACGCAGGAGGACGGGCGGCAGCAGCTGGGCTGGCAGGAGGAGACGGGGCCACAGCAGGAGGAGGCGGGGCCGCAGCAGGAGGAGGTGGGCACGCAGCAGGCAGGCCTGCACACGGGGCGGCAGATGAGGGACACGCAGGAGGAGGGTCTGCAGCAGGAGGAGGTGCAGGGGGTGGGCTGGCAACAGGAGGAGGCCCCAGAGCAGACGGGGACACAGCACAGGGGCTTGG
>NW_006287253.1:576252-592043 GCF_000327345.1 Myotis davidii | reverse complement strand
CACTGGGGTGCAGACAAGGGTCAGGCAGGGGGTTGGGGCACAGCAGCTGGGGATACAGCAGGTAGACTGGCAGCAGGTAGGGACACAGCAGGTGGGCTGGCAGCAGCTGGGGACACAGCAGGCGGGCTGGCAGCAGCTGGGGACACAGCAGGTGGGTTGGCAGCAGCTGGGGGCACAGCAGGTGGGCTGGCAGCAGCTGGGGGCGCAGCAGGAGGGCTCACAGCAGCTCTCTGGACAGTCGTCCACCTGCCAGGAGGAATCTGTGCAAGAGTCACCAGAACCAGGCAGGCAGGCGCGGTTGCCATAGCTCAGGTTGCTAGAGCAGACGGACAGGGCAGATGTGGCCATGGTGGGGCGGTGGGGCTGGAGGCGAGCTGGGAGGAGGGTGCAGGTGTGTGAGTGTGAGTGTGAGTGTGTGAGGTGCCCAGGGCTGTCAGCTTTTATACCCTCCTCTGTGTGTGTGTTGCCCCAGCAGGAAGCTCACCACGCGTTCCCTTCCTTGTTGCTGTTTGGAGCCTGTTCCTGGGGAACCCTCATTAGGGCTGGTTTATTTTCTTAGGAGATGCTGGCCAGCTCGTAAAAGTCCGGCCTGTGCTTGAGGTTGGGTGGCCAGTCCTGACCAAGCCTGCTGAGTGGGCCTGAGAGACCAGGTTGGGTAGAGCTGAGGCAGGTGGACAGAGGGTGGGCTGCTGAGTGCTCATCACAGGGACCTGGTGATGGGGGAGGGTATCTTGGATTCTGGGTCCCAGGAATGGCTCCTCATGGGAGTCCCTGTCTCTGGGGCATGTGGTCCCCTTTCTCTTGCATTGTCACCGAGTTCTTGTAGATGATGGAGAGACGGGGAGGGTTGTGGCCAGTTCTGCCTGTGGTTGGCGCCAGCTGTCCCTGCCTCGGGTTGTGGCCTGATAGACAGGTGCAGCTTGGAGATGAGTGGCTTTGTGCTGTTCCTCCTCTAGCTGTGGCTCAGGCTGGCGGGGTTATGCTGTGGGCAAGGGCAGGGCGGTCAAGACACATGTAGGAAGGGAGAGGGAGAGAGAGATAGAAACATCACTGATGAGAGAGAATCATTGATTGGCTGCTTCCTGCACGCCCCCTACTGAGGACTGAGCCCACAACCTGCGTATGTGCTCTAACCGGGAGTTGAATCGTGACCTCCTGGTTCATAGATTTCTGCTCAACCACTGAGCCACCCAGCTGCGCTCAATGACATTTTATTTTTATTTTTTTAAAAAATATATTTTATTGATTTTTCACAGAGAGGAAGGGAGAGAGACAGAGAGCCAGAAACATCAATGAGAGAGGAACATCGATCAGCCGCCTCCTGCACATCTCCCACTGGGGATGTGCCCGCAACCCAGGTACATGCCCCTGACCAGAATCGAACCCGGGACCCTTCAGTCCGCAAGCCGACGCTCTATCCACTGAGCCAAACCGGTTTCGGCTGGGCTCAATGACATTTTAACCAGAATCCTTAGAAAGTATGAAAGCTAGCCCTGACCGGGTTGGCTCAGTGGATAGAGCGTCGGCCTGCTGACTGAAGGGTTGCAGGTTCGATTCCAGTCAAGGGCATGTACCTTGGTTGCGGGCACATCCCCAGTAGGGGGTGTGCAGGAGGCAGCTGATCAATGTTTCTCTCTCATCGATGTTTCTAACTCTCTATCCCTCGCCCTTCCTTTCTGTAAAAAATCAGTAAAAATATATTTTTTTAAAAAAGAAAGCATGAAAGCTATATGTATCATGCAAAATTTGTCATATACAGCAGGTCCTCCAGCAATGATATTTCTCATTCTAACGTTGATGAGATGCCGTGGGAACTTAATTCTTGTTTGTCTCAGTGCCTGTGGTTAAGTTGACTTTGTTATTTGTCATTTCACTTAAAACTGCAGAACCTCTCCACAACGCTCGGCGAGGCTGACTGTACATTCGATTTTGTGTCCTGGGGCTGTAACAATTGACCATAGACTTGATGGTTTAAACCGACCGATAAAGGTCCTCTCAGACCCTGGAGACCACCTGTGCCGTTTCCTGAGCTGAGACCCCCAGGTGTCGCAGCCCTCCCGCCACCACCAGGAGGCTCCAGGGGTGTCTTTCCCGCCGCTTCCAGCTGCTGAAGCTCCGGGCATATCTGGCCGTGATGCCGGCGCTCCGAGCTCTGCCTCTGGTTCTGCGTCTGCCTCCTTGTCTGTGTGAGACGGAAGTGCAGTCTCTCTCCCTGTGAAGCGCACGTGTGATGCCCCAGGGGCCAAACTGGCTGACCCAGGACTGTCTCCCATCTCGAGATTCTTAACTTAACCAGCAGCCTCTGGTCAGCCTGCAGAGTCCTTCCTCAGAGGTGACACCCACAGGTGTGGAGTTAGGACCAGGCTGTCTTTGGGGACGTTCTTGGCCCACGGCAGCACTCTTTGCAAACACTCCATGTCTCACCTGCCCCACATGGTCTCTCTCTCCTGCTCCACCCACCCCTCACTCTCACTGCCTGATTTGGTGTGTCTGACCTTGGCAGGTCACTGTGGGCCCCCACTTCCTCTTCAACAAGATGGGGCCCCAGTGTACCCAGGCCATTGTGTGTGATTTATTTATTTATTTATGTTAATCTTCACCCGAGGATATTTATCCATTGATTTTTGTTTTTTAGGGAGAGTGGAAGAGAGGGGGAAAGATAGAGAGAAGCATTGATGTGAGAGAGACACATTGATTGGTTGCCTCCTGCACGCACCTGACCAGGGCGGGGATTGAACCTGCCACCGAGGTGTGTGCCTTTGACCGGAATGGAACCCGGGACTATTCAATCCACAGGCCGATGCTCTATCCACCGAGCCAAACCGGCGAGGGCCGTGGGGGTTTAGACACATTCAGTGCTTGGTGCTGACTGGGTGCTTCGCAAGGCCCCTGGCCTTCCTGTGCTTCCATCGGCCACATGGATTTTAGATTCGCCATCATTTCTCCCAGATCGGCATCTCCTACTGGACAAAGGCTCATTTTCTTCCCAAAATGCACGTGCCCCTGGGAGCCCCCAAACACCGGCTCTGCCGGGGAGGTCTCACCCCAGAGCCTGGCAGCGGCAGCCTTGGGGCGCTGAGAGCTGGGACCCGGCCTGTCTGGGCTGCCCAGAGTCGTCCAGCAAGCAGGGGAACAAAGACCAACGGGAAGTACCTCAGGCTCAGTGGCAGGACCGGATGGTGTGTGAGGGGCGGGGAGTGGGGGCAGAGTCCCGAGGGCTGGGCAGGGGCCCCCTCTGAGGCAGGGGTAGGTGGACTGGCAGAGGTGAGTGTGGAGGAAGTTCCCGTCTGAAGGTGTAAGTGCCCTGAGTCTGGGAGAGGCCCTGGGGGTGTGTCAGGAGAAAGAGCCAAGTCCCCAAAGTCCCCATACCCTAGGGAAGTGGGCGGGTGATGGGCACAGGACCGGCAGAGAGTGAAGGGGCAGGAGGGACACCTCCCGGGGCTGAGGGCTAAGCAGGGACAGGGCCCCGGGAGAAGGGAGGAGAGTGTGGTGCAGGGGTGAGTAGGGGAGAAATGGGGCAGCCCTCTGCAGGGGTGCAGGTATCACCGATCGGGAGGGAGGACAGCTGGGGCTTTATTTATCATTGTTATGTGGGAGGAGACTTCGGGAACTGTGTGATCCCAGCAGAATGCTGGGGCAGGTTCCGCAGCGAGAGGAGGAAGGTGGGGCTGGAGGGCTTGGGAGGCAGGTCACAGTCTTGCCTAACCCCAATCCTCCAGGCTTGGCAGAGTGGCTGCTGCATCTCCATGGGGGAGACACTGAACCCCATGTCTTGCCAGGCCCTTCTGCAGGGAGCCTCCCTCTAAGGGGGCTTCTGAGGGAGATGCCCAGGACTGGCCACTGCCAAGTGCCTGAGGACTGACTGCCGGATGGGATCCTGGGAAGGGGGCTGCCCACACCGAGGCCACCATTCCTGGCCTGGCCCAGGTCCTGCGGGATGGGAGCCAGGGGCCAGGCCAGCACAGGCAGGGACAGAGTACGGCGCCTGCAGCTGGGGTCTGGCAGGGCAGTGAGGGCAGGAGCCCGGCCTCTGTGGGGACTGGCCGGCAATTCGAACAGAAATGGCCAAAAGAGAGCCAAGTGCCATCAAGGTTAAATGCAGGTGAGTTTATTAGGTTTTCCAAGCAGCTTCTGAGGCGGTGCGACCACTGAGGCTTGCACTGTGGACAGGGCCCCCCTCCTGAGCCCTGGGGTCCCAGGCGGAGTTGGCAGTGGGCCTGGGCCATCCTCCTGGGCTGAGAGGACGAAGGGCTGTCCATGCACCTCAGGAGTTCCTAAGGGCGGCAGATGACAGACATGCAAGAGGAGGGTCTGCAGCAGGATGAGAGGCAGCAGGTGGGCTGGCAGCATGAGGGGGCTGGGCAGGGGGTGGCCCCAGAGCAGACGGGCACACAGCACAGGGGCTTGCAGCAGACGGGTGTGCAGCAGGCGGGCACAGAGCAGGCCGGCTGGCAGGGGGAAGAGGTGCAGCAGAAGGGCTGGCAGCTAGACGGCTGGCAGCATGAGGGCGTGCAGGAGCTGGTACAGGCTGATTGGCAGGGGCTGGGCCCACAGGTCACCTGGCAGCAGGGGCTAGACACACAGCTCACTGGAGTACAGATGAGGGCCTGGGTGGGGACCAGGGCTGGGTTGGCAGCAGCTAGGGGCGCAGCAGGTGGGCTGGCAGCAGCTGGGGGCACAGCAGGTGGGCTGGCAGCAGCTGGGGGCGCAGCAGGAGGGCTCACAGCAGCTCTCTGGACAGTCGTCCACCTGCCAGGAGGAGTCGGTACAAGAGTCACTGGAACGGGGCAGGCAGACGCGGCTGTCGTAGCTCAGGTCGCTGGAGCAGATGGAGAGGGTGGATGCGGCCATGGTGGGGCAGAGGCTGGAGGAGGGAGTGAGTGTGTGAGTGTGAGGGAGTGGTTGTGAGGTTGTGTGAGCTGCTCAGGGTAGTCGGGCTTTTATATGGCTCAGCGGTGTGTGTTGTCCCGTCACGAGGGCACAGAAGAGCTGTGCTTCCTTGTTGCTGGAGCAGGTCCCTGAGGACGCTTGTCATAGACCCATGACTGCTCAGCTCATTAAACCCCTGAGAGGTTGGCGGCCAGGGGCCCACAGAGCTGGGATGCAGGGGAGGCCTCCCCACTGGGGCCGACCTGGGCATGGACACAGGAGGGCCAGGTGTTCCTCACAGCCCCCCTCTGAGCAGCTTTCTGGGGCTTCTTACTATTATTTCTCCTATTTCTCAATGCTCAGTTGAATCATAAGCATGTTTTGTTCTTTTTTTATATCCTGTTTATTTAGGGGTGTAATTCTCTCCTGCATCCACAGCAATGAATGGTTTGGGAGCTGTGTTGACTTTTATTGTATTAGCAAACACTCCAATAATAGCTCTGGCTATGCCAGCATCTATTCTGAGCAACTTCATAAATATTAACTCCACAACCCTCACAACAGCCTTGTGAGGTAGGAGCTGTTGTTATTTCCACTTTACAAATGGGGAAACTGAGGCACAGCTAATACCTTGCACGAAAGCCACACTAGCAAGTAGAAGAGCCTGGGTCGGAACCCAGCGGCCTGTGTCCTTAACTATAAACTCCGCTCCCCAGAGAACAGAGAGACAGGGAAAGCCACCAGAAGTCTGGATTCTGTGGGAGGGGTGGGGGCGGGAGAAGCTGGATTAGAGCTGCGGTGTGAGGTGTATGTGGAAAGGTACCGCGGGTGCCCGGAGAGCAGGGGCCAGCTCTGAGAAAGGAGCCTCTTCAATGGAGTTTGAGGAAATGAGCATTAATTTACCTGCAGGGAGGAATGTGGACAATATGGCGGTGAGGGGAAGCCACCACCCAGCGGGGGTGTCTAGGAGGCTGGGAGGTTTCCTTTCGGGAGGCAAGTGGTTTGTAAAGTTGAGAACAGAGACATTTTTGTCAACTGTAATCGAAAAATAAAATAAAAAGAACAAAGACATTCTAGAGCCTTCTGTGTTGAGAACGCTGCGGCCCATGGCTAGGACGGGGCTGAGAGTCAGGGGGGCTGCTTGGCGGTGCCCAGGGTCAGAGGGAGCCTGATGCCCACAGGCAGTGGGAGAAGCAGGGGCTGACGAGTGGACTGGCCCCTCTGAAGTGAACTGGCAGGGTGGCCAGTGACGGTGGCATGGATATTCCCGCGGGGGCTGACTTCAGGCCAATAGTGGTTTAACAACTGGCTGCAGACGTCCTGCCGGTTGCACATTTGGTTCTTATAAACCAATGAGCTGGCACGCCTTGGGGGCCGGGGACTTGGAGCTGAAAGGGGTCTCAGATGTGGGGGCCCTGGCACCCTAAGGGATTCTGAGCCAAGTTGGGGCCAGGCCCCTGGAGTGTGGCCTTAGCATAATGTCCTCATGGTCCATGTGTGTTGTAGCATGAACCAGACATTCTTGTATTTTCATGGTTGAATTATATTCCACTGTGTGGACATCCCGGTCGTGTTTATCCATTCCTCCGTGATGGACACTGGGTCGTTTGCACTTCTTGGCTACTGAGAGTAAGGTTGCAGGAAGAGTTGAGTCCCCTTTTTCAGTTCTTGTGTGTATTAACTTGGGAGAGGAATTTCTGGGTCATATGGTAATTCTGGTTCCTTTCTCTGGTGCCTCTCAACACGTCCTCTCCCGTGAGTGTTTTGGTTTCCACTGCAGGGACCTTGGCATTTCTCTTTATTCTCATGTGTGTTGCGCTTTGTGACTCAGAGGTACGTGTTTTTCTCATTCCCGGGAAACAATCTACGTCCCCGAATGCTGCCTTTCCCCGGGTCTCCCTGGCCTGTTCCTCTGGGATGTCGATTAATTGAATAGTGAACCTTTTCTATCTTCCAAGTCTCTTGGCCACTTTTTAATTTTTAAAAAATACCTTGTTTTTGTATAATTTTCCAGGTCAGCATTCTAATTCATGCAAACTCCATGCAGCCTGTCTAATCGTCCATCTCACCCAGGCAGTGGGCTTTATTTCAATGACTTTACATATTTTACGTTTAGAAGTTGTATTGGATTCTCTCCAATATATCTTTCTAGAGCAGTGGTTCTCAACCTTCTGGCCCTTTCAATACAGTTCCTCATGTTGTGACCCAACCATAAAATGATTTTCGTTGCTACTTCATAACTGTAATGTTGCTACTGTTATGAATCGTAATGTAAACATCTGATATGCAGGATGGTCTTAGGCGACCCCTGTGAAAGGGTTGTTCGACCGCCAAAGGGGTCGCAACCCACAGGTTGAGAATACTGTTCTAGAGGGTATCTTGTCCCTTTCTTATGTTTCCCGTTCTATTTTTTTTTTAATATTTCTTTATTGGTTTCAGAGAGGAAGAGAGAAGGAGAGAGAGATAGAAACATCAATGATGAGAGAGAATCATTGACTGGCTGTCTCCTGCACGCACCCCACTGGAGACTGAGCCTACAGCCCAGGCATGTGCCCTTGGTCGGAATCGAACCTGGGGCCCTTCAGTCCGCAGGCTGACGCTCTATCCACTGAGCCAAGCCGGCTAGGGCTCCCATTCTATTTTTTATTCATAAGCACCCGATTTACAATTCTGTGGTCAAGATTCCCACCTCAAGGAGTCCTTGGAACGTCTGTTGTTCTTATGACCCTTGGCCTGTGTGCGTACATGTTCTCATGTGTTTTGTGTTTGGGGTTGTGGGCTCACACGTGAGGTTCTTGCATGATGTATGTTAACTCTGAAAAGCTCAGATTGAAGGTGTGCATGGCTCTAGAAAACGCGTGCCAGGATCTATAAATGGTGTCCGACTGAACATGACAAGCTCCTGAGCCAAGCACGGGTAACGTGTCCTTGTTCCGGACACACTTAGCTGTGTCAGGTGGGGACACTGAGGTCACAGAGAGGCAGACGGTGCCCCAGGTGGCTATGGAGATGGCAGAGCTGCAATTCACACCCAGCTCCACCTGACAGCACAGCACTGAGCCCCTGGCGAGGCAGATGCCAGCCTCCATGAGGGAAAGGCGAAGGAGAAGGCTGTGAGTCCAACAGTGTGCGAGACACCACTGCTAGACCACAGGCTGAGAGAAGGCCAGGATGACAGACCATGCAGGAAGCCGGGCTACTCTGTTCTGCTTCAGCTGAACGTTCACCCTGACCGGTGTGGTCACTGAGAGCCACCTCGCCCCCCACTGGACTGGGCTGGGCTCTGCCGTCCCAGCTCACGGCTGTCCGCCCTGGGCCGGTGCGGAGGTGCGTGGGAAACGTGGTCAGACAGGAGGGCCTGGAGTCCTGCTCTTTATTGTTTAGGGAACCATGGCATCCCCAGCCAGCCGATGGCAGAGGCCAGCATACCAGCATGCTGCTCAGGGAGGTGCCTAGAGCTGGTCCGTGGGAGAAGTGAGCTGCTGGGGAGTGGAGAGGGTCATGGCTGGGCTGTCACCACACCCTGTGCTGTCTCAGTGTCCGTCTCCCGGCGGCGGCCCTGCCCCTGAGTGCTCTTTCACAGGTGTGGCCCAGGGCAGAGGCATGCCAGCCGCCTGCAGGAAGGACAGAGGTGGGCACCAGATTTGGCTACACTCACCATCCTCAGGAGGACGGGCCAGCCCAGCCCTTCATCCCAGACCCTCTTTCTGGAGGATGCACTACCCCTTCTCGCCCCAGGGGAGGGTGCTAACGGCGATATCCAAGGAGAGAATGCCAGATTAGTCAGCGTCTTAACCAGCCATCAGGTGGTTCCTGGCTCAGTCATCCAGTAGGAGCCATGCAAAGACCGTGTCATTAATCAGAGACCAGTGATGGTGCCTGGAAAGGGTGTTCCCCTGCAGGGCACAGCTTGGCTGTCTGACCAGGGAGAGGCTGGTGTGCCGGCCACAGCATCAGCAGCAAACAGGGGTGCAGCAGAAGACAGGTAGGCAGGCCACGGTGACCCCAGAGGAGGTCTCGCACATGGCGGGCTGGCAGCAGTCCGGGCTGCAGGCGGGCTGGCAGGAGGCAGCCGACCCATCCGCGGGCCAGCACAGCAGACAAGGGAGGGGAAAGCAACAGGAGCTCCCGCAGCCCATGAGAGAGCAGCAGGCAGGGACAGGGACGGCAGATGGTTATACCTGGGAGCAGCGAGCGTGGCACACGGTGGTGGTGGGGGAGGCGAGGGAGGGGGCTGGCCTGGAGGCTCCTCCCCCAGGGTGGCCTTTATTACCCGGGCCTTGTGTCTTGGCAACATGTCCGCTGTTTGCTGTTATTGCTGATGTCACATCCCTGTTTCTGTTCTGGGTGCCCCATGAAGCCAGTCCAATAAAGAAAGCCCATGTGTAGAGGGCAGTCTCTGAGCTGGAGTGTCCAGTGCCAGGGTGGGGTTTTATTTTCTAAACTAGAGGCCCGGTGCATGAAATTCGTGCATGGGTATGGTCCCTAGGCCTGGCCAGCTATCGAAGCGTGAGCATCTGGTGTGGAAGGACAGGTCCCAGCTGATCTCTGGGCCCTGGGAAGCACTTGGGCCCCCAACACCCCAAACGCCCCCCCACCCCCCGCTCCCAGCTCCCTCAGCGCCTGGGAGTCACCGCCGCCACTGTGGGGTGATTGGGCCCTGCGCGCATCCGCCTTGGCCTGGCGCCACCCGCTCACCTACTCCACCATCCCGCCATGGTCCCACACTCATCAGGGCCAGCAGTGCCTCCATTGTCACCTGCTGCCAGCGCTGCATCACAGATGCCCGCCATGTTCCATGCCCCAGCCCCCAGTGGTCAGCATATGTCATAGCGAGCTGTTGAACTCTTGGTAAAGGGGACAATTCGCATATTAGGCTTTTACTATATAGGACTAGAGGCCTGATGCGCGAAATTCATGCAAGAATAGGCCTTTCTTCCCCCAGCTGCCGGCACCAGCTTCCCTCTGGCACCCGGGACCCAGGCTTCCCTTGCAGCCCTGGCTTCATCTGGAAGGGTGTCCGAGAGAACATCTGGTCTAATTAGCATATTATGCTTTTATTATTATAGATAAGTCCACCTGGGACTTAGAGAGCAAGGCTTCCTGCTGCTCCTCCCTGGGACAGCCAGGCTCCACTCTGTACATGGCGGAGTTTGTGTGAGAGTTTCCTGCCCTCCCTGTTGTAGCAATTCTATTTATTTATTTATTTATTTATTTATTTATTTATTTATTTATTTTTATTGTTGAGAGTATTACAGATGTCCCCCTTGCCCCCTCCCATTGCTCCCCTTTACCCAGTTCCTGCCCCACCCCAGACCTTCACCACCCTACTGTCTGTGTCCATAGGTAAGATCTTTTTTTAAAAATCTGAACAATAAAGATTTAATTAAAAAAAAAAAAGAAAAAAATGGGGCAATGGCATCACGGCCATCAGGGATTGAGCTCAGGCGAGGCAAAGCAGGTGCGGTACTCCTGTCATGGCAGCCACAGCAGCCTGGCGGGGGGGTGGGGGGGCTGGCTGTAGGGGGCCTGAGAGGAGCCCAGGCTGCCAGCATCATCCCTGGACAAGAGCGGAGGCTCTGGCCCAGCTGGTTCCGTGAAAACCTCAAGGGCAGGCACCTGGTGGCTCCCAGAGCCTCCTGAACTTAATTACTTAATCACACCCTGGGAGTACTTAATGATACCACAGGAGTGAGCCTGCGAGCTGAGGGAGCCTGCGAGCTGGAGGTGGGTCGGGTGCGAGCTCCATAGGTCAGATCTTTAGGTCATCTCTTCCCGCCCCACCCTCTGCCCTTCCCTCTGAGTATCATCAGTCTGTTCCATGTCTCCATGCCTCTGATTCCATTATATTCACCCATTTAGTTAATATTGTTCATTAGATTTCTTGTTCATTTATTTTGATTTTTAGATTTGATTATTGATATATATGTATCTGTTGCCATTTTATTGTTCATATTTTTTCTGTTCTTCCCCTTCCCCTTCTTCTTCCTCTTCCTCGTCTTAAATAATACCCTCCAACATTTCATATAATCCTGGTTTGGTGGTGATGAACTCCTTTAACTTTTTCTTGTCTGTGAAGCTCTTTATCTGACCTTCAATTCTAAGTGAGAGCTTTGGTGGGTAGAGTAATCTTGGTTGTAGGTCCTTACTATTCATCACTTTGAATACTTCTTGCCACTCCCTTCTAGCCTGCATAGTTTCTGTTGAGAAATCAGCTGACAGTCGTATGGGTGCTCCCTTGTAGATAACTAACTGCTTTTCTCTTGCTGCTTTTAAGATTCTCTCTTTGTCTTTAACCCTTGGCATTTTAATTATGGTGTATCTTGGTTTGGGCCTCTCTGGGTTCCTCTTATTTGGGACTCTCTGTGCTTCCTGGACTTGTAAGCCTATTTCTTTCACCAGGTAGGGTAAGTTTTCTGTCTTTATTTCTTCAAATAAGTTTTTAATATCTTGCTTGCTCTCTCTTCTCCTTTTGGCACCCCATAATGCTGCTGTTGGTACACTTGAGGTTGTCCCAGATGCTTCTTATACTTGATATTTTTTTATATTTTTTCTCTTCTGATTGGGTATTTTTTGCTTCCTCATATTCCAAATCATTGATTTGAATCTTAGAATCCTCTACTGTTGAATCCCTATAAATTGTTCTTTGATTTAGTTAGTGTGTGCTTAATTTCTGACTGGTCCTCTTTCATGTCTTTGACATTCTCACTAAGATCCTTGAAAGTCTCATGAAGATCCTTGAGTAACCTTATGACCATGGTTTTGAACTTTGTCTCTAATAGTTTGCTTGCTTCCATTTCTTTCATTTGTGAGGTTTCTTTGTCTCCTCATTTAGGCTGCTTCCCTGTGTTTGTTTCTGTGTATTGGGTAGAGCTACTATGTCTCCTGAAATTGGCAGAGTGGCCTTGTGTAGTAGGTGTCCTGTAGGACCCAGTGGCTCAGCCTCCTCAGTCACCACAGCTGGGCACTCTAGTTGCACCCCTGTGTGGGCTTTGTGCAGTTTTGTTGCTGAGCCTCGATTGCTGTTGGCGTCTGTGGGAGGAGTTGACCTCCAGGCCAATTGGCTGGGAGGACCAGCTGTGACTACAGTGGGAGAGCTACCGTGTAGGATTGGATGCCCAGCTGTGAATCAAGGCAGGCTGGTGCTAGTGCCAGGTCTTGGACCTTTTATTGATAGGTTTGGGGCTGCCACCAGCTGCAGCTTGTTTAAGAGATTTTAGCAGAGCCTGAGCCAGGACCAGCGGTTCATTTGGAAAAGCTGCTGCATACCACTTGGGTGGGGCTTCAAATTGGATTGGGCAGAACAAACAGTGTGGGCCACGCTGATATGGCTGCCAGTCAGCCTGCGACAGAGGAGACCCCGGCGTGGGAACAATGAGCCTTGTGAGCACCCCTGTCTGGAAGAAAGCCACCCCTGGATTCCTGCCCGGATGCCAGACAGCCCAGTTCCTTCATGTATGTGTCTGGGTCCCCCAGAGCCACCTGGTGCTGGAGCTCAGTGGTATCGAATCCAAGTAAGTTTGTGCGCCAGCCCTTTAATAGGAACATCCTGGGACTTACCCCAGCAGCTGGGGGTGACCCCCCCCCCATGTCTGTGCACTCAGCCACAATCTCTGCTGGTTTTCACAGCCTGTAGTTATGGGGACTTTTCTTCCCAGCTCTGGACCCTGGGATGGGAGTCTGATATGGGGCTGGGACCCTTTCCCTTCTCCGGCAGCTTCCACAAAAACAACCTCCCTCCTGATTGAAAAACCGGCACACGTGGGTGTTGTACCAGCCTGCTCAGCCTGGGCTCCCCTCCAACTAGTCTCATTGTGCTTTCTTCTTTACTTCTCTAGTTGTAGGACTTCCATTCAGCCAGCTTCCAGGTGGTTCTGAATGATGGTTGTTCTGTATTTTAGTTGTAATTTTGATGTGGCTGTGGGAGGTGGCAAGTACAGGCGTTTACTGATGCCACCATCTTGGTTCTTGTCATCCCTGTTGTAGCAATTCTGGAGTTCAGAGGGCAGTGCTTTTCATCTGCCTCATCAGAACCTGGAGGCCCGCTGAGGCCTGGTTGTGGGAGAGTGCAGGTGTGGCCCGTCTGCACTGGGAGCAGCTGGGGAGGAGGCTCGCGGTCAGCAGCAGGAAGGGATGCGACAGGAGATGGGTCTGCAGACCAGGGTGGGGCAGGAGGGCTGGACGCACCCAGAGGACTGGCAGGAGGAGGCCACACACACGGCGGGCCTGCAGCTCATGGGCAGGCACATGGAGGACTGGCCGGAGGGAGCCATGAACACCATGGGTTTGCAGCTCACAGGCCAGCAGGGTGCCTGGCAGCTCACGGGCACATACACAGCTGGCCTGCAGCTCACGGGAGGCACACGGAGGACTGGCAGGAAGAGGCCATGCACACGGTGGGCCTGCAGCTCATGGGCAGGCACACGGATTTCCCCAGAGCACAGCCTCATTTCTCCAATCTGCCACTGGATGCACCAACTCTCTGGGCTATACATTTTTTTAAAAAAAATATATGACATAGCCCTGGCCAGTTTGACTGTGGATAGAGGTGAGGCTCCACATAAACAAGCTTGGCTCCGAGGCCGGGTCCCCTCTGTAAGCAGGGTGTTCTGGTTTGACTCCGTGGGCTCCTGGGGTTCCTCCAGGCCATTATTGTGCACAGAGCAACCTGGCTTGCTCCGAGAACTGTGTCCTTTTAGCCATTTGTGTCTCATGCCCTTAGTGGAGACGTGAGGCAGTCATGTAGGCTGAGCGTGTATTCCGCACAGGAGGCATTAGAGCAGGACTCTGCAAACCGAAGTCTGCAGGAAGGACCTGGCTGTTGCCGTGTGTGAATAGAAGCTTTGTTGGACGCAGCCACGTCCCTGTCCCTGCGTCTAGGGCTGCTTAGGTGCAAGCTGCTGAGCAGTTATGGGAGAGACCTTGTGGTAGCAAAGCCCAAAATGCTCACTATCTGCCCTTTGCAGAAAGTTTGCCCAAAATCTATGCAGAAATTGACTTGTTTATGCAACAAACAGTCCACACCATGTGCAGGCAGTGGGGCCATCCTGGCCTCAGGAGCCTTCCAGGGCAACGAGTGACCACGCGTGTGCAGAAATTAATGCACAAAGTAATTCCAGGGAGGAAAACAGGGGCAGCAGAGAGTGGGGGGTGCTGGCGGGCAGCTGGGCCTCTGTGAGGAGGTGATGCTGAGCAGCACTGGGTGATGTGAAGGGCAGTGTCCCAGGCAGAGGCACCCGGGGATGTGAGGGCACTGCTGCAGAAATGGGCACACTTGGGGAGCAATGGGGAACCCCATAGTCTGAGGTGCTAGAGCACAGGTGCAGGCGGACTGATTCAGGTCATGCCACACGAGCTGATGAAGAAGAAAGACTTGGTGAACTCGAAGACACTCAGTAGAAAGTATCTAATCTGAAGAAGAGGAAAAAGGACTAAGAAAAGGGCCTCTGAGAGAACATTAAAAAACAAACAAACAAACAAAAAACTAATGTAGAGATACTTTTAACCCAAGAGGAGAATGACATGGAGACATATGAATGTCTTGAAGAAGTATGGACAAAATCCCCAAGTTTGATGTGAAAAACCCTAACTGATAGATGGAAGATCCCAGAACCCCAAAGCCCCAGCGTTACTTGGCACCATGGACTCCACAGTGAAACAGCCATTTCGCAGGCCTGCTTCTCTGTCTGCGGTGACTGGGCGGGCACGCATCACCCATCCTGGAAGAGTGCGGGATGGATACGTAATCAACTAGGAGACAGTTCGTGTAAAACACTTAGCACAGACCTGGCACTAAGCCACATCCGTTACTATGTCATTGCGGTGATGTGGTCCTTGCGCTCGCCCTGGGAGCCCAGCAGTGTTGGGAAGACCTTCTGAATCATTGAGTTTCCACATGTAAACGGAGGACCCCCAGTGCAGCGAGTGTAACTGTTTATGTGGACAGAGGACACGGTATGTAAAATTGGGGAGGACCTTGACAATCATTGCTGGGTCCCCTGTCCCACAACGATGGCCCTTCGCTATCCAATCTGGGCTCTGGTTCCAGAAATCGTAGGACCACTGGGTCATGGCGACCTGCAGCCAAGAATGAGCTTCCTGAACGGGGTCACTTCAGCCTGAACGGGGTCACTTCAGCCAGGAAGAGGCACATGAAGCGGGAAGAGGAGGAGAACCCGGCGAGGCAGCCACGAGGAAGGCGCCATGTGGCTGGTTGCAGGGACACTGCGACCTGGTGTAACGCTCGCCCCGGCTGAACGGGGTCACTTCAGCCCTGTCCTCTGCCACCATGTGCCACACCAGCTGCTGCACCAGTCCCCTGGGCTGCGGGAGCTCCTGCTGTGCCCCCCATGAGGCTCTGCTGTGCCTGCCAGTGTGCAGCTCAGCCACCTCCTGCCAATGGGCCTGCAGCTGCCTGTCCCCATGTTGCCCAGTAGCCCTCCTCCTGCAGCCTGGCCAGCTGTGTGCCCAGCCCCTGCCAGGTGACCAGCGGCATGTCCCTGGGCCTCCAGGCAGCCTCCTGTGTGCCCGTGAGCTGCAGGCCCATGTGTGTATGACCCCTCCTGCCAGGCCTCTGGATGCAGCCAGCCGTCCTGCCACACCCTCATCTGTAGACGGTTCCCTGCTGCACACCATCCTCACTGAGCCTGTGGCCTCCCAGGACACCGCCTTATGGGGCCAGGAGCAGCCGGTTGCACGGACTCCTCTGAGTCAGTCCAGACGTTCACTTCCGACCTCCTGGATCCCACAGACCACTTTGTAGCACGGCCACTGGATCCCAGCGAGCCAGGCTGAGGGACTTGCCCCCGGTTCATCCCACCGGCAGGTGCCGCAGTGCCCAGGCCCCGCACCCTCCAGCAGCCAAGGCCTAATAAATATCAGAGTGTGATGCTCACCGAGTGTGGCTGCGTCCCTCCTTCAGT
>NW_006287253.1:568046-576230 GCF_000327345.1 Myotis davidii | reverse complement strand
TTTCCCTAAAGTGCTTCTGGGTGTGGTTTCCGAGGATTCTGGAAAGTTCCTTCTGCAGAGAGGACAGGGACTAACCCTTCAAAGGCCACCTCTAGGGTGACAGGGGTGCTCCTAGTGTCCAGCCACATGGCTTCCTTTGTCCCACATTGTCCCTTGAACTTATGAGTTCAGTTCTTAGCCAGCTCTGGGTGGGACTGAAGGCAAATTTCTAGCTTGCTGACCTGACCCCATTTAGGTAAACAGGTACCCTGCTCCCCTCCAGCTAAAGCCAAACTGCACGCTCCATTGAAAAATATGGCTCCGCCCTAGTCGGTTTGGCTCAGTGGCTAGCAGGGGTCCTCAAACTACGGCCCGCCGGCCACATGCGGCCCACCCAAAACATTTATCCGGCCCGCCAGGTATTTTTGCCGCTGCTGCCTGTCCTGCTTACCATCCGACTCGTCCCAGACCCGCAGTGCGCACGTGTGGAATGTCTGAGGGACAGTGAACCGGCCCCCTGTTTAAAAAGTTTGAGGACCTCTGGGCTAGAGCATTGGCCTGCAGGCTGAAGGTTCTCAGGTTCGATTCCGGTCAAGGGCACATGCTCAGGTTACGGGCTCGATCTCTAGTGTGGGGCATGTAGGAGGCAGCTGATCAATGATTCTCTCTCATCATTGATGCTTTGATCTCTCTCTCTCTCCCTTCCTCTCTGAAATCAATGAAAATATTTTTTAAAAACAAAAAGAAAAATATGGCTCCTTCTCCCAGTCAGCAGAGAGGGCTCGATGGGCAACTTCTGTGGTCCCCAGAGATGTCCTTGTCCTAATCCCAGAAGCTGTGACTATATGCTTGCAGGCAAAGCAACTTGAAGATGGGAGCCAATGAAGGGTTTTGCGATGGGAGATGATCCTGGGTGATCCAGGGGCCCCAGTGTCATTACAGGAGCTTATGAGGGGGCAGGGGAACCGGGCTACAGAACAGGAGGCACCGGGAAGATGAAAGCAAGACGCTAGGCTGCCGGCTTAGAGCACGCAAATGTGGAATGTGGCGGGGACCTCTAGGAGCTGAAGGGGACAAGGGACAGGTTCTTCCCCGGAGCCTCCAGAAGGGTCCAGTCCCGCCCACGCCTTGACTTCAGCCCAGAGAGACCCATGGTGGGCTCTGGCCCCCAGAGCTGTGAGACAGTACATTTGCGTTGTTGTAGCCACTGTGTTCGTGGGCACTTGTTCTGGCCACAGGATAGACCCAACCTTCGTTGCACAGTCGCCGATGTCCACTCTTCCTCCGTGATGCTGGTGGCTGCAGTGTGACCGTCAGGGGGTGGAGAGGCCCAGGGAGGAGCAGGTGGTGTCTGGAGCAGGTTGCCGCTGGCTTCCCTTCGCCCAGTTGTGGGGACTTTGAGCCCCTTCTACCTCTGTGGGCTCCTCCTGCTGAGCCTCTGTCCCATGCCTGCTGGCCAGGGAGGAAGCCCCACTCCAGGTGATCCGTTCCCTTCTTAGGTGCTTAGCAGCAGGGGGGCTCCTGGTCAGGTCTGTCCTGCTCCAGGCTCCCCCCTGGCCTGCGCATCCACCCTGTCCTGGACCCCACGGTCCACCCAGATTGTGGGGACTCTTGGGCAACATCGCCCTTAGTCCTCCCACCCACGGAGCCTCCAGCACAGATTCTGGCTGTGTCTGACCCAGGCCGTGGTGGTCCTCCTGCAGGGGACACTGTCAGACAGCTCTTGACCAACAGGGTTTCTGCTGCTCCCAACTCACCCTTCACCTGGACGGGCAGGGGAACAGATGTGGGCAGGAGCCCACGTCCCTCAAGGTCCAAGCCTCCAGCACCCCCGCCTCCTGGGCCCAGCCTTGGAGGGCTGCCCACTGTGGGGAGGGTGGGCCGCTGGGTCGGGAAGGGAGACGAGTACCCAGCTGCTCTGAACTTGGACTGGGGAGCGTCTTCATTGTCTGGCTCCGACCAGACGGAGCACCCAGAGCCCAGATTTGGAGCGGCCCAGGGGGCGCAGGGGAGGAGACAGCAAACACACATTTCCCGGCACAAACATTTTATTGATTTAGCAATTGGCTTTTGTCACATGGAAAGCAAAGCGCCAGTCCTGCAGAGGAGGCTCCTGGGGCCCCTAGTGCACCCAGTGAGGGGTTTATGGGTCCTCTCTTCTCAAAAACGCCTGGGGGCATGTTCAAATCTGCATCAGGTGATGGCTGTGGGTCTACGGGAGAGGGGAGGGCCTGGCACCAGCAGAGGGTGGGAGGGGGAGGGCCTGGCACCAGCAGAGAGGCTCTTGGGGCTCCTGGGAGAGGAGAGCTGTGCTCAGGAGCAAGGAGAGCAGCTCCAGAGGCAGAAGATGGAGCTGCTTAGCAGCAGGCCGGGAGGGAGCACACGGGGCGAGGGGGAGGGCCCGACACCAGCAGAGGGGCTCTGGGGGCTCCCGGGAGAGGAAAACTGTGCTCAGGAGCAAGGACAGCAGCTCCAGAGGCAGAAGATGAAGCTGCTTATGGCTTGCAGCAGACAGATGTGCAGCAAGTTGGCTTGCAGCAGACAGATGTGCAGCAAGTTGGCTTGCAGCAGACAGATGTGCAGCAAGTTGGCTTGCAGCAGACAGATGTGCAGCAAGTTGGCTTGCAGCAGACAGATGTGCAGCAAGTTGGCTTGCAGCAGACAGATGTGCAGCAAGTTGGCTTGCAGCAGACAGGCACACAGCAGGCCTGCTTGCAGGGGCAGGAGGTGCAACAAGAGGGCTGACAGCAGCCGGGGGCACAGCAGGTGGGCTGGCAGCAGGAGGAGACCCCAGAGCAGACGGGCACACAGCACAGGGGCTTGCAGCAGACAGGCACACAGCAGGCCCGCTTGCAGGGGCAGGAGGTGCAACAAGAGGGCTGACAGCAGCCGGGGGCACAGCAGGTGGGCTGGCAGCAGCTGGTGGAGCAGCAGGAGGGCTCACAGCAGCTCTCCGGACAGTCATCCACCTGCCAGGAGGTGTCGGTACAAGAGTCACTGGAGCCGGGCAGGCAGGTGCGGTTGCCATAGCTCAGGTCGCTGGAGCAGACGGACAGGGCAGATGCGGCCATGGTGGGTGGTGGGGCGGGAGGTGAGCTGGGAGAAGAGTGTGTGAAGGGGTGAAGGTGAGTGAGTGTGCGAGGTGCTGGAACTGTCCAGCTTTTATACGCCTCCCTGGGTGCCTGTGTTGTCCCCGCAGGAGGCTCACGCCCTCCCTTCCTTGTTGGTGTTTGCGCTGTGAGCACCTTCATTATGGTCAGTCCTCTTGTCATGAGATGTCCTTGCTCAGATCATCAATGTTTGTCCTGGACAGGGCTGGTTTCCCGGGCCTGAGTCTGACCCCTGCAGGGATGCCTGGAAGGAAGTCACAGCATCTCCTTGGCTGACCCTTCGGTTTCCACCTGGAGTGCACCTGGGGGAGCTGGACCCTGGGGACATACTCTGTGGGCCCAGCCTTTGGTGTCCTCACCTGGGCTGGAGGCCTGGCCTGTGATTGGAAAAGAAGTTGAACAGGCCTGGCCTGTTCTGAGGGAAAGGCAACATGAGGACAGGCCCTTCCTGGGCGTGGTCTGTGAACTTCCATGGTGTCGGCCAAGGGCTGCAAGGGCAATGAGGCTGAGGACAGGGAGGGACCTCCTCTCGCCAAGAAGAGGCAACTTCCAGCGGGCGTGGCCCCTGGGTTGTTAGGGGACCAGATTCACAGGTGGACCTGTGGGTCCTGAAGCCATGGGCAGCTCCTCAGAGAGGCACGTCCTGGGCAGGACCTGTGGCTGGGGTGGGTTAACCTGGAGGAGGCAGGCATGGGCAATTCATCATGGATGTAATTTCAACCACAGCCCAAAGGAAACTTCATGAGATATAGATTGAGGATACTGAGCTTCTGGAAAATGTTTGCAATATGTATGTTTAGTGTGAACATTAAAAAGTCCTTACAACTAAAGCAGAGTAAGATACAAAAGGATCAAATACAAAATTCAAAACACTCAGATTTTTAATAACCATAGGCAAAGCTATTCATCTTATTAATAATTAAAATTTCTCAAATTAAAACCTAGCTGTTCCCCCGTAAGATCAGCCAAAATTTACAATATGCTCATCATGTGCAGTGCGGCTGAGCGTGGGGTCTCGCTCTCAGGAGCACCTAAAAGGCGTGTTTTTCATGCCTGTGTGATAACACATAATATAACATTTACCAATTTAACCATTTTAAAGTATACAGGTTAGTGGCATTTAGTGCAGTCACAGTGTTGTACAACCAGGACCCCTCTCTAGTTCCAGAACATTCTCATCACTTAATAGTAAATCCTAAGCTATTAAGCAGTCCCTTCCTGTCCCTGCCAGCCACTACTCTGCTTTCCTTCTTATGGATTTGCCCATTCTGCACATTTCGTGGAAAACGAATCATACACGATGTGGCCTTTCATGCCTGCTTATTTCACTGAGCACAAAGTTTTTCAAGCTTCATCAGGTTGTAGCAGGTGTCAGTGCTTCACTCTTTTTTATGGATAAATGATATCCCATTGTATGGACATACCACATTTTTTTATCCCTTCATTAGTTGATGGGGGCATTTGAGTTGTCTCCACCTTTGGCTAATATGAACAATGCTGCTGTGAACATTTTTGTGTAGGTTTTTGTTTGACCACCTCTTTTCAGTTCTCTTGGGTACACACCCAGTAGTGGAATTGCTGGGGTGGACGGTAACTCTATGTTTAACTTTTCGGGAACTGACAGACTATGTTCCACAGTGACTGCATAATTTTGCATCCCCAGCAGCAATGTGTGAGCGTTGCATTTCTTCACATGCTGGCCCACACTGTTGCTGTTTATTTAGTTTTTAATTAGAGTTACCCTCGTGGGGATGAAGTGGCGTCTCATTGTAGTTTTGATTGACATTTCCCAAATGACCAATGATATTGGGCTTCCTTCCCCGTGCTGTTGGCTGTTTGTATGTCTTCTTTGGAGAAATGTCTGTCAAAGTGCTTTGCCCATTTTTTATTTTTATTTTTATTTTTTTAAAATACATTTTATTGATTTTCTACAGAGAGGAAGGGAGAGAGACAGAGAGTCAGAAACCTCGATGAGAGAGAGACATCGATCAGCTGCCTCCAGCACATCTCCCATTGGGGATGTGCCCGCAACCCAGGCACATGCCCCCGACCGGAATCGAACCCGGGACCCCTCGGTCCTCAGGCCGACGCTCTATCCACCGAGCCAAACCGGTTTCGGCTTTGCCCATTTTTAATCATGTTGTCTTTTTGTCGTTGAGTTGTAGGAGATCTTTATGTCTTATGTAGACTGGACTCTTATCAGGATTATAATTTGCAAGCATTTTCTTCCATTCTGTGGGTTATCTTTTCACTCTCCTGATTAGACTATATGTTAGGCCACAAGACAAATCTCAATACATTTGAAAATATTGAAATCTCACCAAGTATCTTATCTGATCACAATGAAATGAAACTAGAAATCAATTACAGAAGGAAAACTGAAAAATTTACAAATATGTGGAAATCAGACAACAAAGAAACAACAAATGGGTCAAAAGAAGAAATAAAAAGGGAAGTTGAAAGTACTTTGCAATGAATGCAAATGAAAACATAATAAACCAATACTTAAAGAATACAGAAAAACAATACTCAGAGGAAAATTTATAGCTATCGACACAATTAAAAAGAAGAAAGATTTCAAATCAATAACCTAACTTTACACCTTAACAAACTAGTAAAAGAAGAGCAAACTAAACCCAAAGCAGCAGAAAAAAGGAAATAAAGATTAGGACACAGATTAATAAAATAGAGACTAGAAACACAATAGTGCGTTCAATGAAACCAAAAGTTTATTCTTGAAAACAACAACAAAATTGACAAAACTTTAACTAGATTGGCTAAGAAAAAAAGAAAGAAGACTCAAATTACTAAAATCAGAAGTAAAAAATGGGGCATTTTTACTGCCCTTACAGAAATAAAAAGGAGTGTAGGAGAACACTGTGAACAACTATTCACTGAAAAGTCAGACCTAGACATAATGGCAAAATCCTTAAAACACACACACACTACTGAAATAGATACCTTACTGGTGTTCTTTATTTCTTCATATGGCTCCAAGTTACTGATTAGTACCCTTTTAATTCAGCCTGAATTACTATTTCTTGTAGGGCAGATCTACTAGTAATCAACTCCTTCAACATTTATTTATTTGGATATGTCTTAATGACTCCTTCATTTTTAAAGGACATTTTTGCTGGATAGAGACTTCTTGATGGACAATTTTTAATGCACTTTAAGTATGGCATCCTACTGCCTTCTGGTCTCACAGTTTTTAGATGGGGCATTGGCTGTCCATCTTCTCTCTTGCGGTTTTGAAGATTCTCTCTTTGTCTTCTAGTAATTTGATTATAATGCATCTCAGTGTGGATCTCTTTGAGTTTATTCTGTTTGAGTTTATTGAGCGTCTTGGGTGTAGAGTCCTGTTTCATCAAATTGGGGGAGTTTTTGACCATTATTTATTTATTTTTTAAATCACCACTCTAGGAAACTCAAATTGGGGGAGTTTTTGACCATTATTTATTTTTTAAATCATCACTCTAGCATACGTTTTTATAGACTTTTAGAGAGAGGGGAAGGGAGAGAAAGAAACATCGCTATGAGAGAGAAACATTGATTGATTGCCTCTCCTATATGCCCTGAGCAGGGATCAAACCTGCAACCTAAGTATGTGCCCTGATTGGGAGTCAAACCGGCACCTTTTGGTGCATGGGACAACGCTCCTACCAACTGAGCCAGCCAGCCAGGGCTTGGCCACTATTTCTTACAATTTTTTTCTGCTCTTCGCTCTCCCTCATCTTTCTGGGACTCCATTTAGTATATGTGGTCCAGCTTGATGGTGTCCCACAAGTGCCTTAATCTCTATTCATTTATCTTCATTTCATTTATTCTATCTTCTCCTCAGACTACAGTATTTCAGTTGACCTATCTTCACTCTCACTAATTCTTTCTTCTGCCTGCTCGAATGTGCTACTCAGACCCTCTAGGGAAGTGTTCATTTCAGTTACTGTACTCTTCAACTCTGAATTTTCATTTGGTTCCTTTTTATATTCCTGTCTCTTTCTTAACATACTATATTTGGTGAGACATAATTCTCTTGGTTTCTCTTAACTCTTTGTCCATGGTTTTCATGAACTCTTAGAGTATATTAATAAAGTTGATGTAAAGACTTTGTCTAGTAAATTCAATTCCTGGATTTTACGTGCCTTGTAATTTTTTTTTAACATATCTTTAATATTATAATGTGACTAGAGGCTCAGTGCATGGATTCATCAAGGGACACTGATGGGGTCCCTCATCCTGGCCTGCACCCTCTCACAGTCCAGGACTCCTCGGAGGATGGCGGAGAGCCGGTTTCGGCCCGATCCCCGCAGGCCAGGCCAAGGAACCCCACTGGTTCATGAATCTGTGCACCAGGCCTCTAGTATGCATATAAGATCTTTGTATTATCTCTTCCCACCCTCCCCCTCTCCCCTTCCCTCTGAGATTCATCAGCCTGTTCCATGTTTCCATGCCTGTGGTTTCCACTCCTGTGTTGAGCATCTGCCCCCTGGTGGTCAGTGCGCATCATAGCTACCGGCCGGTCAGCTGGTCACTTAGGCTTTTATATAGAGAGAGCTTTTATATAGAGAGATAATTGACATCAGATTCTCCTCCCTCCATATAGTTTGTTGTTGTGACTTTTTGTTTGTTTGTTTGTTTAGCAACTCTTTTAAACTATTTTGTAGTGACTGTACTCTTTGTCATATGTGGTCTCTGTTAGGAGTCAAATAGTAATTTGACAGATAGTTCCTTAAACACCTGGATCCCCCAATTTTATTTCCCCTCCTGGTCTTTTTAGCTGGGCTCTGTTGGAACATGCCTTCAACCCTCAACTAGACAGTTTACAATTCTGCCTTTACCTGCACTTTCTGCTTGCTCAGAGCTTGAAGTGCAGTCAGAGATGAGTATTTAAGGCAGCCATGGGCAAACTACGACCCGCGGACCGGATCCGGCCCATTTGGCTGTTCTATCCGGCCCGCGGAGCCGAAAGAGCGGAGGGTTCTCTTGCTCTCCCCTCCGCTCCTTCACCAGCAGCAGTGTTAACATGGCAACGTCGGGAAACTCGGCCGCAGCTCCTTCTTCTGAGTCCAGTTTCAGAACCCACTGTGGACCTCGA
>NW_006287253.1:567466-567935 GCF_000327345.1 Myotis davidii | reverse complement strand
GTAACCCTTTCACAGGGGTCGCCTCAGACCATCCTGCATATCAGGTATTTACATGACGATTCATAACAGTAGCAACATTACAGTTATGAAGTAGCAACGAAAAAAATGTTATGGTTGGGTCACAACATGAGGAACTGTATTGAAAGGGCCGGAAGGTTGAGAACCACTGCTAAGACAAGGTCTGCGTGCTCCCTCCAGCACCAGGACTCACGGGAACAGCACAGGCTGCTGAGGTCACAACATGAGGAACTGTATTGAACGGGCCAGGAGGTTGAGAACCACTGCTAAGACAAGGTCTGCCGTGCTCCCTCCAGCACCGGGACTCACCGGGAACAGCACAGGGTGCTGAATTCAGACTGCGGCTGAGCGGGGATGGGGGTGGCGCAAGGGACTGCGAACACGCTGCAAAGTGGTTCTATGTGGCTGCACCTGCTTTTTCTCTTGACAAGGCATTTCCTTGGCTGTTGTA
>NW_006287253.1:561467-567394 GCF_000327345.1 Myotis davidii | reverse complement strand
GCCCGCCCCCACCCCGGCCCCCGCCTCCCGCCCACAGTGTTTTGGGGAGGGGAGCTTAGAGTTTCCTATTTTCTATGTTTTCTGACATTTTAGTGGCACAATTTTGGAAAGCCCTTAGAAGGGCATTTGTCAGTATCTCTCAGAATTTAAAATTGGCAAACATTCCGACCTAGAAATGCCACGTCAAGCAGTGTAAGCGCCATGAAAACGTGCACTGGTGCACATGGGCATACTGTATGTGAGGACCCTGACAGTGGTGTTTGTAGTAATCAGGACTAGAGAGACTTTAGTATATGTGCTGCCGAAGCGAGCACAGGACTAGAGAGACTTTAAATGCCTGTCCATCTGTACGGTACATAAACTGATAATGGCGTGCCCACACTTTGGGGGGATGCATACCTCGGCAAAGGAATCATGATAAAATATGTTTCTTATCAAACTGGCAAAGATAGAGAAATGTGAGCCTCCATGTTGCAAATCTGTGCTATTTATAAAAAAAAATTTAATCCTCACCTGAGGACATGTTTATGGATTTTTAGCGAGAGGAAAGAAGAGAAGGAGAGGGAGAGAGAAAGAGACAGAGAGAGAGAGAAACATCAATCGGTTGCCTCCTGGATGTGCCCCGAATGCTGATCAAATCTGCACCTAGGTATGTGCCCTGATGGGGAATTGAACCCACAACTTTCTGGGGTAGGGAGTGACACTCACCCAACTGAGCCACCGGCCGGGACAATCAGTGCTATTATACAGACCCAGAACCGCTATGGGCAGTGTGGTGATCTTCACATCACCAGTGTCTGCTCGCTTTGCTCTGCAGTCCTAGTTCTGCGAGTCTGTTCTCAGATTTGCTCAATCGTGCGTGAACCTGCATCTGGCCACATCTGGACACACGTGTTCGCATCTACCTCCCACTTCATGGTTTGGACTCGCTCCCACACGTTCTGGACGGTCCACACCATTGCCGCCCCGGGTCCTCTCTTTCCCGCCTGCTCTCCCTCAGCCCAGCCCAGCCCAGCAGGTGGAGCTCTGTAGGCTGCGTCCTGGTCTCTGTCCTCCGTGTCCCAGTAGCTGACCCGGTGCCAGGGCACAGGGTGTGTGTCCCAGTGTCTATGACTGTGTGTGAGTTCCGGGTGCCCAGCCATCCCAAGAGGCCAGTCTGGGTGCTAGGCCAGGCGGTGCCCACAGATTGTGCCCGGAACAAAGCTAGGACCCTGCACAACCTGTGATGGTGGTCAAACAGCCGAATGGCATGAAGGGGCATGAGCTTCCGGGTGTCATGTGCAAGAGCCCTCAAAGTTCCTAAAATGGTGATATCACGACAGCCGAGGGCACAGGCCTCAGCACTGTCCCGCCCACCCCCAGATGTGTGCAGTCTCATGAAGGGCCAGTGAGGGGAGCAGCGTTTTTATTGGTGCTCAGAGGTTGAGTGACACCTCTCTGTGCAGGACCAGGGTCAGGCAGGGCCCATCCCTGACCAAAGGAGGGCTATGGCCTTGAGCCAGGAAGTGTGGTGTGGCGCAGCCAGGGCAGCCAGGACCATGGTCAGGAGAGGGGCTTCGTGAGCTTTCAGGGCCCCAGACCTGGGCTGGGCTGGAAGAAGTGGGGCTGAGCTACACCCAGACAGGGTCAGCCAAGGAAGCTGGCGGGCAGGGGCTTCCAGGGGCTTCCAGGGGCTGGTGAGCAGGGAGAATCCCTGGGCCTGCTGGCCCTGGAGAGAAGTCTGCTCAGCAGCAGGACATCTGGGCTGAGGCGGGGACACAGCAGGCTGGGTGGGAGCACATGGAACGACAGAGCAGGGACATGCAGGAGGAGGCGGGGCCACAGCAGGAGGAGGCGGGCACGCAGCAGTCAGGCCTGCACACGGGGCGGCAGATGAGGGACACGCAGGAGGAGGGTCTGCAGTAGGATGAGCAGCAGTAAGTGGGCTGGCAGCAGGAGGGAACTGGGCAGGGGGTGGCCCCAGAGCAGACAGGCACATACAGCTCTCATAGCAATTGTCCACTTGCCCGGAGGAGCCAAGGCGAGTGGTCGGTGCGCAGACGTGGCTGCCGCAGCTCAGGTCGCTGGAGCAGATGGACCGGGTAGACGTGGCGGTAACACAGGTTCTGGAGCAGCAGGTGTCTGCCATGCCAGACTGCTGAGTGTGGCTGGTGACGGCTGGTCACTGGAGGAGTGTTTGTGTCCTGAGAGCAAGTGCTGAGACGCAGAGATCCCGAAGGACAGCTCAGGAGGCGGGTGTGACTCTGAGGCCTAGCCCCTCTGTGCGCCTCTAGCATGAGTTCCAGCCGCAGGGTGCTTTGCACCAGCAGATGCTGCACTTGTGTCCCACACCCTCCTCCACAGAGCAAGGGGGCCTCGGTCCAGAGGAGTGCCCCCTTGCCTGTGCCACCCCCAAGCCCCATGGGGTGTCCATGGCTCTTCTCTGAGTGCTTCTCTCCCAATGTCCGTCCCAGACCCCGTTCTTAGTTCCCCTTTTATCTCAAATTACCAAATACCGTGCACATTCTGTTATTTCTTGAGTTTTCAGTTTTAGATACGAGCTGATTTCTGTGGAGGGGGAAAGCACTTTCTCTTCTTTGCCACCAGCCCCGTGAAAACCCCCTCTTCCCAGCCCCAGAAGGCAGTCAGACCCTGATATTGGTTACATCTGTGTTCACACCGTATTATTTTAACTGAGTGTTGCTCACAGCCACGTCTGTGTAGTGCAGTGGTTCTCAACCTTCTGGCCCTTTCAATACAGTTCCTCATGTTGTGACCCAACCATAAAGTTATTTTCCTTGCTACTTCATAACTGTCATGTTGCTACTGTTATGAATCGTAATGTAAATATCTGATATGCAGGATGGTCTTAGGCGACCCCTGTGAAAGGGTCAATCGACCGCTAAGAGGTTGTGACCCACAGGTTGAGAACCGCTGGTACAGTGGAACAGATGCTAACATCCGTACGTGCACGTGTTTTGTTTCTTGCTTGATTTTCCTTTCGTAGGGTTAACGATGGCCTCGTGTATGTTTGCTTGTTGTCCTGAGTGCCTGTCCTCAAATCGTCCCCGAGCTCTGCTCAAAGGTTCACACGCATCAGGTGACCCGTCAGCTTCACTGAGAAACCCCTCCTGGAGCCCTTGTGGCTGCAGGCTGCCCCCCACCGGTGCAGAGGCATCGCCCGGCTTCCCGTTCACTGTTTTCTGGATGCTCCCTCCTCTCCCCAGTCACGGAGCTCTGACTTCCTGGATGGGGTGTGGTTTCCTCCCTGGGTTTTCGCCCTGTTTTGGTGGAGCACACCCTCCAGAAGCTTCTGAAAATGGTGCATCTGAGAGGAACGTTTGAGCCCAGCATGGTGAGCAATGCCTCTGTTCTGCCTTCGTAGCCGATGGATAGCTTCGATGAGTATAGTCCTCAGTTTAAAGAAGTTTCCCCTTAGACCAGCGGTTCTCAACCTGTGGGTCGCGACCCCTTTGGGGATCGAATGACCCTTTCACAGGGGTCTCCTAAGACCATCGGAAAACACATATATAATTACATATTGTTTTTGGGATTAATCACTATGCTTTAATGATGTTCAATTTGTAACAATGAAAATACATCCTGCACATCAGATATTTACATCACGATTCAGCAGCAAAATTACAGTTATGAAGTAGCAACGGGAATAATTTTATGGTTGGGGGTCACCACCACATGAGGAGCTGTATTAAAGGGTCGCAGCATTAGGAAGGCTGAGAACCACTGCTTTAGACTATTTGTTGAAGATGTGCAACATTTCTGGAAATGTAAACGTTCCTTGTGCTGTTTCTCAGTTCACCACCTCCCCAAGGAGAAGTCACGATTCCACCTTCTCTCCTCCTTAGTTAGTTCTGCCTGTCAGTTTGCTCTTTCATTTACGGCCCATATTGCAAAAAAAGAAAAAAAAGAAAAATGCCTATGATAAACACATGTTGCCATGTGAATCAGTAGTTCTTTCTTGTGTTTGTCTGCTGTGAGGTAAATCATTGCATTTCAAACCCTGCTTTTATGTTATTTATCCATTCTCTTTGTCAATGATGGAAATTTCAATTATTTCCAGATTTTGGTTAATATTAATAATGCTGTTATGAAAAATCTTGTACAATTTGGTTTTGATGAATATATTTAGTAATTTCAGGGTACAAACGCAAATAGAGTTACTGGGTCACACGACAGGGATGAGTTTAGTTTAGTATATACTGCCCAACAAGTTTCTAAAGAAATGTACCTTCCCATTAGTCAATTTTATGAATTCCAATTGCTGTATATCGTGCGTAAAATGAGGTATTGCTGATCTTTTAAAATCTTACTCATTTTGGAAAGTGTGTGAAGGAATGGTGTTCTGGCATTAATTTGCTTTCCCTGATTAGTGCAGCTGCTCACTGAATATTTGAGTATCTTTTCTTACAGGTACTTTTTCAAGCCATTTGCTTGTCTTACTTAAATAGGGTTATTGTACTTTCTGATTTGTAGAAAATGATTATATATTCTGAATCTGAGTTCTTTGTTGCCTATGTGCAGGGTCTGCTGGAAAATGTTTAATAACTGGCTGCCTGTGAAACAAAAACAACAAAGAAGCCCAATGGCTCCCAAGTGGGATTTACATGTTGTAACCTGTGCCTGTCTACCCTCTAGGCCTGTTTGTTCTTATCAGACTTGAACATTGTTTTCAATCTGACGGATATTGGGGTCCTCAGCCCCCCTGTTTCGATGACTCTCTAGAGCTCTTAGGACTCAGTACACAGAGCTAAGTCAGCGCAGGAAAAGGCCCCTGGGGAGGTGTTGGGAACATAAGGTGCAGCTTCCAGGGCCTGTCCCGGTGGATCATGCAGGAGGCACTGAACTGCTCACAGGGAGTGTGACAGCACCTGTGAGATGTCTACCGGGGACCTTGTCAGAGATCAGGGACCAGGGTTTTTATCGGGGGCTGGTCACATGGCACCTCTGTTAGCCACTTCCCCAAACCCCAGGCTCCAAGAGGGAGAGCTGGTGTCAGCACAGGCGGATTCGACCCATTGAGGCACCTACTCATATGTGCTGGGGACCTGCTGTGCGAACCCCTTCCTGAACCAGCCCTTCTGAGTGGGATGCTGAAGACAGGCTGAGTCCCCCCTGAGGAGTAGCCCCTCCCCAGGGCAGGCACCGCTGTCAAATGATCCAGCTTTTGTGTCCAGAAAGTATGTCCACCTCCTGGACATAGATGTGGTCAGAGTGACGGCGGGCTCCCAGGTCATCACTGAGGGGCAGGAACGTGGTGACCCAGGAAAAGACTGGGACCTACCCTATCTGGGGGTGTCAGGTAGGGGTCTTTGTTGTAAACAACAGAAATGAATCCTGTAAATGCATCAGCAAGGACTTTATTGGAGGGGACAGACCGTACACAGAATGGGGTTGGGGTGTGGGGGGAGTGAAGGAGCCAGCATAGGAGGCAGTGAGGTGCTCAGCCACACGGGTGAGGTGGCGAGGAGAAACCAGCTTCTCTCCCTTCACTCCTCTCAAGGCCCCAAGGCCTGGAGCGTCCAGCTGGCATTGCTGGGGTCACTGCCAGCCGGACTGGGTGGCAGGGCACGTTGCTTTGGGGGACGTCAGTGGAGAAATGGGTGACGTGTTTCCGGAGGGAGAAAGGCACAGTGGTGGCCGGGCGACCACAGATGCCCAGTGCGGGGACCCATGGAGGGACTTGACAGCGTCTTGGCTCCTAGTAAAGAATCCTGGGGTGCAGATGGCATGAGCTCTTGAGTGTCCGGGTGCCCTTAAGATGATCACTCAGCAGCAGGTCGTCTGGGCCGAGGTGGGGACACAGCAGGCCGGGCGGGAGCACACGGGGCGGCAGAGCAGGGACATGCAGGAGGATGGGCCGCAGCAGCTGGGCTGGCAGGAGGAGGCAGGGCCACAGCAGGAGGAGGCGGGCACACAGCAGGCCGGCC
>NW_006287253.1:560620-561060 GCF_000327345.1 Myotis davidii | reverse complement strand
AGGAGGAGTTGCAGGGGGTGGGCTGGCAGCAGGAGGAGGCTGAACAGGGGCTGGCCCCGCAACAGATGGGCTTGCAACACACAGGTGTGCAACAGACGGGCTTGTAGCACACAGGTGTGCAACAGACGGGCTTGCAGCAAACAGGTGTGCAACAGATGGGCTTGCAGCAAACAGGTGTGCAACAGACGGGCTTGCAGCAGACAGACACACAGCAGGCCTGCTGGCAGGGGCAGGAGGTGCAGCAGGTGGGCTGGCAGCAGCTGGGGACACAGCAAGTCGGCTGGGAGCAGCTGGGGGCACAGTAGGTGGGTTGGCAGCAGCTAGGGGCGCAGCAGGTGGGTTGGCAGCAGCTGGGGGCACAGCAGGTGGGCTGGCAGCAGCTGGGGACACAGCAGGTGGCCTGGCAGCAGCTGGGGACACAGCAGGTGGGCTGGCAGCCG
>NW_006287253.1:555691-556269 GCF_000327345.1 Myotis davidii | reverse complement strand
TGTATGTGACACGGCACCAGAGTTAAGTTAGGGTTTTTCAAAATGCTGACACGCTGAGCTCAGAAGGTTCGCCATCACTGTCCTAGGTGTTGTGTGCTCTGCTGATGCATCCCCAGCTGCCTTTAGTTCATAACATGGAGGTAGAAGGGGTGAGTCTGCAAATAGCGTACCCCGGGGTCTGAGTTGGCCTCATGAGAGAACCATCCCTCCCAGTCCCGCGGCCCTTTCTGGACACCTGGGATGTCCTGGGAACACTTGGGGATTCTGAGCGTTTGGGTGCCGTGGCTTCCCTAGTGCCTGGCTGGGGAGGCCTGGGCAGAGAGGGCAGAAGCTGGAGCATGTCTAACTGTGGTTCCCCAGCATGCCCTCCGGTTCAGGGACTCTCCTGGGCCAGGTGGCAAGCAGGGAATGTTGGCAGGTCTGCCTATGGCATCTCTATGTCCCTGGGTGCGTGGTGCACACCCCTGTCACCCGCCCGAGTGCTCAGTGAGGGACAGACCCGGCGCCTGTCCACAGCCTCCCCACGCCATCGGCATGTCCCCGACCCTGAGAGCTGTGTGTGTGAGCGAGAGCAGCCT
>NW_006287253.1:553886-554989 GCF_000327345.1 Myotis davidii | reverse complement strand
GGGAACTGGGACTCTCCCCTCCCGCCATGGGCTGTGTTTTTCATCCTCCTGGTCATACTCTGTTAACAAGTCAGTGTCACTCAAGTGTGCCTGTCTACCCTCTAGGCCTGTTTGTTCTTATCAGACTTGAACATTGTTTTCATTCTGATGGGTGTTGGGGTCCTCAGCCCCCCTGTTTCGATGACTCTCTAGAACTCCTAGGACTCAGTACTCAGAGCTAAGTAGGCGCAGGAAAAGGCCCCTGGGGAGGTGTTGGGGACATCAGGTGCAGCTTTCAGGGCCTGTCCCGGAGGATCATGCAGGAGGCACTGAACTGCTCACAGGGAGTGTGACAAAACCTGTGAGGTGTCTACCAGGGACCTTGTCTGAGATCAGGGACCAGGGTTTTTATAGGGGGCTGGTCACATGACACCTCTGCCGGGCACTTCCCCAAATCCCAGGCTCCAAGAGGGAGAGCAGGTGTCAGCACAGGCGGTTCCAGCCCATTGTGGCACCCTAGTCACATGTGCTGGGGACCTGCTGTGCGAACCCCTTCCTGAACCAGCCCTTCTGAGTGGGACGCTGAAGACAGCCTGAGTCACCCCTGAGGAGTAGCCCCTCCCCAGGGCAGGCACCGCTGTCAAATGATCCAGCTTTTGTGTCCAGAAAGTATGTCCGCCTCCTGGACATAGATGTGGTCAGAGTGACGGTGGGCTCCCAGGTCACCACTGAGGGGCAGGAACATGGTGACCCAGGGAATGGGCTGGGGCCTACCATAACTGGGGGATGTCTGGTGGGAGTCTTTGTTGTAAACAACAGAAACGAATCCTGTAAATGCATCAGCAAGGACTTTATTGGAGGGAACAGACCGTACACAGAATCGGTGGTGGGGGCGGGGAGTGAAGGAGCCAGCACAGGAGGCAGTGGGTGCTCAGCCACACGGGTGAGGTGGCGAGGAGAAACCAGCTTCTCTCCCTTCACTCCTCTCAAGGACCCAAGGCCTGGAACGTCCAGCTGGCGTTGCTGGGGTCACTGCCAGCCGGGCTGGGTGGCAGGGCACGTTGCTTTGGGGGACGTCAGTGGAGAAATGGGTGACGTGTTTCCGGAGGAAGAAAGGCACAGCG
>NW_006287253.1:551132-552143 GCF_000327345.1 Myotis davidii | reverse complement strand
CAAGAAGCTGGTGCACAGCAGGTGGGCTGGCAGCAGCTGGGGACACAGCAGGTGGGCTGGCAGCAGCTGGGGGCGCAGCAGGAGGGCTCACAGCAGCTCTCTGGACAGTCGTCCACCTGCCAGGAGGAGTCGGTACAAGAGTCACTGGAGCCGGGCAGGCAGGCACGGTTGCCATAGCTCAGGTTGCTGGAGCAGACGGACAGGGTGGATGTGGCCATGGTGGGCAAGTGGGCTGAGGTGAACTAGGAGGAGGGTATGAGTGTGAGTGTGAGTGTGTAAGGTTCCTGGGCTGTTGGCTTTTATACCCTCTCTCTGTGTTTCCCCGCAGGATGGTCGCACGGCTTCTTCCTTGTTTGTGTTTGGGACACAGGGAACTCTCATTAGTGTAGGTTTGTGTTTTCCTTCTCTAGGTTGTTGCTCAGCGATATAGCTCCTAGGGCAGTGATGGCGAACCTTTGGATCTCGGCATGTCAGCATTTGAAAAACCCTAACTTAACTCTGGTGCCATGTCACATATAAAAATCTTTTGATATTTGCAACAAAGATATACATTTTTGATTTTTTTTCTGTGATCTTGCTTTATTACTCATTGCTGAGTTTATTTTTATTTTTAATCAAATCTTATTGTTCAGATTATTACATTGGTTCCTCTTTTTTCCCACTATAATTCCCCTCCACCCAGTTCCCACCCCATCCTCTGCCCTCACTCTCCACCCACTGTCCTCATCCATAGGTGCACGATTATTGTCCAATCTCTTCCCGCATCTCCCACACCCCTTTCCCCCCCAAGAACAGTCAGTCCATTCCCTTTCTATGTCCCTGATTCTATTATAATCACCAGTACATTCTGATCATCAGATTTCTTAACTTGATTCTTAGATTCACTTGTTGATAGATGCATATTTGTTGTTCATAATTTGTATCTTTACCTTTTTCTTCTTCCTCTTCTTAAAAAGAGAGAGAGAGATGGGGTGAGGAGGAGGAGAGGAAAAAAAGGAAAGGGGGAAGGGC
>NW_006287253.1:548183-549191 GCF_000327345.1 Myotis davidii | reverse complement strand
CATGGTAGCTCCCCCCCCTCCACCCCGTCCCTGTCGGGCTGTGTCTGCTTCCGGGAGCCCGTTCGAGAGGAGCGTGCCCGGCCAAAGGTGGCCGGGGTCGTGCGTGGACAGTGGACACCACAGGGCCCGTGGCCGGGTGATTCTCACACGGGTTCCCCCAGCAGTTCACCTGAGAGACCGGCTCGATACAGCCATGGCGAACCTATGGCACGCGTGTCAGAGGTGACACGCGAACTCGTTTTTTTTTTGATTTTTCTTTGTTAAATGGCATTTAAATATATGAAATAAACATCAAAAATATAAATCTTTGTGTTACTATGGTTGCAAATGTCAACAAATTTCTATATGTGACACGGCACCAGAGTTAAGTTAGGGTTTTTCAAAATGCTGACACGCCGAGCTCAAAAGGTTCGCCATCACTGTCCTAGGTGCTGTGTGCTCTGCTGATGCATCCCCAGCTGCCTTAGTTCATAACATTGAGGTAGAAGGGGTGTGTCTGCAAATAGCGTGCCCCGGGTGCAAGTTGGCCTCATGAGAGAACCATCTCTCCTAGTTCCGCTGCCCTTTCTGGACACATGGGATGTCCTGCGAACACCACAGCTCCCCTAGTGCCAGGCTGGGGAGGCCTGGGCAGAGAGGGCAGAAGCTGGAGCATGTCTAACTGTGGTTCCCCAGCATGCCCTCCGGTTCAGGGACTCCCCTGGGCCAGGTGGCAAGCAGGGAAAGTTGGATAGTCTGCCTGTGGCACCTCCATGTCCCTGGGTGCACAGTGCACACCCTGTCACCCGCCCGAGCGCTCAGTGAGGGACAGACCCGGTGCCTGTCCACAGCCTCCCCACGCCATCGGCATGTCCCCGATCCTGAGAGCTGTGTGTGTGAGCCAGAGGTCCCTGTCCGCCTCCTGCAGAAAGCACTGCCAGCACAGCCAAGCCTCCGTATGGAAAACGGGGCCTGCTTGTGTCTCTTGTTTACTTTCCTGGTTGTTAATCCTACATAATAAAAGGCTAC
>NW_006287253.1:546585-548113 GCF_000327345.1 Myotis davidii | reverse complement strand
CACACACACACACACACATCTCCTATATTGTAAAAGGGCAATATGCAAATCAACCAAACAGTAGAACCAGTCACTATGACGTGCACTGACCACCAGGGGGCAGATGCTCAACGTGGAGGAGCTGCCCCCTGGTGGTCAGTGCGCTCCCACAGGGGGAGTGCCACTCAGCCACATCCCCTCAGTCAGACATTCCTCGAGGTCTCCGGGACTGCTAAAGGGCACAGGCCAGGCCCAGGGACTGCTCCCACCCTGAGCGATCTTCACATCACCAGCGCCTGCAAGCTTTGCTCTGCAGTCCTAGTTCTGGGAGTCTGCTCTCAGATTGGCTCAATCATGTGAGAACCTGTTAATAGGGTTGTTGTAAACTTTGATTTGTAGAAAATGATTATAAATTCTGATACTGAGTTCTTTGTTGCCTATGTGCAGGGTCTGCTGGAAAATGTTTAATAATGGGCTGCCTGTGAAACAAAAACAACAATGAAGCCCAATGGTGGTGTCTGCCCATTTCCATCGTGTAACTATTCTCACAATAGCTCCCAATGTGATGTTACTGAACCCTGGGCTGGGAAGAGAGGTGCCTGGTCAGCTCTCGGGAGCTGGACAAGGCGGCCTCAGCGCACCCCTGGGCGCCTGTACATTGCGAATCTTTCCTCCCCGCCTGGGGCTGTGCCTTTCATCCTCCTGGTCATACTCTGTTAACAAGTCAGTGTCACTCAGTGAGATTTACATGTTGTAACCTGTGCCTGTCTACCCTCTAGGCCTGTTTGTTATTATCACACTTGAACATTGTTTTCTCTGAAGGATGACTTGAACATTGTTTTCATTCTGATGGGTGTTGGGGTCCTCAGCCCCCCTGTTTCGATGACTCTCTAAAGCTCTTAGGACTCGGTACACAGAGCTAAGTCAGCGCAGGAAAAGGCCCCTGGGGAGGTGTTGGGGACATCAGGTGCAGCTTCCAGGGACTGTCCCGGTGGATCATACAGGAGCCACTGAACTGCTCACAGGGAGTGTGACAGCACCTGTGAGATGTCTACCAGGGACCTTGTCAGAGATCAGGGACCAGGGATTTTATTAGGGGCTGGTCATATGGCACCTCTACCGGGCACTTCCCAAACCCCAGGCTCCAAGAGGGAGAGTTGGTGTCAGCACAGGCGGTTCCGGCCCATTGAGGCACCCTAGTCACATGTGCTGGGGACCTGCTGTGCGAACCCCTTCCTGAACCAGCCCTTCTGAGTGGGACGCTGAAGACAGCCTGAGTCACCCCTGAGGAGTAGCCCCTCCCCAGGGCAGGCACCGCTGTCAAATGATCCAGCTTTTGTGTCCAGAAAGTATGTCCACCTCCTGGACATAGATGTGGTCAGAGTGACGGAGGGCTCCCAGGTCACCACTGAGGGGCAGGAACATGATGGCCCAGGGAACGACCTGGGACCAATCCTACCTGGGGGTGTCAGGTAGGGGTCTTTGTTGTAAACAACAGAAATGAATCCTGTAAATGCATCAGCAAGGACTTTATTGGAGGGGACATTTG
>NW_006287253.1:545959-546444 GCF_000327345.1 Myotis davidii | reverse complement strand
GTCCCAGGAGGCGGTGGTGGGGGCGGGGAGGGAAGGAGCCAGCACAGGAGGCAGTGGGTGCTCAGCCACACGGGTGAGGTGGCGAGGAGAAACCAGCTTCTCTCCCTTCACTCCTCTCAAGGCCCCAAGGCCTGGAACGTCCAGCTGGCGTCTCTGGGGTCACTGCCAGCCGGGCTGGGTGGCAGGGCACGTTGCTTTGGGGACATCAGTGGAGAAATGGGTGACCTGTTTCCGGAGGGAGAAAGGCACTGTGGTGGCCGGGCGACCACAGATGCCCAGTGCGGGGACCCATGAAGGGACTTGGAAGCTCTCCTGGCTCTTAGTAAAGAATCCTGGGGTATAGATGGCAGTGAGCTCTTGAGTGTTTGGGTGCCCTTAAGATGATCACTCAGCAGCAGGTCGTCTGGGCCGAGGTGGGGACACAGCAGGCCGGGCGGGAGCACACGGGGCGGCAGAGCAGGGACATGCAGGAGGACGGGCGGCAG
>NW_006287253.1:511699-545403 GCF_000327345.1 Myotis davidii | reverse complement strand
CAAGAAGCTGGTGCACAGCAGGTGGGCTGGCAGCAGCTGGGGACACAGCAGGTGGGCTGGCAGCAGCTGGGGGCGCAGCAGGAGGGCTCACAGCAGCTCTCTGGACAGTCGTCCACCTGCCAGGAGGAGTCGGTACAAGAGTCACTGGAGCCGGGTAGGCAGGCACGGTTGCCATAGCTCAGGTTGCTGGAGCAGACGGACAGGGTGGATGTGGCCATGGTGGGCAAGTGGGGCTGAGGTGAACTAGGAGGAGGGTATGAGTGTGAGTGTGAGTGTGTAAGGTTCCTGGGCTGTTGGCTTTTATACCCTCTCTCTGTGTTTCCCTGCAGGATGGTCGCACGGCTTCTTCCTTGTTTGTGTTTGGGACACAGGGAACTCTCATTAGTGCGGGTTGTGTTTTCGTTCTGTGAGTTGTTACTCAGCGATAAAGCTCCCAGGGTGTTGTGTGCTCTGCTGATGCATCCCCAGCTGCCTTTAGTTCATAACATTGAGGTAGAAGGGGTGTGTCTGCAAATAGCGTGCCCCGGGCTCTGAGTTGGCCTCACGAGAGAACCATCCCTCCTAGTCCCGCTGCCCTCTCTGGACATCTGGGATGTCCTGCGAACACTTGGGGATTCTGAGCGTTTGGGTGCCGCGGCTTCCCTAGTGCCTGGCTGGGGAGGCCTGGGCAGAGAGGGCAGAAGCTGGCAGCATGTCTAACTGTGGTTCCCCAGCATGCCCTCCTGTTCAGGGACTCCTCTGGGGCAGGTGGCAAGAAGGTAATGTTGGCAGGTCTGCCAGTGGCACCTCCATGTCCCTGGGTGTGCGGTGCACACCCCTGTCACCCGCCCGAGCGCTCAGTGAGGGACAGACCCGGCACCTGCCCACAGCCTCCCCACGCCATCGGCATGTTCCCGACCCTGAGAGCTGTGAGTGTGAGCCAGAGGTCCCTGTCCGCCTCCCTGCAGAAAGCGCCGCCAGCATGGCCAGGCCTCTGTATGGAAAACGAGGCCTGCTTGTGTCTCCTGTTTACTTTCTTGGTTGTTAATAGAAAAATAAAATGCACAGCAGTGTCAACGGTCAGGGTGAGAAGGGTAAACGGAGTTACAGTGTTCTGAGGTCTCGCCGTGCTTTGAAAGTGGAAAGAGTACCCACGTGTACTTGAATAGCCAAGACTGCACACTAGGTCACCACTGCAAGGGCAGTGAGTACAACGGGTAACTAATCGTGAGTAGAAAAGGGAAGTGGTCCTGGCTGGGTGGTCAGTTGTGTGAAGCGTGGGCCTGTGTACAGAAGGTTGTGGGTTAGATTCCTGCTCAGGGCACTCAACTGCATTGTTGAGTTGATCCCCAGTCAGGGCATATGCAGGAGGCAATGGATCAGTATTTCTCTCTTACATCGATGTTTCTCTTTCTCTCTTCTTTCCTCTCTCTCTAAAATCAATAAAAGCTTACCCTTGGTGAGGATTAAGAAAAGGGTGATGAATTATAAAAATACTCAATTAACCCAAAATAGTCAGAAAATAATTTAAAAGAACATTTTGGGGCAAATAGAAAACATATAATCAGGGAGTAGCTATAATAGCTACTGTTGTTTACAAAAGATTGAAAGTAAAAACATGGATAAGACGACATCATGCAAACACCAACTTTGGAAAGCTGGCGTGCCTTATTAATATCAGGAGAAATAGATTTTAAGGCAAGAAACATTATTTGAGATAAAGACATTTTATAGAGCTAAAAGGGTCAACCCACCAGGAAGCTATCAACAATTCTAAATGTGTATGTACCTAGTAACATAGCCTAAAACATAGAAATAAAAAATTGACAGAACTAAAAGTAGAAATAGATAAGGATAAAGTCACAGTTGGGGACATTGACACACCTATCTCAATAATTGAAGGAAAAGGAGACAAAAATAATCTGAGTGGAAATGGCTCTTTTAAGTTTGGAGTAAAACAGTGGTATCCGTGCATTTTGTGGCCCCTCCCCGCAGAGTGTGCTCAGGACCTGTGACGGCACAGAGGTGATGGGATGTGTGTGGTCACATTGTGTAAGATGGTAATGCTGGTCTTCGGGGGAGACTCTGTCCTGTGCTGGCTGTGGGAGTCCCATGTGAACTGTCCGTGGACAGGGCCTTGTGCCAAGAAATGAAAACAATCCCAGTTACAGCCACCAGGAAACTGAGGCCCTCAGCCTGACCACCTGCAAGGAACTGAATTCTGATGAGAACGTGAGCTGGGAAGCAACTTCTTCCCCAGTCGAGCCTCCGGATGAAACCCCATGATGCGAACCCACAGGAAACCCAGTACAGCATGACCCCAGAGACTTTGAGATGACACATGCATTGTTTTAGGCCAGTCAGCTTGTGGTAATTCGTTACCAGCAAAAGGAAAGAAGCACCCAGACCCATGAGGAATTCTAGGCAGCTATCAACAAGGAAGAGAAGGCTTCATGTATTCACAGGGAAGGAGCTCCACATGATTAAATTTAAAAAAAACACACACACGCACATAGTGGGTAAACTATGAAACAATTCGACAGGGAAGGAGCTCCACATGATTAAATTTAAAACACACACACACACATAGTAGGTAAACTATGAAACAATTCATATTTTAAAAAGTTATACACAGACTTTATCTATACCCAGATAGGTAGATGATAGAGATGTGCGGTCCATCCTCATTATTCAGGGATTCCTTATTTGTGAATTCACCTAATCACTACAATTGATTTGTAACCCCCAAATCAACACTTGTGGTGCTTGTGTGGTCATTTGTGGGCTTGTGCAGGGTGGCCAAAAATTTGAGTTCCCAGCTGAGGCTGCACAGGCGACACGGCCTCTTGTGTCAGCTCTCGGTCTGTAAACGTGTCCTTCCAGGGTCTCTTTGGGGCCGTAATTTTCCACATTTGGGGGCTTTATGCTTGTGATTTGGCCGGTTGAAATGGCCGGCAGCATGGCGCTGAAGTGCTGTCTGGTGTCCTAAGTGCAAGAAGGCTGCACTGTGCTTCACGGAGGAAATACATGTTCGCACGAGAGTGAGAGTGCAGATGGCTTTAATCCGATTTTGCATGAGATGTATATTAAATATACATTAATTAAATAAGAAGTCTTTAACCAGAAACATACATAAAGCAAGGCTACATATGGATGGGCTGATGAAAATACTATGCCTAGAGGCGCACAGGGTCCCAACCCTGCATTTCCCCCAGTGTCATGGTTCAGCATTTGCTAATTCAGTGTTTGCGGCAACTTCGTAGAACATAACTACTACAAATAATGAGAATGGACTGTGTGTAAGAGTGTGTGTGCAGCACACACAGGCACATAGATGGAGAGGCAGGGACAGAGAAGACATAGGAGTGGAAGTCGCTGCTTCCAGAGCAGGGATGTGGGTGCTGACAGAGTGAGGGAGACATGCTCTCAGCCACATTTTACATCTCTTTTGTGTTCTGTGGCCTGTGCTTAGTGACCCTGTGGGCTGCCTGGAGTAGGCAGGCGGGATATCCGACCGGCGGAGGCTGGGTAAAGGCTGTGGGGGGCTGTCTTGGAGGAGAAGTCGGGCTTCCCCACACAGAAGGCCACCCAAGAGAGAGGGCAGGGCTGTGACCCTTCTCTGGTTCAGCCCAGGTGCCCCCTGTGGGCCACACATAGGAACCAGGTACCCAGGAAGCTGTCATTCTCCTGTGGGGAAGGGAGCCGCACGATTTTCCCTAGAATACAGTCCTGAGGTCTCCCAAGCTCAGGGACAGGTAGAACGTGGACACGCGGGCAGCTGGCCTTGGAGAGAGGCGCTTTAGTGATAAGAAATCCCCCTGAGCTCCGGCCAAGAAGCCCAGGTCCTGCCGCACCCATGTGGCCCTGGAAGTCACCCAACGCCCTGGCCTCTCGGTTCCTCTCACACAAGTTGCCAACAGTCCTGCATCCCCACAGGATGGGGTGTTTGAACCACAGGGAAACTCTTCCTAGTGTGGCTGCCTACAGAGTGAGCCACGCAATGAGGCTGCCCTGGCAGCTGACCAGACGATGCCCCAGCACATCCAAGATGGCCTGAGGCAAGACCCCACCCTCCCCTGTCGGAGGACCCAGACTGGGACCTGCCACCCACCTCTATTCCCCTGGGGACACAATGGGGCAGACTCCTGAGCTAAACGATCTAGGAGATTTACAAGCTGGACAACATCCCAGACAAACAAACAAATACAGGTGCCTCTGGGAAGCGGAAATGGGACCCAGAGCCAGGAGGGTATAAAAGCCAACAGCCCTGAGCATCACACACATTCACACTCACACTCACACTCACACCTCCTCCCAGTACACTCCAGCCCCACCACCCACCATGGCCGCATCCACCCTCTCCGTCTGCTCCGACTCCTCCTGGCAGGTGGACGACTGTCCAGAGAGCTGCTGTGAGCCCTCCTGCTGTGTCCCCAGCTGCTGCCAGCCCACCTGCTGTGCCCCCAGCTGCTGTCAGCCCTCTTGTTGCACCTCCTGCCCCTGCCAGCAGGCCTGCTGTGTCTCCGTCTGCTGCAAGCCCGTCTGCTGCAAGCCCGTCTGCTGCAAGCCCGTCTGCTGCAAGCCCGTCTGCTGCAAGCCCGTCTGCTGCACACCTGTCTGCTGCAAGCCCGCTTGCTGCACACCTGTCTGCTGAAAGCCCATCTGCTGCACACCTGTCTGCTGTAAGCCAGTGTGCTGTGTGCCCATCTGCTCTGAGACCGGCCCCTGCACAACCTCCTCCTGCTGCCAGCTCATCCCCTGCACCTCATCCTGCTGCAGACCCTCCTCCTTTGTGTCCCTCATCTGCCGCCGGTGTGCAGGCCTGCCTGCTGTGTGCCCGCCTCCTCCTGCTGTGGCCCCGCCTCCTCCTGCTGTGCTCCCGCCCGCCTGGCCTGCTGTGTCCCCACCTTGGCCCAGACGTCCTGCTGCTGAGCTGGCATGTCCCCTGGGCCAGCCAGGCTCAGGTCTTACCCTGTGACGGTGGTTCTCCCAGCCACGCCTCAGTCAGGTCCTGACCTGTGTTAGATGGCTGTCCCTACTCAGGATGGGGTCCCCCAGTCTCCCCTGTCCTGAGCTGACCTCTGCTCCCAGGAGCCCTGAACCTCACTGCCACCTGGGCTCTTGCCTCCCAGGAGGCGTCTCCACCTGCCCCTGGGTCACCTGTCCTTTCATTCAAGTTTCTCTGTCGATTCACTTGATCTCTCCTCTCAGCCTGTCAGCATCTCCTTGGTCAACCCAATAAACTCACTTCATCATCTGAGCGCTTCCTTCATCTGATTTTTTGGGGTGGGGTGGGGGTGGGGGGGAGAACACAGGGTTTTCACCAGACATTGGCCTCCTCCAGCCTCAAGTATTTCTAGAAATGAGTGAGAGATTCCAAAGGGCAGTGTGCTAACTGTTCTGGACAAGGTGACCGGGTGGGACTCCTGCCCTGACCGACGAATGTCCGTGTCTGGGGGCCCCTGCCCCAGGCTTACCGGAGGCTGGTCACCTGCAGACACATCTAGGGGTTCTCAAGTCCCCTGGACCATTTCCACCCACTGTCCACCTGGGCAAACCCACCCTCAGAGTTGCTCATCGGGGAGCTGGCCTGGGGCTCCGTGCCGCACACCTCTGGGCTCGGCCTCCTGGTCATCTCCCTGCAGGTCTGCACTGTTAGCACAGACTGATGGAGTGAGGGAGCTCACAGGAGTAGACACCCGGATGTGGAAACAAAATATGAAGGAGCGGGTGGCAGGACCTACAGCGCCATGTCTGTGTGTGCCCCGAGGGCCTCCTCTGGCAGCTCCCGCCTTCGTCTGGGAGTGTGAGGGACACCGAGCCACGATGAGGGCTCCCCTGGGACCTGAGTGCTCCTGTCAGGCCTCCACGTACCCAAGGGCCATGGGCAACAGCCTACTCTGACGTCAGGATGACATTGACACCACCCAAGGGCACATGTTGACAATGTGCAAATACCCCAGCGAGATCACCCCCTAGGGGCCGTGGCCAGAACTGCTGCAGGAAATAGACCACTGTCCCCAACCCGAAAAGGATCCGCGAGTGTTCAGCCCCTCTTGGGTCTACCAGGTGGACAAAGCGCCGCCTCCCTGCTTGTGAGCCCCTCACTCTTCCTGCAGCCAGTGACATGGCCAGAACCCCCAGAGGGAGCCCCTGATGTCCCTGAGGTCTCTGCCTCCTCCCCTGAAACGCCGGCCACCTCCCACCCCACACCATACCCTGCCTGCTGCACATTGCACGCCCAAACTTCCCTCTTGTCCTGCTGACCAGTTTTTCACCCACTTCTGCTTAAAACCGGCTTTGTTGAGATACAACTTACATGTAATCAAATGCACACAATTTAATTATACACTTCGATGAGTTTTTTAAAAGATCGCTATCCTGTTGCCTCCACCTATGTCAAGATATAGAGCCCTGGCCATTTTGGCTCAGTGGAAAGAGCATTGGCCTGGGGACTGAAGGGTCCTGAGTTTGAGTCTGGTCAAGGGCATGTACCTCAGTTGCAGGCTCTATGCCCACGTGTGTGAAGGCAACAAACTGTGTCTCTCACATTGATGTTTCTCTATGTCTCTCTCTCTCTCCTTTCCACTCTCTCTAAAAATCAATGGGAAAATATCCTCAGGTGAGGATTAACAAAAACAAAAAAGAGAGATGTAGAACATTTGCTTCAGGCCAAAGGTTCCTGGCATTCCTTCCCAACCCACCACTCTCCACCCGGAGCCCAGCCACCCCTGAGCCACCGTCTCACTAAAGACAGGCCACAGGGAAGGAATCGTGCAGGGTGTGCCCTCTCTGTCTGGTTCCGCTTACTTGTCTCTGTTGTCGTGTATAACCACAGTTGACTCCTTTTTAACAGCTGAGTCGAACTTTATTGGATGGATGTACCACAGTTTACCCATTCATCTGTTGAAGAATATTTGGGTTGTCTCCAGGTTATGGGGATTCTGAATGAAGCCGCTGTGAACATTTCATTTCTCTTGGGTAAATGCCTCGGGCGGCATTGCTGGTCACGTGGTGGGTGCAGGGTGGGTCGTGGTATTTTTATTCCCCTGATGACTAATAATGGCGATTATCTCGTGTGCTTGTTTGCCCTTTGTCCTAGTATGTCTTCCTCAGTGCAGTGCCTGCTCCAAACCTCTGCCCATTGGTACAAAATCAGACTGTTTGTCCTTATTACTAACTTGTGAGTGTTATTCATATAGTCTGGACACCAGGCATGTGTCATATCCATAAATTGAAAATCTCTCTATCTGTGACTAGCCTTTTCATCTTCTTAACAGTGCTTTAGTAAGAGCTGACATCTTTAATTTTGATTAAATTCAATTGGTCATGTTTTCTTCAATGGTTCTAGCTAAGAAATCTTTGCCTAAACCTAAGGTCACACAGATTTTGTCCTATGCTTACTTCTAAATATTTTACAGTTTTAACTTTCATGCTTAGTTCTATGATCCATTTCAAGTTAAATTTTTTCAAGTTAATTTTTTAATATACTGTGAGTTGTTCCAGCATCATTTAAGATTATTCTTTCTCCACTGAATTACCCTTGCCAAAAAATCTATTAACCATGTATATGGAAGATCTATTTCTGCACTTTCTCATCTACTTTATTCTTCTATGTTTATTATTACACCAATAATAAACATGTGTATTATTATGCTAATAACACACTGTCTTAATCAATGTAGCTTTAAACTAAGTGCTGAAATCAAGCAATGTAAGTCCTCCAATTCTGTTTTTCTTTTTCCAAATTGGTTGGCTAATCTAGATCTAGAGAGGGAGAGAGAGATAGAAACATCAATGATGAGAGAGAACCACCGATCAGCGGCCTCCTGCAAGCCCACTGGAGATCAAGCCCGTTACCCCAGCATGTGCCCTTGACTGGAATCAAACCCGGGACCCTTCAGTCTGCAGACCAATGCTCTATCCACCGAAACAAACAGGCTAGAGCTCCTATTTCATTTTTAATGTTTTAATTAATAGTAAGATTTTTTTTTCATTTTTGACTATTTATTGTTGTTTGGTAAAAATACAATTGGCTTTTGTATATTGATTGACCTTGTATCCTGTAACCTTGCAAAATTCACTTGAATTTAGTGGCTTTTTTTTTTGTTGTCTATTTCTTCCTTAGGATTTTCAGTAATCAAGGTATTTGGGCTCGATGTCTTCTCTGTGGGAAAGGTTTTAACCATGAATTCAATTTCTTCAATTGGCAAAGGGCTATCCAGGTTTTCTACTTCATCTTGTATTAGATTTTATCATTTATATCGTTCTCGTTATTTGCCTATTTCATCTAAATTGTTGAATGTATGAGCATAACGTTGTTTGCTTTCATCCTTTTATTCCTTTAGTCAATAGATTCTGTGCTTGTAAGCCTTCTTTCATTCATGTTATTAGTAATTTATTTCTTTTCTCTTTTTACTTGACTGATAAAGCAAAAATGTATCAATTTTATTGATCTTTTCAAAAAAACAAATTTGGCTTATTGATTTTCTCTCTTGTCTGTTCATTTTTCCATTTGGTAGATTTCTACACTTCTTGATTATTTTCTTCCCTCTACTTATTTTTGGATTCAATTTATACTTCTTTTTATAGCTTCTTACAGTAGAAACTTAAATAATTGATCTCAATCCTCCCTTCTTTTTAAATATACATTATTAAAGCAGTACATTTCCCCTATACACTGTGTTAGCTGCATCCCACAAAGTTTATTTTCATTTTATTCAAAATATTTCCTAATTTTTTTGTGATTTCTTCTTTGACTCAAGGATTAATTTAATGTTTGTTGTTTAATTTCCTAATATTAGACAATTTTCCAGATAACTTTCTATTAATGATTTCTGATTCTGTTGTGGTCAAACAACATTCTCTGTATGATTTCATACCTATTAAATATATTGAGACTTGTTTAATGGCATAGCATATGATATATTTTGGTGAGTGTTTTTATATGGTATTTTTTATAAATACCAATTAGGTCAGGTTAATTACAGTGTTTTTTAAATTTTCTGTATGTTTATCAATTTCATCAAATTAAAAAAATATTTGGCTATTATCTCCTAAAATATCTTTTGCCCTCTCCCCCATCTTTTTTTTTTTTAAGATACTCCAGAGGTGTTTATATTAGACCACTTAATATTGTTTCCCAGTTCACTGAGGCTCTGTAAAGTTTTTATTTTTTTTCTCACTGTTCTCTGATTTGGATAATTTCTATGGCTATGTCTTCAGGGTTACTGCTCTTTTCTTTTGCAGTACCTAAACTACTTTAAGGCTCGTCCTTCTAATTTTTTATTGCTAATGTTATATTTTTCAATGTTTGGAATTCTGTTTAATTTTCTTTTGTAGCTTCCATTTCTCTCCCCATTATGTTCATGTTTTTCTTTAAATCCTGAACATATGTATAGTGGCTGTTTTAGCTACCTTGTCTGCTAATTCCATCAACTATGTCTGTGGGTTTGTTTCTATAAACTGTTTATCTCTTGGTTATGAGTGACATTTTCCTCTTCTTCATGTGTCTACTGATATTTTATTGAATGCTGGAATTCAATAACATAAAACCATATTAATACTGCTGAATGCTGCCTCATTCTCCATGAACTCTGATTCCTACTCTGTAAAACCTCCACACTATTAGTGACCCTCCATGTGCTGCAGTCTGGAAACTCTCAGCAGCAAGCCAGAGCAATTAAACAAGACTCCATATATTTATTGATTGATTGATTGATTAAGGTATTACATATGTGTCCTTACCCCCCCCCATTGCCCCCCCACACACACACACACACCGTGCTTCACCCCACTGTAGTCTGTGTCCATTTGCAACAGCATGGGTGGAACGGGAATTATCTTCTTTTCGTCCCTTAGGGAAATATGTACATATTCCAATGTTTAGATGTACCACAGTTTTTTAACTCACTCATCTAGCTGATGACACTTAGGCTGTTTCCAAATCTTAGGTATTGTAAACTATGCTGTTATGAACATAGGATGCATATATCCTTTCTGATTGGTGTTTCTAGTCTCTTGGGATTTATTCCTAGAAGTGGGATCATTGGGTCAAATGTGTTCTACTTTTAGTTTTTTGAGGAAACTCCATACTGTTTTCCACAGTGGCTGCACCAGTCTGCATTCCCACCAGCAGTGCACGAGGGTTGCCTCAATATGTTTAATAGGACTGAAATCATACAGAGAATGTTGTTTGACCACAATAGAATCAGAAATCACCAACAGAGGGAGATGTAGAAAACTGTCCAATTAGGAAATTAAACGACAGGGCTCCTTCCTTTGTCTCCCTTCTCTCGGGCACCTGAGTCCTGTACTGTCAGCTGTCCATGTCTGAAACCTGGCTTCTTATATCTTCCATCTCATTTTCTAATTACTTAGGGTGGGAGGACTCTGTTTCTCTTCTAATCCAATCCCTTGCTTCCCTCTTTGACTCCTCACGTTCTTTCCTGGCTCTGGAGCTGAGTCTGTCTGCTTCCTCTCTGGGAAATACTCCAGCTAAATTCAAGCTCAACCTGAGACATACCTACTTCCCCAAGGACTGGGCCATGCAGCCAACGTTCTCTGAGGAGGAATGGATCCTGAGACCCTAAAAGTGGGTCCTGGAGAGACATCAGAAACCACAGCCTAACTTTTAGGGGCTCTGGGCTCCACGAGAGATGTCACCAACCCCCATTCCACCCAAGGCTCCATGGCTTGCACAGACCCTGTGGTAAATACATCTGTAGAGACGTCACAAAGTAAGATCAAGAAAAAGAACTACTAGTATTCAGTGAATAATAGGACAGCAGGGTGAAGGATGAACTCAAGATGGCCCCAAATGGCCAAAGGACTGTGACGCCTGCCCCACCCTCTACTGCCCAGCTGGGAAACCTGGGAGCCACAGGAAACCACAGGGTCCTGCTGGCTGGCAGAGTGCCGTGTGCAAAGAGGAAAGTAGACGTGCAGTCTGAGAAATGACAATGAGGACACATGGACATCAGTGCAGAGCTCAATTCAGGGGTGTTTATTGGTCAGTTTACCGAAGTGCATCAGGGTTGGAGACTGATGGAGGCTGAGCTGGTCCTCAGGAGGGTGGGAGACGTGGAAGGGGCACTGCCATGAAGACTTCCTAGGAGCCCCTCCAGAGCCATTGCATTGAGTCTGGTCCTTTAGTTCTTCCACGTGTCCAGCTCAGCAGCAGGCTGGACCAGCAGTCACCAGGTCTAAGTGCTGGAGCATTTCAGGATGGGGAGTCAGTTTCCAGATGGGGGCAGCCTCCTGACGTGGGCTGGGACTGGATGCGGGGTGGCTGGGAGAGCCACAGTCCTGCGGTGGGACCTAAGCCAGGCTGGCCCTGGGAGATGTGCCCCGTCAGCAGCAGGACTTCTGGCCAAGGCAGGGACTCAGCAGGCTGGGCGGAAGCACACAGGGCGGCAGAAGCAGGAGGATGGGCGGTAGCAGCTGGGGCGGTAGCAGCTGGGCCGGCAGGAGAAGGCAGGGCCGCAGCAGGAGAAGGCGGGGCCACAGCAGGAGGAGACAGGCACACAGCAGGCAGGCCTGCACACAGGGCGGTAGGTGAGGGACACGCAGGAGGAGGACCTATAACAGGACGAGGTGCAGGCCGCAGCAGGAGAAGGCGGGGCCACAGCAGGCAGGCCTGCACACAGGGCGGCAGGTGAGGGACACGCAGGAGGAGGACCTGTAGCAGGATGAGGTGTAGGAGGAAGGTCGATAGCAGGATGAGAAGTAGGAGGAGGGTCCGTAGCAGCTCAAGGGGGCTGCGCAGAGCGTGGCCCTAGAACAGATAGGCCTGCGGCACACCCGTTTACAGCAGACTGGCACACTGCAGGAGGTGCAGCAGGAGGGCTGGCAGCTAGACTGCTGGCAGCATGAGGGTGTGCAGGAGCTGGTGCAGGCTGATTGGCAGGGGCTGGATCCACAGGCCACCTGGCAGCAGGGGCTGGACACACAGCTCACTGGGGCACAGACAAGGGTCAAGCATGAGGCTGGGGCACAGCAGGTGGGGACACAGCAGGTGGGCTGGCAGCAGCTGGGGACACAGCAGGTGGGGACACAGCAGGTGGGGGCACAGCAGGAGGGCTCACAGCAGCTCTCTGGACAGTCGTCCGCCTGCCAGGAAGATTCAGTACAAGAGTCACAGGACCCGGGCAGGCAGGCACGGCTGCTGTAGCTCAGGTCACTGGAACAGACGGACAGGGCGGATTCGGCCATGGTGGGGCAGTGGGGCTGGAGGAGGTGTGAGCGTGGGAGTGAGTGTGTGAGTGTGTGGGATGCTGAGGGCCGTCCAGCTTTTATGCCCCTGCCTGGCTGAGTATGTTGTCCCAGCAGCAGGCTCACGCGTCCCTTCCTTGTTGACAGTGAGAGTGGCCCCTGGAGAGTCAGCAGCAGATGTTTTCTTCCCGGGAGGCATTGCTCAGCTCACAGAACTCTTTACCTTGGCGTGGGGTGCGTTTACCTGTTTATCGTCCTGGAAATAAATCTTGTCTTGATGTGTTAGCGGGAGCACTGGGGGCCCAGGCAGAGCCAGGGTGTGTGGGCGGCTAGATCTGGCCCCTGGTCGGGGGAGCCCCGAGGTTGCTGCCCTGCGGGCGGAACCAGGTCGTGTGCCTTGTGGTTGGAGGTGTATTTAGTTTCTAAACAAAGACAGTGTGAGTCATAATGTGCACGCGACACTGTGTCGGTGTCCTGGGGCTGCGTACCAAGCACCGTACACAGCGGGCCTCGCACCGCAGAAACACATTTGTTTCAGTCTGGAGGGAGCAGCCCCAGGTCCCGGTGCCGGCAGGGCTGGTTCTGAGGCTGTGAGGGAGCGCCTACCCCCCGTGCTCTCCCCCAGCTTCTGGTGGCCACCGGCCATCTTTGGGTTCCTCGGCTTGTAGAAGCAGCACCCGGATCTCCGCCTCCGTGTTCACAAGGCCTTGTCCGTGCGTGCCTCTCTGTCCAAATTCCCCCTTTTCGTAAGGACATCGGCCATACCGGATTAGGACCTCATTTGAACTTGACTGTATCTGCAAAGACCCTGTTGCCAGATAAGGTCACATTCGCAGGTCCTCGGGAAAGGGGTGTGGCAACATTTGGGGATGCAATTCAGCCATCACAAGCACTCCGATGGTCAAAGTTGGGGTGACACAATGCCAGGGTCAGGGGTGGAAGGAGAGGTTGAGCAGGTCTCCTTTCTTGGGGCTTTGGGTCTGCGGCAGGTGAAGGACAGGGTGCCGGTAGCACGCACCTGACTTCTGCTTGTCCACGTACGGCTTGAGCTCCTGGGATGATATTTTTAAGTTTATTTTATCAAATTATCATAAAAAGAGGACAGAGAATTTACCTATACCCCTCGCCCAGCTTCCTCTGGTGTCACCATCTTACATAGCCATAGATCAATTACCAAATTTTAGAAACCACACTGGTGTTCATTAAAGGACTGACTGTATTCGAGTCACCAGTTGCCCACAAACGCCCTCCCTCCGTTCCCTAACCCCGCATGGCACTTGTCAGGTCTCCCTCTTCTCCTGCCTGGGACATTCGCTCAGTGCCCTTTGCACTATGACCTTGACACTTCCGAGGAGCGCTGGTCTGGTGGATTGTAGACTCCCTCAAGTTGGGTTTGTCTGATGTGTTCTCACAGTTCGTCTGGGGCTGCTGTATTTGGGGGCAGAATCTCACAGAAGTCATGTGTCCGGTGAAGCAGAGCTGCAGGCTGTCCACGTGTCTTATCTCTGGGAATGTGACCATTTGCCCCTCTGTCATTAGTACATATGGGGGGAGATTTTTTAAGACTTTGCAAATATGCGGTTTCTACTGAAACCTCTGCTCAATGGCTTCATGGTTGGTCTGGGGCCTGCGGACAGCCAGTCCCCGCAGCGTTCTCATGGTGATTTTCCCCCTCCTCCATCCATCGCCATTTCCTGGCTAAAATTCTTCTCTAAGAAAGAGTGGTCCCTTCTCCTCCATTTGCTTATCTGTTGTTATTTATTTCAATGTGAACTAAAAAGTACTTATTTTATTGAGTTTATGGCAACGTTGTCATTTTCTATTTTTGTTGCTCGAATCACTCCAACTTAGACCATTGGGGGCTTCCTCGTTTGGCTCTTGGGCCCGGTGGGCCTGCCACCCTCCCTGACGTCTCACGTTCTGGTGCGAGCTCACCTGGAGTTTCCCCTGTCCCCTCCCTGGAACCAACCACTTCTCCAAGGAGCACTGGTCCCGTTTAGTGGATAATGGCGTGTAGAGACCAAGGTCTGGAGCCAGGTGTGCTCACTGCTGCTGCGTGTCGCTTCCCCCAGGCCCTCCCCGTGGACAGGGCAAGGAGGCACATGTACGTGGACTCACACGTGCCTGAACTTGGGAACACGTTTAGTCTTTCCCGTATGGACCCTGTTAGCTGCAGTGTTTTCTAGTTCAGCTTTCTCAGGCTAGAAGTTCCCTTTTATTGCTGAGAGATTCTATCAAGAACGGTGTTGGATTTCATGAAATGCTTTTTTGTGAGGGATTTTTTTGTGTGGGTGGTTAATCCTCACTGGGGATATTTTTTCCACTGATTTTAAAGAGAGTGGAAGGATAAGATTTCCTTCCCCCCATCTGGCTTACAGTTCAGACACTTGGCCTCACAGCCCCTCTCTCCAGCATCAACTGCTGCCCACCATTCTCATTGGTGTTGCCTGACTCTGTGTTTCCTACAAAAATGGCTGGAAATGAACCCAAGACTCCTCCACGGCCCTTTTGGGCAACAGCCCAAGAAAGGCCACTGCTTCAACCCCAAAGGGCAGGTGTCCTTGGGACTTCTGGATCATCCATGGGCCATTGTGCTTTGCAGGGACACGTGTCTGCCCGACTCCTGAAGTCTGGTCCAACGTGACTGCAGTGGGCAGCGTGTGCCTCATGCCCAGTGCAGGGCAACGCCGAAGCTGTCCTTTCTGACTGGTCACCTGTGTCCTTGCCCATATTCACAGAGGAGAGGCCTGAGGAGGGTTGCATGCGGGCAGGGACATAATCACACCTCCTGGTATGCCAGCCTGGGCTGGGCATGGCAAGATGAGCTGGGACGGCTGAGGGAACACCGGGACCTAGAAAACGCTGTTCATCATGCCAGCAGGGAATGGTGGCATCGGTCCTGGTACAGGCAGGAAAAGAGCGCCCACTCTAGGTGTGTGCAGGGGGGCAGACCAGCCAGTGCCTGTAAACTGCCTGGGACGGAGGAGCCTGGCATGGCTGGGGCTCCTCACTCTGTCAGTCTCAGCTGCAGGGACCACTGTTGTGTCCCCATGTCTGGTTGGCGATGTGGCACTGCTGAGGGCACTGGGGATGCCACACTTGACCTCTCATCTCTCAGCCCCAGATGCCTTATGTGTGTGAGCCTGTCCCCTGTGGGACCATGCACTCCCGGGGTCCAGGGCTGGCACTTGTCCCTCAACACAGCCAGCACAGCCTGGTTGTGGGGGTGGGCAGGAGAGGTCACCGGCAGGCCCAGGTGGGTGGTTAACTGGCGATAATCGCGATACCAGCCCTTGGGGTCCTTGCGAGGATTCTGTACCATCTGAGACCCGGCCAGCCACACGGCTGCCCTGTAAACATCCTGGCATAACCCGCCTGTGATTTCCTTGACACAGATCTGCGCCCCCTGGACATCCTGGCAGAGGCGGTCCCTCCGAATGGCGCTGAGAGCGGCATCAGCGTGACACGGGTTCAAGGGGCGCTGGGACTCCAGCTCTCCAGCCCCCACGCCATGAGCTTCCCCGCTTCGAGGATTTTCGTCAGATGTGACCTCTTCCCTGAAGAATTTTCCATCGTTGTAACCTTGAAAGCTCCCCCTCTCCCCCCGAAGGTCAGTGACGCTTCTCATCTGCGTGTTAGGACAGTGGATGTCCTCAGTGCAGCGTGCGAAGGGCACGGCTGACTCAGGGGCAGGAGGCACCGATCAAGGTCTCCCAGGCCGTTGGGGTCAGTGTGCCGGCCTTGATGGGTAGCAACGTCCCCGTCACTTGGAGTGGGCAGGCAGAGCCGGTGCGGCCATTTGCTCAGGGTTTGTACTAGCAGTTCTTGCTGTTATAATTTTCCTGGTGTGCTAACCTGTCAAAGGCTGGGCTGGAAATACTGCTTAGAGTTTTGAGTTTGACATCATTTAACAGGAAAAGTAAACTGTCAACTAACAAAACTTACCCTTTGGGGCCTGATTACCTGTGCCTTGCGGTCCATCCACCCCACACCCAGCTAGCACCGCCTCCTCCCGGCTGGGCTGGGAGCCCCGGAGAGGGATGTGGCACCTCCCGCCGCCGTTCCCTGTGGGTTCCAAGGCACCGCGCCTCCTAGGCGTGTGACAAGCCCTTTCTGTTGACAAGCCCAGGTCCTTGCTCTGCCATCACCGTGATCCTCCTTGTGGGTTTTGTCTGTGGACTGTGATTCTGTCTGATCTGTCCCGGGACTTCCGCTCACTAACCTCTCTCCTTTCGCTCCATCGAATCCGCTGTCACACCCCACTGCTGAGTTTCCTACCGCAGCCATTGTGTTTTCAGTCCTGTCATTTCGATTTTCTTCTTTTTTTATATGAACTCCAGTCCCAGGATAAAGTCTCTGTCTTGTCAGCTACTTTCTTCAATGTGACTCCTATATTTATAAGCAAGAATTCCTCTCTGCGGAGGACTCCCATTGTGGCTTCCCCAAGGACTGGCCCTGCTTCATCTTTTCACTTCTTGCCATGCCCAGTCCTTTTTAACAGCCTGATGGAGACACGATAAACATACCACACATTTCACCATTTACCGTCACAATTCAGTGATGTGTAGTACATGGAACTGGCAGGACCAACCCTCATCACTGTGAATTTGGACATGTTCATCACCCCCAAAACAAGCTCTGCAGAATTTAGCTCTGACCTGCCCCCCGACAACTCATTTACTTTCTGTACCCATAGGTTTGCCTGGTCTAGACATTTCATATAAATGGAATCACATAATATAGAGCTTCTTCCGTGGAGTATGTGCTTAATACCGTACATATTGTAGCACATGTCAGTGCATCATTCCTTTTTATGACCAAATCGTATTCATCGGTACAGATGCGCTACAATTTGTTTATCTGCTCATGGGTTGACGGGCACTTGCGTTCTTTCTCCCTGTTGGCTGCTGTGAGTAATGCTGCTATGAACATTCAGGTACATGGTTTTGTGTGGACAAACATCTTTATTTTGGAGCTTAAACACCTGGGAGTGGGATAGCTGGCTCATGGTGACTCTATGATTCACTTGGAGGAACAGGCGGATTGCTTCCTGAGGCAGCTGAGCCATCTTACACTCCCACCAGCAGTGACTGGGGGTTGCGGTTTCTCCACAGCCTCGTCAACACTTGTTATTGTCTGACTTTTGTATTTTAGCCGTCCTCATGCGCCTGAAACAGTATTGCATTGAGGCTTTGATTTGCATTTCCCTGATGAATAATGATGTTACGTGTTTTCCGTGTGTGAATTTGTGTATCTTTTTTTGGAGAAATGTCTTTTCAAATCCTTCACCCAGTTGTTGTTGTTTTTTAATCCTCATCCAATGGTATGTTTTTATTGATTTTGAAAGAGAGAGAGAAAGGAGAGGCATCAATGTGAGAGAGTAACGTCGATCGGTTGCCTCCTGTACTGTGGGTTCCAAGACAACGCACTTCCTAGGCATGTGACAAACCCTTTCTGTTTCCAAGTCCAAGCCTTTGCTCTTCCATAAGCGTGACTGGGGATGGAACCTGCAGCCTAGGTATGTGCTCCAACTGGGAATCAAGCCCACAACCCTCTGGTGAAAGGGACGATGCTCCAGCCAACTGAGCCACCTGGCAAGGGCCCTTTGCCCAGTTTTTTATTGCATTATTTTAGTTATTTTCCTTTTTTATTAGTGAGTTATATGAGTTTATATATTCTAGATAAAGTCACCTGTCACATATGATTAGCACATATTTTCTCCTGTTCTGTTGGTTGTCTCCTCACTTTCTTGGTAGTGCCTTTGAAGCACAAAACCACCTTTTAATTTTGGTAGAGTCAGATTTATCTTAGTTTTCCTTTCTGGCTTATATTTTTAGTGTCATATCTTAGAATCTAGCACCAAATCTGAGGTCATGAAAATTTACCCCAATGCTTTCTTTTAAGAGTTTTATAGCTTTACCTCTTACATTTAGGTCTTTGGCCAATTTGAGTTAATTTTTTGTATATGGTATAAGGTAGGGGTCCAATTTCTTTCTTTTTGCCTATGGATTTCCAGTTGTCCCAACCCCATTTGTTGAAGAGACTATTCTTTTCCCATTGAATGGTCTCGGCACCTTGTTGAAGTCAGTCAGCCATACATGTATGGGTTTATTTCTGGACTCTCAATTTTATTTCATTGATAAATCAATATTGTCTGTCCTTATGCCAGCACCACACTGTTTTGATTCCTATAGCTTTGTAGTAAATTTTGAAATTGGGAAGTGTGAGTCTTCCAAATTTGTTCTTTTTCGAGATTGTTTTGGCTATTCACTCCTTGTAACTCCATATGAATTGTAAAATCAACCTGTCAACCTTTACTAAGAAGTCAGCTCAGGCTCTGAGAAGGACTGCACAGATATGCAGATAGATCGAGGAGTGTTGCCTTCTTAGCAATATTGTCTTCTGATCCATGAACATGGGATGTTTCTCATTGATTTAGAACTTCTTTGATATAAAAACAATGCTTTGCAGTTCTCAGAATATGAGTTTTGCAGTTCTTTTGTTCCTGAGTACTTGTTCATCTCATCTAGTTTATATCATGTATTGGTAAGTCATCAAAGGGTCCAAGTTCTCCCCTCTCTCCTCACCCTGCTCCAATTCCTGCACCTTGTCAGTCCCGTGAAAGGACATGCCCATCTGGTTGATAAACTTTCCTTCCTTACACCATATACTTACTCACGTTCTCTGTCCTGATCCTAGTGCAGTGTGGTGGGCGCTGAGGCGCAGGGCGCATGCACAGGACTCCTGACATAACCTCCTGTGACCTTTCATGGGAAAAGAGAACCAGAAAAAGCCAGGAGTCCAAGTGTGGCATGGCCATGGAGCAGCCACCCTGTGCTTGCCCGGCACCTCCACATGCACGCACGGCCGATCATAAGGCCTCTGGGGCCCAGTGCTGCTGGAACCCACTCCCACACCTGCCCTCTCCTCCTTGGCACCCCATGGCCCTCCCTCCTGGTGTGGGGTCCTGGGGGTGGTGAACACAGTGTTTCCTTCACTCTCAGCTGCTGTTTATCAAAGGGCTGTCCCTGTGGGCACCACCGGAAGTCCCTCAGGAGAAAGCCCCATGACAGCGTGGTTGGTATACACGCAGGCACCATCCCTCATGCACCTCAGTTCCACCCAGGCTACTCTTGGCCACTGACCAAGCACAGCAGGGGACCTGCAGGGCACATGTCTCCTCTCACAGGCCTCTTTGCTCCAGGAACCCCCACCTGTTGGAGGCCTTCTCAGAGCTATGTTGTGGTCTGAGGTGCTGCTCACCAGGCCTTCTTTCCTCCACATCCGCATCCGCTCAGAGGAGGCAGCTGAGTCTCGGCCCACTTGGGCTCCCTTCGCCTGCTTGGCTCCTCCCACCTGCTCAGCTCATCCTCACTCTCTCATGGCCATGCCTGCAATAAATCCCTGGCAGAGCTATCCTGCTGGCATCTGCTCCGTAGAGAACCCACGCTGACAAGTGAACCATTGTTCTTATAAAGAAAGAGAGGGCCGGGCCAGTGTGGCTCAGGGGTTGAGCATCGACCTATGAACCAGGAGGTCATGGTTCAATTCCCGGTCAGGGCACATGACAGGGTTGCAGGGTGGCGGGCTTCATCCCGAGTGGGGGGTGTGCAGGAGGCAGCCAATCTATGATTCTTTCTCATTATTGATGTTTCTATCTCTCTTCCTTTCCCGTCCTCTCTGAAATCAATTAAAAATACATTTAAAAAAAAAAAAAGAAAAGAAAGAGAGGGAGGGAGAAAGAAAACATGTCCAGTTTAGCTATGACCCAATAGTAGATCAATATTCTTGTACATGATACGTGAAAAATTCACGCCAACTTCTTGTTGCCTGTAAATTACTCCAATCTGTTCTAAGAAGATTCTGGCAAAAATTTCTCCTCCATTTGCATGTAGCTCAGTTTAAAAACGTAACGTCTTGCCTAGCTGGCGTGGCTCAGTGGTTGAGTATCAACCTATGAACCAGGAAGTCACGGTTCAATTCTGCCTTTTATTTCTCTGTCTCGCCCGATTGCTGTGGCTAGAACTTCTAGGACAATGTTGAATGGAAGTGGTGATAGTGGGCATCCTTGTCTTGCTCCTGATCTTAGAGGAAAGGCTTTCAGCTTCCCACCACTGCGTGTGACATTAGGTGTGGGTTTGTCGTGTACGGCCTTTATTATGCTGGGATATGTTCCTTTTACACCCACTCTGTTGAGAGTTTTTATCATAAAAGGGTGTTGAATTGTGTCAAATGCTTTTTCTGCATCTATTGAGATGATCGTATGGCTTTTATCCTTTATTTTTGAGTGGGATATATGCAGTAATTGATTTATGGGTGTTGAGCCATTCTTGCATCCCTGGGATGAATCTCACTTGGTCATGGTACATAATTCTTTTAATGTATTGTTGTATCTCACTGGCTAATATTTTGTTGAGAATAGAACACCATTCTTTTTAAGTGCATGAAAAACAGGGACCAATATAGACCACATTTACTAAGATAAACCACATTGTGGGCTGTAAAACATGTCTCAACAAATGTAAAAGAATTTAAATTACACAGTGCATGGTCTCTCATCACAATGTAATTAAATTAGAACCTCAGTATTAAAAAGATTATGTGAAGCCCCCAAATATTCAAAAATAAGACTGACTTGTAAAGAGCATGTAGACCAAAGAAGAATGAAAGGGAAAATTAGAAAATATTTGAGCTACACAAAAATTAAACACATGTCAAAATGTGTGGCATGCTGCTAAAGCAATACGAAGTGAGGGATTTAGAGTATTGGATGTCCTTTTCAGAAAACAAGAAAGTTCAGTCCTAGCCAGTTTGGCTCTGTGGTTAGAGCGTCAGCTCGTGGACTGAAGGGTCGCAGGTTTGATTCTGGTCAAGGTACTCACCTCGGTTGCAGGCTTCTCCAGGCCCCAGGAGGGGTGCTTGCAGGAGACAACAAATTGATGTTTCTCTCTCACATCGATGTTTCTCTCTGTGTGTCTCTCCCCTCCTTACACTCTCTCTAAAAATCAATGGGGCAAAAATATCCTCAGGTGAGGATTAACAAAACAAAACAAAACAAAACTACTTAAAATAATAAATAATAATAATAATAATAAAGAAAACAAAAAAGTTCTTAAATAAATGACCTTACCTGCTACTTTAAGAAGCTAGGATGCAAATAAAGCTCAGAGCAGAAAGACAATGCCAAAGATCAGTGAGGAAAGCAATGAAATGGGATACCCAATGCTGTTTCCTTGAAAAGATCAAAAACATCGATAAATCTTTATCCATACTGACCAGCAAAACAAAGAGAGACGACACTAGTCCCCAGTATCATGTGACATCATTAGAGATCCTACAGACACTGCAAGTATAATAAGGACATTATGAACAAATTTATGTCCACAAATTTGACAACCTAAATAAAATGGACAAATTCCTTGACAGAAACAAACTGCCACACCCACTCAAGAAGAAATATATAAGCAGAGTAGCTCTCTATCTATTGAAGATATTGAATGTGTAGTTAAAGACCTTCGCCCAACCCAGCTGTCCTTCGACAGATAAATGGGTAAGCAACCTGGACGTCCACACCGTACAGCGTCATCCTCAATAGAAAGGACCAAATCAGTGACAGCCCAGCAGCTTGCTTGGACTGCAAGGGAATTACACCGTCTGAGAAAGTCCCTCTGGGAGAGTGACACAGTGTGTGACTCCATTTATATACGTTCTCGGCATAGCTGAGAATAGAGATGGAGAAGTGATAGGTGGTTGTCAGAAATTAGGGGTGAGAGTGCGGGGGAATGTGGTCTAAAGGGGTGGATGAGGGAGCCTTGCAGTGATGGTACAACACTGTGTCTGATGGTGGGGTGATTATATGATCTTCAAATGTGAAAATACTGCATAGAAACACACACACACACACACAGTGCATGTAAATCTGATGAAATCTGTATAAAACCAGTGGATTTTCAATCTCCTAGTTGTGATTTGTGCTGAGCTTAGGTAGGATGCTATCAGAGGGAAACAGGGTAAGGGTGAGGTTAGGGCCCCTCTCCCCCAGTGCACACCACACAGACGTGCAAGCGGGGCTGAGAAAGATGCTGTCCTGGCTCCCTTCCGAATTCCCAGGACTGCCTGTCGGCCCTGGGACCACTCCAGCCCAACGTCCACACCACTTCACTCCTCACCTAGGTGTGGGTGTGAAACTCAGCAAACCAAGCAGAACCTGGCCCAGTCAGGGTCCAGAGGAGACCGGCCATCCCTGAGGTCCTCTCCAGGTGCACGAGGAGCAGGTCTCTAACAATCCACGGGACCCAACACAACCACAAGCAGCCCTACCGGCAACCACCTCCACCATCTGCCTGAGAGAATCGCGGCCACACATTGCCCCAACCCATCAGGACCTGCAGGAAGGAGGAACCGTCCGACCACAGCAGGGCCCTAGCGCCAGCTTCCCCGGGGGCCAAACAGGGGTCAGGCTCCCATCACCGTCCCCACGGGCATCTGACTCATCTAATGAGGCTTCCGGGCCCTGCATTGACCCAACAAGGAAAGGGGGCATGTGAGCCTTTTGTGGGGACAACAAAGGCCAGGTACCAGATATAAAAGCGCTGGAGTCCTAGGACAACTTACATTTTTTTTTCCAGAGGAGCCAGGCCATCCCCGAGGTCCTCTCCAGGAGCACAAGGAGCAGGTCTCTAACAATCCGCGGGACCCAACACAACCACAAGCAGCCCTACCGGCAACCACCTCCACCATCTGCCTGAGAGAATCGCGGCCACACATTGCCCCGACCCATCAGGACCTGCAGGAGGAATCGTCCGATCACAGCAGGGCCCTAGCGCCAGCTTCCCCGGGGGCCAAACAGGGGTCAGGCTCCCATCACCGTCCCCACGGGCATCTGACTCATCTAATGAGGCTTCCGGGCCCTGCATTGACCCAACAAGGAAAGGGGGCATGTGAGCCTTTTGTGGGGACAACAAAGGCCAGGGACCAGATATAAAAGCGCTGGAGTCCTAGGACAACTTACACATACTCATAGGCACTCACATACCCGCTCAGTCCTCCCAGCTCGCCTCCAGCCGCTGCCCCCACCATGGCCGCATCCACCAAACAAAACAAAACTACTTAAAATAATAATGGCAGCCGGGCCTGCCTGCCCGGGTCCTATGACTCTGGCACGGACTCCTCCTGGCAGGTGGACGACTGTCCAGAGAGCTGCTGTGAGCCCTCCTGCTGCGCCCCCAGCTGCTGCCAGTCCACCTGCTGTGTCCCTAGCTGCTGTGTCCCCAGCTGCTGCCAGCCTTCCTGCTGCACCCCCAGCTGCTGTGTCCCCACTTGCTGTGTCCCCACCTGCTGTGCCCCCAGCTGTTGCACCCCCAGCTGCTGTGTTTCCAGCTGCTGCCAGTCCACTTGTTGCACCCCGACCACCTGCCTGACCCTTGTCTGTGCCCCAGTGAGCTGTGTGTCCAGCCCCTGCCAGTCAACCTGCACCAGCTCCTGCACACCCTCCTGCTGCCAGCCCTCCTGCTGCACCTCCTCCCCCTGCCAGCCGGCCTGCTGTGTGCCCGCCTGCTGCACCCCCGTCTGCTGCAAGCCGGTCTGTTCTGGGATCACCCCCGGCACCTCATCCTGCTGGAGACCCTCCTCCTGCGTGTCCCTCATCTGCCGCCCTGTGTGCAGGCCTGCCTGCTGCGTGCCCGCTTCCTCCTGCTGTGGCCCTGCCTCCTCCTGCCAGCCCAGCTGCTGCCGCCCATCGTCCTGCCTGTCCCTGCTCTGCCGCCCCGTGTGCTCCCGCCCGGCCTGCTGCGTCCCCGCCTCGGCCCAGAAGTCCTGCTGCTGAGCAGACATGTCCCCCAGGCCCAGCCGAACTCGAGTCTCATCCCGTGACTGTGGTCCTCCCAGCCACCCTCAGTCTAGTCCTGAGCTGTGTCAGGTGGCTGCCCCCACTCAGGACGGAGAACCTCAGAATCCACTAACCTGACCTGACCTCTGCCCTCAGAACCCCTGGACCTCACTGCTCCCTGGGCTTCTGCCTCCTACACAAGGCCTCCACCTGCCCAGGGCCACCTGTACTTCCCTCCTAGTTTCTCTGTTGAGTCACTTGACCTCGACTCTCAGCTGGCCAGCACCTCCTCGGGCACCCAATAAACTCACCTCAGCACCTGATGGCTTCCTTCATCTGATTTCATGGGGGAGGGGTGGGGTCACGTGGTTTTCACCAGACATTGTCTTCTTCAGCCACGGATATTTCTAGAAATGAGTAGCTGACAGACCCCAAAGGGCAGTGGCCTAACTCCTCCTGGTGGGGTGCCAGGGCCCGAGGTCAGTGCCTGCTGGGCCTGTGCCTGGACTTCCTCGGGCAGGTCTCCTGCAGAAGGTCATGGTCTAGGAGTGTCAGGCCCAGGGGCCATTCGCCACTGTCCCATCTGAAACGCCTGGGGCTCCTTGCAGCACAGACCGTGGGCCTGGGCCTCCCCTGTGTCCGCCCATAGGTCTGCACTGTGAGCAGAGACCTGATGGAGGGAGGCAGGAGCGGCTGCTCCAACCCTGATAGAGTCAGAGGGACTGGATGACCTCCCACCAGGGCCACACCAAACAATGAGCCAAATCGTGGAGCCATGGTATTCAGATGCTGGACTTGAAGGTCACAGAACAGGGACCCCTGAGAGGGGAGCCAACAGAGTGAGCCTCACAGTCGGCCCGACTCACCGCCCTGAGAGCATGTCCAGGCCTGGTGCCAAAATGGAAAACCCAAGAGCTCCATGCACCCCTGAGTCAGAGGCGGCCCTGGGATTTGGGGGAGCACCAGGCAGCTGGTGTTTGTGGCCAGAGTGCCAGAGAGGGGAGACCTGCCCTGAGTAACTCTTGGTCCTCAGAGGGTCTCCCTCAAGTGTCAGCTAAGTAATGATCAGCAACCCCATGTGAGTCTGGGATTAGGGAAACCCCCAAAACTAGAGGGCTCATCCCAGACATCAAACATGCCTACAGCAGTGCCTATTCCCCCCTGCCAGGTGGAACATGGTCCTGATTCAGGACATCGGGGAGACCACTCAGGGGGCATTGCCTCCGTTGTGGGTAAAATGAGCCCCAGTGGTTCAGTCCTACCTGACAAAGCTGATAGCAAATTCTAAAAGAATGAGCCACTCCCAAGAATTTTTAGGATTTTCTACATTTAATAGGATAGCATCTGTGAACACAGATTATTTTACTTCTTTCCCATTTACATGCCTTTTATTCCTTTCCCTGTCTATCTGCTTCCCCAGAGTTTCCGTCCTATGGAGAATGGAGGTGGCACAAGTGGGCATCCTTATCTTGTTTCTGATCTTAGAGGAAAAGCTTTCAGTCTTTCAAAATTGAGTGGGATGTTTGCTGTAGGTTTTTCATACACATTCATTTTTTATTCATATATATTTATATATATGCTGTTTCATTCCAGTTCTAGTTTGTTGAGTATTTTTACATACAACTATCATATGTAGAACCATCCTTGCATTTCAGCAATAGATCTCTCTTGGCTGAGGTGTATAAATCTCCTTAATCTGCTGCTGAATTTGATTTGTTAGTAATTTGTTTAGTGTTTTTACATCAATGTTCATAGGGGCTATTGACCTGTAGCTTTCTTTTCTTGTAGTGTCTTTGTCTGGCTCTGGTATCAGTAATACTGGCTTCAGAGATTGAGTTAGGGAAGGTTCCCTCTGAAGTTTACAGTGATCTAGGAATGAACAAAAAATACTTAACTTGCCCTGACTGGTTTGGCTCATTGGATAGAGCATCAGCCTGCGGACTGAAAGGTCCCAGGTTCGATTCCGGTCCAGGACATGTACCTTGGTTGTGGGCACATCCATAGTAGTAGATGTGCAGGAGGCAGCTGATCAATGTTTCTCTCTCATCGTTGTTTCTAACTATCTCTCTCTTTCTCTCTGTAACACAGATGTCCCCTCCCATCACACTATTCAGCCTCATACTGAGGGTCTGAGCCAGAACAACAGGACAAGAGAAAGAAGTAAAGGGCAGGCATATTGGAAATGCAGAAATGAAATGGTCTCTATTCACAGAGGACATGATTGTCCACATAGAACACCCCCAGGAATCTACACAAGGTCTCCTGGAAATATAACAGTTTGGCAAGGATGAAGAATACAAACTTAAAATAATAAAAATTAATTGTCATTCTATACGGAGGTGGGCAAAAGTAGATTTACAGTTATGAGTGAACGAAACAGAGCTTATTCTTATGTTATCGTTTGTTTTTTAATAATTGTATTATTGATTTGTATTACTTGTCTCATTATTATTGTTATTGTTTTGCAGGAATCTACACAAGGTCTCCTGGAAATATAAGAGTTTGGCAAGGATGAAGAATGCAAACTTAAAATAATAAAAATTAATTGTCGTTCTACACGGAGGTGGGCAAAAGGAGATTTACAGTTATGAATGAACGAAACAGATTATTCTTATGTTATTGTTTGTTTTTTAATAATTGTATTATTGATTTGTATTACTTGTCTCATTATTATTGTTATTGTTTTGTATCCTTACCTATGATTTTTGTTTTAGCTAATGATGACTGGTAATTTAACCTACTTTTGCCACCTCCATACAATATTAATAAACAATTAGATTTCTAACTTTTTGTTTAAAATTATGACTTACAACAAAATAAAAAATGAAAAATAGCATAAATGTAACATAATGAAAACTATAAAAACACTGATGAAATGAACGGAAGAAGACATGAATAAATGGAAAATTAGAGCATCTTCACGGTGGAGACATTGTGATGTCAGTTACCTTCACACTGATCTGTAGATTCAAGGCAACCCCAATAAAAATAGCAGCAGAATTATTTTTTGTTATCAATAAGCTGAATGTAAAGTATTTGGAGAGGAAAAGGAGCTCAAATAGCCAACGCTATTGTCATTCTTGCTGTTGGAGACCCTCTCCCGTCTACCTTCCCCTTTCCTGCGTTCCTCTGCAGCTGGTGCCCCCTCCTCAGCCGCCTGTGTGAGGGGATATCCAGCAGCAATGAGCAGCAGGGAGAACAGCTGTCAGGGAGAACAGCTGTCAGGGAGAACAGCTGGCAGCAGAGCCCCAATGTCAGCCCCTGCTGCCCTGCCTCTGACTCTAGGATTCAAACGGTCCCTTGCAACGTCAGGGAGAACAGCTGGTAGTGGAGCACGGCAGGGCAGGGGGGACTGCCAGGGCTCCCCCCTCCAGATGTTTCCGGGGTGTTTGCTGGGGAAACACACACAGGGCAGGGGGGCTGCCGGGCTCCCCCCTCCAGATGTTTCCAGGGGTGTTTGCTGGGAAAACACACACAGGGCAGGGCCACCCCCTCTCCAACAACACAGGCTTTTCACAAGCCGCAGCCTCTTTCCTGGAAATAAACCAGAGGAAGTACGGCGTCCAGGACTCAGCTCAAAATACCAACAAGGAAACGGGGCGTGGGGAGCCTCCTGCTTGGAAAACAAACACCCAGGAGGGTATAAAAGCCAGCATCCCTGGGCATCTTACACACTCACACTCACTCAAACACTCACACACTCACACACTCACAGCCTCCTCCAGCCCCACTGCCCCACCATGGCCGCTTCCAATCGTCCTGCCTGTCCCTGCTCTGCCGCCTATGGCAGCCGGGCCTGCCTGCCCGGGGCCTATGACTCTTGCACCGACTCCTCCTGGCAGGTGGACGACTGTCCAGAGAGCTGCTGTGAGCCCTCCTGCTGCGCCCCCAGCTGCTGCCAGTCCACCTGCTGTGTCCCTAGCTGCTGTGTCCCCAGCTGCTGCCAGCCTTCCTGCTGCACCCCCAGCTGTTGTACCCTGACCCTTGTCTGTGCCCCAGTGAGCTGTGTGTCCAGCCCCTGCTGCCAGGTGACCTGTGGGTCCAGCCCCTGCCAGTCAACCTGCACCAGCTCTTGCACGCCCTCATGCTGCCAGCCCTCCTGCTGCACCTCCTCCCCGTGCCAGCCGGCCTGCTGTACACCCGCCTGCTGCACACCTGTCTGCTGCAAGCCCCTGTGCTGTGTGCCCGTCTGCTCTGGGGCCTCCTTCTGCTGCCAGCCCACCCCCTGCACCTCCTCCTGCTGCAGACCCTCCTCCTGCGTGTCCCTGCTCTGCCGCCGCGTGTGCTCCCGCCTGGCCTGCTGCGTCCCCACCTTGGCCCAGACGTCCTGCTGCTGAGCAGGCATGTCCCGCAGGCCCACCCGGCCCAGACGTCCTGCTGCTGAGCAGGCATGTCCCCCAGGCTTACCCTGTGACGGTGGTTCTCCCAGCCACACCTCAGTCAGGTCCTGACCTGTGTTAGATGGCTGTCCCTACTCAGGATGGGGTCCCCCAGTCTCCCCTGTCCTGAGCTGACCTCTGCTCCCAGGAGCCCTGAACCTCAGGGCTCTTGCCTCCCAGGATGAGCCCCCACCTGCCTCTGGGTCACCTGCCCTTCCCTTCCAATTTCTCTGTCCATCCCTTGACCTCCACTCTCACCCTGTCAGCACCTCCTCGTGCACCCCAATAAACTCCCTTCATCACCTGAGCGCCTCCTTCCTCTAATTTCATTGCCGCGGTGGCGGTGGGCGAGAAACAGGGTTCTCACCAGGCCCTGGTCTCCTCCAGCCACGAGTATTTCTAGGACCGAGTGGCCGAGCGATCACAGCGCCTAAGTCCTCGGGCGGGGCACTGGGTGGGACTCTCACCCCGACCCAGGAAGGTCCGTGAAGGAGTGGCCAGAAGCCTTGGGACCCAGTCTGAGCCAAGTGGATTTTGCTGATTAGGCATTAAATTAACTATGAGGAATGTGCAGGCTTTGAACTTCTTTAGAATAATAGTTGCCTGGAATTTGGGTCGCAGTGTGGCATGGGCAAAGGCTGTGAAAAATGACACTGTAATTATCATCCAGGTTTCATCACTTTCAATTCTCTACTCTTTCAACTGTGTTAGGCCAGGCATGTATAGACTCTACATTGCAATCGCTTATAGGCGAGTACACATTTCCCTGCGCAGTTCGAGTGGCTGGGGTGGCTGGGGCTTGGGGGCCACCTTGTGTTTGAAATCACCGTTGTGGAGGGGGGTGGGTTTAAATGGTGGTAAAGCACACTGCACCTGAAGCTCACCGTGTTGATCACCTTTATGAGTTCGGCTCAAGGGCACGAAGCAGTCACAGGTGGTTGTTGTTGCGCAGCCATAACCACCCTCCATCTCAGAACTTTCTCATCTTCCCGGGATGACTCTGTTCCCATTAAACATCGGCTCCTTTCCCGGCCCCCGGCCCTGGCACCCACCTCTGCGCTCGGTGTCTGTGGATGCCACGGCTCCCGGGTCCCCGAGTTAGTGAAACCCTAAGCCTTTGTCCTTTGGTGACTGCTTGTTTCACTCAGCGCAATGTCCTCGGGGCTCATCACGTCGAGGTCGGACCTTCCTTTTTAAGGCTGAAGACGCTCCATTTGGTGGCTGGGCCGCATTATGTATGCTCCTCCCTTCATCGTGGGCAGCTGGGTTGCCTCTACGTGCATAATGCCCTTCTCAGTAACGCTGCAGGGAGCACAGGTGTCCACGTGTCTCTCTGAGACCCAGCTGGCCGTCCATTTGGATTTACAGCAGATGGAATTGCGGGATCATACGGTAGTTCCATTTGTAATTTGTGGAGGAAGCGCCATACTGTTTTTTATAGGGGCTGCAGCATTTTGCCTTCCCACCCATGATGCACAAGGCTCACATTTGTCCAAGTCCTCACCCACACGCTGCTTCCTGTGTTGCTGATCCCGGCATGGTCATGGGTGTGAGCAGTGCTCCTGGCTTCATCACACACACACAGGGTTGTGACAGCAGGCCCTGCACCGTGAGCCCTGCCCTTCCCTGCCCACCTTCACCTCCCACCCTCACCGCCCGCCCGCACCTGCCCGCACTCACCGGCCCGCCCTCTCTTGCAGAAGAATGAGTACCTGTTCACGGTGGTGGCCGAGGGGCCGGACGCACTGCTGCTGGGCCTGCGGTACTCACCCACCCGGCTGCACTTCCTCTTCCTCAGCCAGGACGCGGCGGGCGCCTGGCAGACCCGAGTGTCCTTCCACAGCCCCGCCCTGATGGACAGCCAGTGGCACACGCTGGTCTTGGCTGTGTCTGAAGACTCCTTCTCCCTCACCACGGACTGCGGCGTCCCCGTGGACATGTAGGTACCGGGATGTGGGGAGGGTCGCATGGTGCGGTGTGCTGCCTGACCTAGAGTCCAGAGTGGACATCCAGGGGCAGCGTGAGTTTGCAGGGCGGGCCGGAGGGGTCAGGCTTGTGGAGGAGCCCTTGTGGCAGAAGTGCCTGGGTCACCAGCATGTGGACAGCGCATCTGCCTCCAGCGAGGGCATGGTGTGGGGGACAAGGGCAGGCATCAGTCTGAGAGTGGAGGGCGGTGGGGGGTGTCGGGGAGCTGACGCCTGGCCCTGGGCTGGGGCTGAAGTGTGAGTCCAGGCTGAGCTTGCCCAGGGGATATGCCCTGCAGGGTGCTGTTACCATGACGAAAGGGCCACAGAGGATCATAGGAACTTGGGTACCACAGCCAAGTGGAAGCTGTGCCCCAGCCTGAGGCCCAGGTCTTGCTGTGTGATTTTCAACATGTCATCTAACCTCTCTGACTCCGTTTCCTCATCTGAAATAAGGGGATAAATATTCATTAAAACTCCAGATAAACATGCCGAGGAGTCCTGAGTAACTTTGACACAGCCCCGGGCACGGGGAAGCCCGAGTTCGTGTCTTGTCCTTGCCAGCGCCTCGTTTTGGACCAGGGACAGTGAGTTCCTGCGGCCTGGCCAGCTGCTGGCCCACGGGCGTCCACAACATCCTTGCTGAGTGGGGCTGGAGACATTTGCATGTCGAGCGGTCCAGCTAACTTTAAATCTATCCTTATACCAAATAGCACTTTCAAAGGTAGAATCTTTCTCTGCTTTTTTATTACAAAACTTATTCCGTAATAAAAAGAATCCATAACATTTATACACTTGGTTTAAACATGTCTTAGTCACCACCCCTCCTCACCACACTCTCATCAGAGCCTTTATAGGGTGAGAGCCATCAGCTGACAGCTCCATGCGGGGAGGGTGCTGGGGCGGGGAACTGGGGCTGGAGCCATGGTGGCCATGGAGGATTTCAGGCCCCAGGCTTCACAGACCTTTCAGGCACCGTGGAGGGCACAGGCCAGAACTCAGGTGACCTGGGAATTGCGTGGACACTGGGCTGATCTCACCACGGCCAGCCGCAGCCAGACGGCAAGGACTGGAAGGAGCAGAGGACCTGACATCAGGCCCGGGAGACGCTGGGCAGTGAGGAGAGAGGCCGTGCCTGGCTTTCCGGCCCCGGGAGCTCCAGCCACACAGTCCTCTCCATGGGGCACCCACCTTCTCACCTTTCCCCAGAGTGTGGCCTCCCTGCCCCCTTGCACATCAAGACCCAACTCCGGCCACACTTTCCAACACCTTCAAGTCACCAGAGAGGGAACTCCATTCTGCCCTGACACCTCTGTCCCCCACCCCCAGGGCTCAGTGGAAGGTGAACGGGCTGGAAACCCCATGCCCGTAGGAGCCATTGGATGTTCCGTGAAATGGCGAGGAACTCCTGGCAGCACACGCTCTTGCAGAAGATCCTCGTCCTGGGGCGAAGGAGGGCGCCCTAATTCGTGTCCCATCGGGCCTGGGACCTTGTTTAGAGACAACACCTTTGCAGGTGTGAGCCAGCTCAGTTGAGGTTTCCCTGGAGAGGGTGGGTCCTGACCCAGTGACCAGTGTCCTCATAAGAAGAGAAGAGGCCCAGGGGAGCAGCCATGTGATGGTGAGCACAGAGAGTGAGTGATGCAGCCACAGCCAGGAGCCCCCAGGAGCAGGAAGAGGCAGGAAGGACCCCCCTGGAGCCTTCTGCAGGAGTCCGGGCCTGTCAACACCTCAGTGTTGGACTTCTGGCCCCCAGAACTGTGAGGGAATGGATGTCTGCGGTTGCAGCCGCCAGCCTGTGGTCCTTCGTTATAGCCGCCCCAGGACACTGGCACGTCCCGCGCGGCACTGCTCTGTCCTTTTCCACACTAAAGGCCTGCACTGCTGCTCTCCCACGGCTAACCCCACCCACCGTTTTCAGAACTGCCGACGTGCCCTTCCCAGCCGCCCTATCGGTGCAAGGAGCCCGGTTCTTCATCGGCAGCCGGAGGCGGACCAAAGGCCTGTTCACGGTGAGTGTGGAGGGGCTGCCTGCCTGGCCTCCCCACGCAGTGTTCACAGAGGGGCTGTCACCACAGGCCTGCTGTCCCGATGCTCTGGCTGCACAGATTGTGTGTGTCAGACAGGAATGAGGAACAGGAGGCTCAGTGGAGTCCCACACACGCCAGGCACACCTGCCACAAGGCCTTTGCACTCCCTGTCCCCTCTTCCTGGCCCACCTGGCCCCTTTATTGCCACGGCTCACACCCTCCGCCCTCAGGGCCCTACCCCATGTCCTCTTACCATGGAGGCCTTTCCCACCACTCTGAAAAGATGACCCCGCACCCAGCCCTCCCAGATCCGACCCCTGGCTCTTCATCGTAGCCCTGACCACCTTCAGGCCAGCTGTGTGTTTGCTCATTGTCTCTCTTCCAGAGTGGAGATGGGGGAGCCTTGTTCCCTGTGTGTCCTTGTCTAGAACCATGCCTGATGTACAGCAGGTGCTCTGTGAATATTCACTGATGGCATGCTTGGATGGTTGGATGGCTGGATGGATGGATGGGTGGATGGATGGGTAGGTGGGTGGATGGATGGATGGATGATTGGATAGATGGATGGTTGGATGGATGGTATATGGATAGATAGATAAATGAATGGATGGGTGGATGGATGGATGGTTGGATGGATGGGTGAATAGACAAATGAATGGATGGTGTATGGATGGTGTATGGATGGTGTATGGATGGATGGCTGGATGGATAAATAGACAAATGAATGGATGGGTGTACGGATGGTGTATGGATGGTGTATGGATGGCTGGATGGATGGGTATATAGACAAATGAATGGATGGGTAGGCTGATGGATGGATGGATGGGTGAATAGACAAATGAATGGATGGGTGGATGGATGGTGTATGGATGGTGTATGGCTGGCTGGATGGATGGGTGAATAGATAAATGAATGGATGGGTAAATGGATGGGTAGATGAATGGATGGGTAGGTGATATATGTATAGATAGATAAATGAATGGATGGGTGTATGGATGGTGTATGGCTGGACGGCTGGATGGATAAATAGACAAATGAATGGATGGGTAGGTAGATGGTTGGATAGATAAGCCATGTTGGCCAGTAACTCTAGATTCGTCCACAGGAAAGTCCCTTTGTGGTTCAGTGACCTTAGAAGAGTGTCTAGTTCTCCACTGATGCACCCAATGCCCCCCCATAACTTATATGCAGACTCTTCCTTCCTAGCTCTAGAGTGGTTAGCCCCCACGGCATTTCCACCACCTCCCAGAGTCTGAACACACTGTCCCTCTCTCCGCAGGGCCTGGTCAGGCAGCTGGTCCTGCTGCCCGGC
>NW_006287253.1:505814-511648 GCF_000327345.1 Myotis davidii | reverse complement strand
CAGGAATGCGGAGCTCGTGCTGTCCATCCCCCCAATCCTGCAGGGTCTCACGGGGAAGCCGGAGGATAATGAGGTGCTAAAATATCCCTATGGTTAGTAAGCCAGGCCACCTGCTCCCACTCCGAGTCTGAGCCTCCACTTCCACCTGCTGCCTGCTTTGTCCCCAGAGCAACATTGGGGGCCCTTTCTCCTCATCCCTCCCCGAGAGACACCACACCTCAGCCCCTGCCCCGGTCGGGGACCCACCTTCGCAGGATACATTTCTATTTTCCGTGAACCCCCTGCCCAGAGGGTCCCCAGCTCTGCTTTTTTAGTTTCTGTTTGCACCTTCCCAATCTGAAGGTACAATGGTGACTGTTTATTTATTATTTAAAAAAAATATGTTTTTATTGATTTAAGAGAGAGGAAGGGAGAGGGGGAGAGAGATAGAAACATCAATGATGAGAGAGAATCATTGATTGGCTGCCTCCTGAACGCCCTACACTGGGGATCTAGCCCGCAACCCAAGCATGTGGCCTGACCGGGAATCGCACCGTGACCTCCTGGTTCATAGGTCGATGCTCAGCCACTGAGCCATGGTGGCAGGTCTATTGACAATTTATGTAAACCATAGCCCCTGCCAGGGAGAATCCAACCCCCTCAGCCATCCACCTAACCCCCCACTATTCGGCAACCTGCTCTGTGAGGAGGACAACCTGGCCCTCTCCCAGCTTCACTGGGCACACCCCCGACCTTGAGCGGGTGACGCTGAGAGCCAGTCCTGTACCTGTGTTTTCAAGCCCCTGGGCAGGAGGCTTCTGGGCATCTTCCTCAGGCGACATGGACCGCTGTAACCACAGGGGTTCTCAGGGGGCAGGACTCGGCCCCCAGGCCTCGGCCCCACGCTGCAGGGTCAAGGGCGTGCTCAGTGTCACAGCCGGGCCTCGGGCCTGGGCCACAGGGCAGATATCACTCTGAAGTGGCCGAGTAGCGTCATTAGGACGTGTGTGTTTGACCTGAGATGGAGGCGTAATTCCAAGAAGCGATGGGCTCAAAATGCCACCGAACTAAGCAAAAGGGAAGTTCAGAAAAACTCATGCCCATTGGTCACAGATGTGGGAGGTGAGAAGGCGCACCGTAGTCACGAGGATTCCAGAAGAGCAGGAGGTCCAGCGGGCGGTGGACATACTCTGGAGCTACAGGGAGCTTTGCCCGTCCTGCCACGCAGACGCCCTGGGGCGGGCCACACACCCTGGGTCCCTGCCTCCTGGGACCCGTTTGAGACCCTGAGTGGGTCCTGGAAGCCCAGCTTCAGGGACAAAGGCAGGACCGCCTCCTCCAGGGAGTGCGTTTCCACTGGACACTCACCGGACACTTCCTGTCTCCCCCAGAAACCGACATGAAGGTGACGCTGGGATCCCGGCCTCCGTGCACCAAAGTGGAGGATGCCCAGTTCTGGTTTGACGCCGGGCAGAGGGGGCTGTACCTGTGCGTGGGCAGCGAGTGGGTCTCCGTGCTGGCAGGTGAGGTGACGGGGGGGGGCGGTAGGGGGGGGTCATGGTTCCTGGGGCTCTGGAGACTTAGGGGCTCTGCTCAGAGTCAGCGTTACCTGAGAAAAGGAGGCACCCCCACTCAGAGCAGCAAGCCCCCATGTTTCCTCTGGAACCATGCGCCCTCCTGGGCACACAGGCTGGCAGGGCTCGTCACCTCCTCTTATCCCTGTCCAGGGAAGAGCTCAGGGCTCCCTGGAGCCAGCTTCCCTCGGAGGGGCCCTGCCTGCTCTCCCTCCTCGCACCCTGCCTGGACCCGAGGGCATTATTGCTGCAGCAAGCCTTGCGGCTATCCGTTCCTTTCTTTTTTTTAATTCTCACACAAGGATATTTTTTCCACTGACTTTTTTAGAGAGTGGAGGGGAATGAGGGACATGGGGAAGGAGAGAGAGAAACATCCATGTGAGAGACACATCAACGGGTTGCCTCCCATTCACACCCAGACCAGGGCAGGGACAGAGCCTGCAACCAAGGTATGTGCCCTTGACTGGGAATAGAACCTGAGACCCTTCGGTCCACGGGCTGATGCTCTAACCACTGAGCAAGCCGTCCAGAGCTCCATTCCTGGTGTGGGAAGGGGAGTGAGGTAGCCCTGGGTGTCCTCAAAAGGGGACCAGCTCCAGCTGGACTGCTCTCGAGTCCTGGCTCCACCCTCTGGGTCACCTTAGGGGACAGCCTTTTGTAGCCGCAGTGAGCCTGGGAGATGTCCCATAAGGACCCAACACATCGGGCCCCCCCAGTGAGTACCACTGCGGGCTCGCCGGACCCTGAAACCCACACAAGCCGAGTGGGCTTCTTGGCAGGCCTCTGGCGGTGAACAGGCGCTCTGAGCAAACTGCCCGTGCCCCACGCTAATGCCCCGGGGTCACAGCTCAGGGCCTGGGGTGCTGCTCCCAGGAGGGTGCCTCCAGGCTTCCGTGCTGGGAAACGTTGACCATTAACCGCGTCTCCATGTCTCTCTCACAAGCCAAAGAGAGGCTGGACTACGTGGAGGAGCACCAGCGCCTCTTCACGCACTCGGAGACACTGGGCATCGAGGTCTTTGTCATCCCCGAGGCCGGGCTCTTCATAGCAACCGCCAACCGGAAGGCCACGTCCGCCATCTACAAGTGGACCGACGGGAAGTTCGCCTCGTACCAGAGTATCCGCACACACCAAGCGCAGTCCTGGAGGCACTTCACCATCGGGAAAAAGGCGAGTCTGCGTTCGTGACTCTCTCGTCCTTTTAAAGTTGCAGAGTCCGGGGGTTGGGCTCCTGACATGGCTTCTCCAGGAAAACGTGTTTCTCGAGGCTCCAAAGCCTTTGTCGGGTTCCAGACAGCTTCCCGGTCAGACACCTGGCTGCGTCTCTACACCCAGATGGGGCCTGAGAAAGTCTGCTCAGCTTCCGACACACCAGGAAAGGCCATTGCTAAGATGCCGCCCAGGTCTGTGCAGACCCTCATTACTAACTTAGAAACCTGTGGAGGTCATTTAACCTGGACCCGTCAACAAGGCAGAAGCCATGAGAGAATGCAACATATCCGCCCGCCCAATCCTGCCTTTTCCCCCCAACACGCATGCCAGGTACAGCCCTGCCCCCACCTGGACCCACCCACTGGGGGTAGAGCAGTGAGCAAGCAGACAAGCCCCTGCCCCCCTGTGGCTGGCAGCCCGCCATGGTTCTTGAGCCCGATCCAACATGGTGAATGAATGACTTGCTCTCTGGTTATTTGGTTGATGATATTTTAAAGGTGCTTATGTTTTAATTATCAAAAACTAGAGGCCCGGTGCACAAATTCATGCACTGTGGGGTCTCTCTGGGTAGCCTGCAGGGATCGGGCTGAAACACACAGTCCAATACCGCCTGCAGCTCCTACCTGCTGCTCCCACTCATCCCGGTCCCACAGTGCCTGCCGCAGGCTCGCATCCAGTCAGTCCCTATCCGGAGAGACTCACTCTGCTGCAGCAGTGCTTGCCAGCCATGAGCCCTGCATCTGGCACTCTCCCAAAGGGAGTGGCCTGTAGGATCAGACTGAAGCCGGCTCTCTGACATCCCCCAAGGGGTCCTGGATTGCAAGAGGGCACAGGCCAGGCTGAGGGACCCCACCGGTGCACGATTGGGCCAGGGAGGGACTGTGGGAGGGCTCCAGGGCAAGCCAGCCTATCTTGCTCAGTTCCAATCAACCAGATCCCAGCAGCAAGCTAACCTACTGGTTGGAGCATCTGCCCCCTGGTGGTCAGTGCATGTCATAGTGAGTGGTTGAGCAACTTTAGCATATCATTAGCATATTACACTTCGATTGGTTGTTCAGTTGTTCTGCCATTTGGTCTATTTGCATATTACCCTTTTATTATATAGGATAATAACTTTACATAAAATAAAAATAGGAAAATTTGGAAAAACAAGGGGGAAATCATCTGTCCGGTTGCCTAAGCAGATGCAGGACTTACCTGGGCATTCTGGCTCCTAGTTCCAGAGCGCATGCCCGACAGGCCAAGCTCCTGGCCCCCGTTAGAGCCACATAAGCATGTGATCATGCCCGCTGGTCACGTCATGCGTAGGGGGTTTCTGTGTCCTATTTGGCTTCGTGGCAAACACCACTTTCTGGAGGTGGGGGGAGTGGGAGGTGGGAGTAGGGCATTAAAACCTTTCCTACTCCAGTGGGTGATGAGGAACACTTTTGTGATGAAGCTTTTCCTGGGGTTGGGAGGTAGACATGGCAGTAATGGACTGGGGCATATGGCACATTTAAGGGTTTTAAACGTAATGAACGGGTCTGGAGACAGTCAGGCTCCCAGGCCGCCGAGGCCATCAGTAACAGAGGGTGGGCTCAGCTCCATCCCTGCACCTACACACGTGCTGGGTACAGCCCTGGCCCTACCCCGACCCACCCACTGTGGGTAGAACAGTGAGCAGTCAAACGCCTGCCCATGCGGACAGACACGGCTCTTGGGAAGCCTGCACAGACCCTGGCTGCGGGCAGGGAGCCGAGTGTCCCCGTCCTCTCTTGCAGATCTTCCTGGCTGTGGCCAACTTTGACCCCAACGAAAAGGGCCAGGAGTTCTCCGTCATCTACAAATGGAGCCCGAGAAAGCTGCGGTTCACGCCCTACCAGAGGGTGGCCACGCACAGCGCCCGGGACTGGGAGGCCTTCGAGGTGGCTGGGGAGCACTTCCTGGCCGTGGCCAACCACAGGGAAGGTAGGGCTGTGACCTGCAACCCAAAGGTGACCCTCCCAGGGGCGGGCATGACTCACCTGCCAGGCTCATCTTCATCTCATTAAAAACGACAATAAATCCCAGCAGCCCGATTCCTAGGGCTCGGCCCCCTCATGTGGCCTCTGGGGGTGAGCACACCTGAGCCTCTCCCATCTGTCCAGGTAGGAAGTCAGGTGGTCGGTGCCGCCCCCAGGAGAGTCGCCACGGAAATAAGGGCCACCTGGCTGCCCAGGCTGCCTCGTTTAAAACTAACTAACTGATTAACTGACTAACTGACTGACTAACTGACTAACTCACCTCCTTCCGGGAGGATCTGACTGACATGGTGGGAAGGTGACCTCTCTGACCAGCAGGCCCAGGGTCAGCCCAGGGGACGGGGTGTGAACAGGTGGGGTGTCGCTGGAAGGATGTGGACCTGGTTTCTGAGAACAGGTCATCGTGTGCACACAGACTCTGTGAATCGTGGGTGTGGTGGGGGACAGGCTGCAAGGGGCCAGCTAACCTTGGATCTGGGCCAGCAATGCCGCCCCCCCGCTCCCCGACTAGTGACCTCGCAAGCCCTTCCCATCCTGTGACTCAGGGCCGGACAGGTCCAAGGTGGCCGAGGCCCTGCAGGGCATCTCTAGCTCAGGCCTCAGTGGGCTCCATGCTCAGAGTTTCCCTGAGCCCGAGACCCACAAGGGAGCTCTGCAGGGGCCTGAGGAGCCCCCACCACCCGCTGTTGGGCAGGGCGACCCCAGGAGCCCGCTCACCAAGCTCTCCATGGAAGCGAGAGGCTGGCCAGGGGGGCCCAGGGAGCATGCGCCCTGACCTGCAGGAGAGGTGGGAGCCAGGGGGCCCTGGGCTGTGACAGGTGAGGCTGGGGAGAGGCAGGGGGCTCCACCTCCAAGACCCTGGAGGCCATGGGGAGGGTCCTGAGCCACCCAAAGGGGAGCCCCCTGAGGGCTTTCATCTGGGCAGAGGCAGGAGTGAGTCGCCTGAAGGGCGTCCTCGCTGGGGCGTGAGGGTGCAGCAGAGTGTGGGGTGAGCAGGCCACGCCCAGAGTGGCCAGGCCTGGCTGGGCTGGGCAGGCAGCAGGGGCCCGGGGGAGGGGCCCGGGGGGCC
>NW_006287253.1:479588-502856 GCF_000327345.1 Myotis davidii | reverse complement strand
TGAGGGTGCAGGGGAGTGTGGGGTGAGCAGGCCACGCCCAGAGTGGCCCAGGCCTGGCTGGGCTGGACAGGCAGCAGGGGCCTGGGGCAGGGTCCAGGGGGGCCAGAGCTCTGCCGAGGCTGCCGTGAGGCCACGGGAGTTCGTGCCCCGCCCTCAACGCAGCCGCTCGGCTTCCAGGAGACAACCACAACATCGACAGCGTCATCTACAAGTGGAACCCGCGGACGCGCCTGTTCGAGGCCAACCAGACCATCGCCACCTCCGGCGCCTACGACTGGGAGTTCTTCACGGTGGGGCCCTACTCCTTCTTGGTGGTGGCCAACGCCTTCAACGGCACGTCCACCAAGGTGCACTCCCACCTGTACGTCTGGCTGGTCGGCTCCTTCCGGCTCTTCCAGTCTTTCCTGGTAAGGAACGGCACTGCGCCCTGTGCCCCCAGGGCCTACCTGATCCCATACAGCGCCTGGTGATGCCGGTCAGGGGCCCCAGCCAGGACCAGTGCCGGTCGGTCAGGACCTTCACCCCTGTGCCTCCACCCCAGGTGCCTCCCCCCGTCCCTGAATAAGGCTCAGGCTGAGTCGTGTTGCACACGGCAGCCTTCCCCAGAAGAGCCTGGGGAGCCCTAACCTGAGAGGAGGGGTGCGCTGGCTCGGCTGTCCCTCTGTCACAAAGGTGTCCGGGCTGCACCTGCTGCTCAGACTGGCCTCCTGACCCCCGCTGCCTGGCCACCCCTGGGTGTCAGGCTCCTGCCCTGGGGCAGGCAGACAGCTGACCGCTGACCTGGCCACATGTGGCGGGTCAGGGCAGCACTCTCCACGTTCCCTCAGACCTCGAGGTCCCTCAGCTGGTCCCGGTCGCCATGGGCTGGTTAGCAGGACCTGTGATCAGGCTGCAGGAGTATTTATTAGGGTGGGACCGCACGTGTCCCAGAAGGCTGTGACGTGGACCATGACAGGAGCACAGGGGCAGGGCGGGGCGTGCACGTGCCCATCGCGGGGCAGGAGCTGCGGCCCCGGGCGAGGGAGGTGGCAGCACCATCTGGAAGCTGTGGAGGCTTCTAAAGCACATTCAGGAAGCCGAATTCACGAGAGCTGTTGACTGGACCAGTGAGGCCGGGAAGAGCCAGCATGAGTCCAAGGTTAATAATCAGGGTGCTGTTTCCCAGGTGGGGTGGGGGGATTCGCTGGGGGAAGCAGGACTGGGGTGAGGCGTCATTCTTTTTCTTGTTTTGTTTTTAAATATATTTTTATTGATTTCAGGGAGGAGGTGAGAGGGAGAGAGAGACAGAAACATCAATGATGAGAGAGAATCACTGATCGGCTGCATCCTGCATGACCCCTCCTGGGGGTCGAACCTGCAACCTGGGCCTGTGCCCTGACCTCTGGTTCATAGGTTGACGCTCACCCCCTGAGCCACACTGGCAGGGCCGAGGCATTGTCCTTGAGCAGTGACGGCGTCCAGGCTCTCTGAGCAGCGGCCTCACAAAGCTCCATGCCAAGAGCTTAACCTACTTCTTCGGGGGATGGGGTGTGGACAGCTGGGGGTGTCGCTGGAAGGATGTGGACCTGGTTTCTGAAAACAGGTCATCGTATGCACACAGCCGCACTATGAAGTAACTTTTTTAAAAATATATTTTTATTGATTTCAGGGAGGAGGGGAGAGGGAGAGAGAGACAGAAACATCAATGATGAGAGAGAATCACTGATCGGCTGCATCCTGCATGACCCCTCCTGGGGGTCGAGCCTGCAACATGCCCTGACCTCTGGTTCATAGGTTGGCGCTCACCCCCTGAGCCACACTGGCAGGGCTGAGGCATTGTCCTTGAGCAGTGACAGCGTCCAAGCTTGCTGAGTAGGGGTCTCACAAAGCTCCATGCCAAGAGCTTAACCTACTTCTTCGGGGGGATGGGGTGTGGACAGCTGGGGGTGTCGCTGGAAGGATATGGACCTGGTTTCTGAAAACAGGTCATCGTATGCACACAGCTGCCCTACAAAGTAACTTTCTTTAAAATATATTTTTATTGATTTCAGAGAGGAAGTGAGAGGGAAAAAGAGATAGAAACATCAATGATGAGAGAGAATCACTGATTAGCTGCCTCCCGCACGACCCACACTGGGGGGCACATGTGCCCCAATCAGGAATCGAACCATGACCTCCTGGTTCATAGGTTGACACTCAACCACTGAGCCCTGCTGTCTGGGCTGTGAGGTAACTTCTGCCACTCGCCCCCTCTTACTCTCGGGAAACGGAGGCTCAGGAGTTATCGGACTTGCTCTCGACAGAACTTGGATTGGAACCCAGCTGTGCCGTTGCTTTATTCAGCGTCGGGCAGGGTCTTTCTCGAATGCTCCTTATGGTCATTGCTGTGGTGCCTAAGCACGCGGAGACTCGGGGACACAGCGCAGCCGTCCTGTGAGAGGAGGAGGTGCTGGGGGCGTGTGTGCTGGTCTGAAAGGGCCCAGCAATGGGCTGGCCAGGGTCTGCCCAGGGGGACGGGATCTCTGACTGGAATTAGCCTGAGGAGGTGCAAACGCGTCTGGGTTAGGTGGGGGCAGGACAAGGCTGCGGTGGGAAAGCAGGTTCCCAAGGACGCCCGACTGGACTAGCGGGGACAGAATGAGAATGTGGCCTGGAGCCGCAGGGCAAGGGCCGCGTGGAGGCCGGGCAGGTGTGCAGGCGACAGGCCGACAGCTGTGTGTGTGGACACTCCGTGGGCTCTAAGTTAGTTGCATGCGTCACCGAGGCCCCGTGGTGCCTGGGAAGCGGGCGGGATGGCAGCGCCCAGGTGAGCAGTGAGGTGAGCGGTGAGCATGCCGCCCAGGAGGGGTTGGGGCTGTGCAGCTGCAGCTCGGCACCCTGGGAGCTTGGGGAGGTGGGCGGTCTGGAAGGGATTTGAGTCGTATAGAAGGAGGGACAATCGTAGGAACCGGAGACTTCGTTCTGGAAGAAGACTCGGGTGATGGTTTCCACGTCTCCAGCAGGCGCGCTGGGGCCGGAGCAGAGCTCTGTGGTGTCCTGGGAGCAGGGCCGCAGCCTGGCACAGAGGGGCAGCTGGTGGCTTTGGTCAACCGGGCCAGGTCCTTGGCAGGGCCAGACCCTTGTGTGATGTGGGGGCGCCTCCTGTGGTGGGCTGGGCGTCATTCTGGAGATTGCCATCCTACGGCTACCTACACGGTGATCCTAAATCACCTACATTTGAACAGAAAGGTGCAATACGACAAAAGGCCGATTTCGGAAGGTCTTCCTTACAGTACGTCTCCCAGAAGCCCCAGGTCCCAGGACACGCCTGCCAGCGGCAAATCCAGCCACAGCCTTCCTCACACTCAACAGACTCAGACAACTCAGGGTGCCCGGGGGTCGGACAGGAGACCTGAGACACGGAGGCTAAAGTGCACACACAGACCCTCGCAGGGAGAAACTGAGCTAGTTCCCGAAGCAGAAGAGGATTCTCACAAATTGTCATTGTCACCCTGGCTGGTGTGGCTCAGTGGCTAGAGAGTCAACCCATGGACTGAGGGTCCGAGTTTGAGTCTGGTCAAGGGCACACACTAACAGAAAGGTGCAATACGACAAAAGGCCGATTTCGGAAGGTCTTCCTTACAGCACGTCTCCCAGGGCCAGTTTCTCCCTGTGAGGTTCTGTGTGTGCACTTTAGCCTCCGTGTCTCAGGTCTCCTGTCCGACCCCCGGGCACCCTGAGTTGTCTGAGTCTGTTGAGTGTGAGGGTGCGGGAGGCAACCAATCGATGTCTCTCTCTCTTTCCCCCCTCCCCCGCTCTTTCCACTCTCTCTAAAAAGCAATAGAAGAGGACTCCCCAGCAATCCGAGTGAGGATTAACAAAACAAAAAAAGGGCCAGGACAAGACGCTGAAGGGAAGGCAGGAGGAGGGGTCCGGAAGGTGGTTACAGGACCCACCCGTGGGATGTCGATGACGGCAGACAAGCCGGCCTGGAGGAGGTGGCCACTGCATTTTCAGGTGGCATCTGTGAGCCAGCTCAGTCTGTGCCCATTCCGGGACAGGGGCATCCTCAGAAGGGAGGCGGAGGCAGAGGGCAGAGACGGGCCAGCTGCACGGAGGTGAAGGCCCGTCCCTGCGATGCGACCCTAAGGAGCGTGGGCCGAGGGCAGGGGAGAAGCATCCGGGAGCAGGTGGTGGGAGCAGGACTCTGTGGCCATGAGGGAGGTCTCTAGCTCTAGGGCAGAGCTGTCCCAGGAGCCAGAACTCGGGCTGCTCGGATGGACGCCCAGGGCACTGCGGCCGCCCAAGCTCTGAGGGCACCCACCAGCTTTGCCCCCTGCCTGAAGGCCTCCTCCTCTTACAAGCCGCATCTGTTCACACCTCGCAATAATTCCTCCAACTCCACAGAACTCCACTTTCCTGTTTTGCCAGCATTTTTGTATTGTGTTTAGGTCCTTTCAAGCCTTGGAGATGCCTCGATGTGTTTACTGTTTGGTGTGGAGTTTGGTGTGACCGTGAGCTTTGAAGCAGGAGAGGCAGGGTGCTCAGAGACGTGTCGGGGGAAGAGGTGCTGGCATCGCAGGAGCCCTTCACAGGGTTCGGGGAGCAGGTTTGGGCCCTGTTTGCAGAGCTGTGCACCCTGCCCTCGCTGGGAGGAGCGGCAGTGGGTCTGGGTGACGCGGAGCTGCTGCTCCTGGGGAATCCGGGCACGCAGGGCTTTGGGTCCAGATGTGAGTGGAGGCTGGCTGCCCACCCACCAGGGACTCCAGGATCCTCCCTCCAGGGGGCAGAAACCCAGGCCCCAGACACTTGTCCTCATCATCTGTGGTCAAAGGAGCCCTGAGCTGGGCAGGTCCAGGAGGGAACGGCTCTGGGCACGGAGCCCAGCCTCCGGCTGCTGGGGTGTCTGCTCCCTGAGTGAAGGCTGTGGGGTTGTGGGGCTGTGATCACGTGATCAAATGGAGGCCCACGTGGAGGGGGCGGGGATGAGGAGGGGAAATGGTAAGGGCGGGGAGAGGGGCACCGCTGACCAAGGTTCTGGGTTCAGGGTTTGCTGCCTTGGGAGGTGGGGCTGATGGCTAAGTCCCTGGTGGACCTGAGGACCCAGAGCTGGGGAGGCTTGGGGCAGAGGGTGGCTGAGTGCCCAGGGCCCCCCGAGAGAGGGTCAGTGATGGAGGGAGCGTTGAGCCAGGCAGGTGGATGGGACGCATGGAGCTGCTGCACAGAGTGGCCAGCGGGTGTGCAGGTGGCGGGGAAGCTGTGGGTTTGTTGGAAACTGTCTCCACCAAGAATGTAAATGTCCAGAAGCAAATGAAAAGAAAGAAACAGGCAAGAAAGTTGGTTAAGATCCACCTCTGTAAGGAGGGTGGCGTGAGAGAGCACCCCCCTGTGGTCCCCACGCCCAGGAGGGACCTGGGAGGGGCCGGGCTCAATTCAAGAGGGTGCTTTCTCCTGTGACTTCCGCTGGCTCTGGGAGGCAGGAGCTGACAGTGTCCCCACCCACCCTGCCCTCTCCCAGGCACTACCACCCCCTTGGTTCTCTGCTCCATCCAAGCTGGAACCTGAGGACCTCCTTGCCCACACTGGTCCGATGACCCCGGGAGCCCACCTACCCTCGAGGGGGGCTGTCAGGGGCTCCCGGGGCTCCAGGCAGCACCATCACCCCAAGAGGTGCTCCCAAGCCCCCGGGCACCATGCCAGGCTGGCAGGGCAGGGCAGGGCTCCGGGGGAATTCCCTTGGAAGGAGGGAAGGAGGGGACAGCCCAGCCCAGCCCAGCAGGTGCCTCAGGCCGGTGCAGCCCCAGGCAGCCTCAGACCTGCTTCCCAGTGCGGGGAGCCCAGCCTCTGGCCCAGGGTGCAGGTGATGGCCCCGCTCTGGGGGGCTCCTGGCAGCCACACTGTGGGGATGAGGGGTCGCTGACAGTAGTGACTGTGACCCAGCCCGCCCCATGCAGGTCTCTGCTCGCCTATGGCCAGATAAGCTACAGAGCGCCTGTTCCATTTGAATTCTTGAGAAACAGGGAATGATTTTTTTAGTGAAAGCATGTCCTGAGTATTGCACGGGATACACAAGTCCTGGAAAATTGTTGTTTCTCTGAAATTCGCATGGAACGAAGCTCCTCGTATTTGCTGTATCGGCTCCACGCCCACCTGACACTCCTCCCTGCCTCCCGGAAGGCTGTGGCTGGATTTGCCGCTGGCAGGCGTTTCCTGGGACCTGGGGCTTCCGGTTGTGGCCTCTTCCCCTGCTGCCAGTGCCCCAGCACCCTCCCGGGTCCCCTTCTGTCACCTTGTGCTGGGGCTCAGGAGAAGGGAGCGGTCTGAGTCCAGGGGCTCAGAGCCCCACGAAGTCCTGGGGGAGATCCTCTCTTACAGCTCCTGGCCCCTGAACTGTGGGGGAGTGCCCGTGTGCACGCATGCATGCAGGAGTGTGTGCACAGGTGTGTGTACATGCAGGTGTGCGCACACCGGTATGTGCATTTCCTCGTGCACACGTGGGTGCTGTTTCCCATTGACATGGTCTCCCCAGCACAGGTCAGAGGATCTGGAATCTACTAGTAACAGTCTGACATCTCCTGTTGGGTTTCTGCGAAGTCACCGCCGCATGTGTGTGACTCTCCGCCCCGTGTGGGTCTGTAACTGTCGCTGTCTGTGAAGCAGCCACCGGGCGGGTGATGCTGAAGGCCCTGTGGCCCCCAGTGTCCGAGCCTGCTCAGAGGTCGTGGGGCGCCCCAGGGAAAGAAGGGTGCCACCTCCCGGAGCCGCGTGGAGGAGAGGACAGGCTGATCCAGAAAGGCCTTACCGAGCTCCTGGCCCCCGTGAGGGATCAGGGACCGCCAGGTGTCTGGTTCCGGTCCTTGTGCTAGTGAGTCCGCCTTCGGCTTAACCTTACTTGGCTCCGCTCCTCGGGACCGATCCAGACCTGTTTCTAGAACTCCTGGCTCCGAGCCCAGCTTAGGGGCCCCCGGGAATGTTCTCAGACAGCAGCTACCTGGGCTGGGCCGAGGCGGACAATGTCGCCCTCTGCTGGGCATGGGGACAAACACTGTCCCCTGCCACAGTGCCCTGCCAGGGTCTCCCTCTCTCACCCCGGGGCCTCTCCCTGCACCTGCCCCTCGCTCCCCAGGAAAATGCCTCCTTTCGTTTCTATCCTGCCCTCTCTCCAGAGCTCAGCCAGGGCCTGGATCTGGGTTTCTCTGGTCGTCTCCTCCCCCTGCACCAGCACCACCGTTAGGCCCGAGATGCTGGCCGTGAGCTGCACATCACCTCCCTCCTTGTGAGCCCCACATGCAAATCAGCTCATGCAGCTCGCGGTCGGGGGCACAGGCTCCACAGCCGGCCACTCGCGCCAAAGCCCAGCCCTGCTGACCCCGCACACCTCAGCCTCGAGGGTGACAAGTGATTTAGGAGCAACAGTGTGCACGGGAGCCCAGAGATGGGGCTGTGGGGAGACCCAAAGGAGAACCTCGGGCAGGAACAGCTCATAGTGAGAAGCACAAGAGGCACCTACAGGTTGCTTCAGAGTTCAGGGCCAGACTGGAGGAAGCAGGGAGGGCTCCCTGGAAGAGGTGTGGTAGCAGCTAGACCTTGAAGGAAGGGCAGCTCTGGGGCTTGGGGGAGTGGGTGGCACAGATGGCTAAGAAGCAGTCACCCCAGATGTGGCACCGTTCAGGTACAGGCACAACTGGCACTCATGTTTGTAAAGGGAGTGAGAGTCGCCGCCTTGGGAAATTGAGCGAATCCAGGCTGGAGAGCGGAGACCTTGCCCAACGTGCTCGGCGGGGTGTGTGTGTGTGTGTGTGTGTGTGTGTGTGTGTATGTGTGTGTCTGTGTGTATGTGTGTGTGGCGTCACTTGGCGGCTCCTGCCGTCTCTGTTCACGAGTGTGCCCTGCCCTCCTCTCCTTCCCTCCCAGACATTTGGCGCCGCGGACTGGGAAGTCTTCCATATTGGAGACAGGATCTTTCTCGCTGTTGCCAACAGTCACAGCTACGATGTGGAAATGCAAGTGCAAAATGACTCCTACGTCATCAACTCGGTCATCTACGAGCTGAACATCACCGCGCAGACATTCGTCAAGTTCCAGGAGATCCCGACCTGCAGGTATGGCTGGGTGGGAGGGAGAGGCCGGCCGGGCACAGCATCGGGTCGGCCAACAGCGACCTTCCCCACTGCGCCCCCCACCGAGCCCACCCTGAGGAGGCGGCAGGCCCAGCCTCAGGCACGGTCCCCAAAGCCACACATGGGGGCCACCAGCACGGAAGGCTGCCCGCATCCCTCGTCGGTGGGACGTGGCCTCACTCCTGCATGTTGCGAGGCTCCTCCAGGGCCAGTGGAGGAATTTGGTGGCTCATGTTTATCATCTTGACTCAAATTCCTTTGAAACAGTGTGGTTCATTTGTATTAAGTTCACAGGTAGGTGCAACCATCACCACAGGTGATTTTAGGACATCACATGCCTGGGAAAGAAGCCCCTGCCTTTCACTGTCACCCCTCCCCCAGGTCCCCAGCCCCGGGCACCACCAGTCGGCTGCTGGTCCCTGCGGACCCCCTGTGGTGGACATACACACAAGAACACGCGTCATGCTGCGTTCCTTGTGTGGCCAAATGATAGGCATCATGTGGACAGGCCACATTTCACTCGCCCAGTTGTCCGTTGATGCACAAGGAGGTCATTTCCACCTTTTGGCTAAATGCAGTTGTTCTAAAGAATTAAAAAAAAACCTCAGAGGATAGTCAGGGTAACTGCTGTCACGCTGCCTCGAGCGGAGCAGGGCGCCACCCCGCCCACGGTCTTCCTCCCGGCGAGGCCCGGTGGCCTCCGCGGTGCACGGGGTGCGGGCTGTGAATGGTTGCTGCTCACGGCTTTCCCACGGGTCTTGGTTTCAGAACCCAGTTACTATTGGAGGAACAACTCACGTGGAACGACACCACTGACCCTTCCCAGGGCCACGCCTCTCAGGCCACTCCTCAGTGAGCACAGCTGTGGCCTCCACTTTGGGGCTGAATCCTAAGTGGCCGTGGCTGGAAGGGGCCAAGACGTGATCCTGGCCAATGGGAGAAGGAAGGTGTGAGGTGCACCAGGGTCCCCGCCGGCCTCAGCCATCCCTGCATGCCCCCAGTACCTCCTAGACACCCCCTCACTCCCGGGGTCCTGCCTGAGCACCCTGCTCTAGGCCAGAGCTCTCAGTCCCCACCGGGAGGGAACCTGCAGTGAGTCCACCAGACAGGAGGCCCTCTGCTGCCCGACCAGGCCTCAGCCCGAGGCCACCAGACACAGACTCACTGGCCGGGCCTTGGCGTCTGACTGACTAGTGTGTGGTTGCAGCCTCAGTTTCCTCACCTGTAAAGTGGGCACAGGGCCTGCAGTCACCAGAGAGGTGATGGTGGGGCCTCCCGGAGGGACAGGGTTCTGGGTGATCTCCCAGGAAGTTATCTGCCAGAGCCCTCAGAACGGACCGAGTCCGTGCACAGGCTCATCCTTAGCCGATTCAGGAGCTTCTCGACTAAGAATGCACGTGACCGTTTGCAGCAAGAAACACAGCTTCCCAGTGTAGGGGCGTTTCAATGTGGGCACCTTATTGGTGCCCGGGAAGGAGTGGGAAGGGGAGGGCGGATGGCAACTTTCCTCACGTTTCCACCTCCAGGGCGCTGCCAGCCCTTAGGAATGCCCCTGAGCTTGGCACTTTTCTGATTACATCAACCTCTTCAAGGCGAAAGACTTTGTGCCCGTTTCTTAGCAACACCGTTCACACTTGCAACCCAAGTGTCCATCAACGGGTGAAGGGATTAGCAACTGTAGATAGTATTCAGCCTTAACGAGGAATGAAATTCCAACAAGGCTGCCGTATGGGAAAACCTAGAGGACAAGATGCTGAGTGAAATAAGCCAGGCACACACACAGCCTGGAACGTTCCGGAGATGGATGGTGGTGGTGGTTGCACAACACTGTGAATGTGCTTAATGCCACTGAGCTGTGCACTTACAAGTGACTAAAATGAGCCCTGCTGGAGTGCTGTCGGTTGAGCGTCGTCCCATGCACCAAAAGGTTGCCGGTTCAACTCCCAGCCAGGCCCATACCTGGGTTGCAGGTTTGATGCCTGGATGGCAACCCATCGATGTTTCTCCTCTCTCTCTCTCTCTCTCTCTCTCTCTCTCCCTCTCCCTCTCTAAGCACATCCTTGGGTGAGGATTTTTAAAAATTGTTAAAATTTTATATGTATTTTACTACAATTAAAAACAGTTTTTTAATTTCAAGTGAATGACTAAACTCCCTGTGTAGTTGAGAAAATAACTCCCTTCGGGCCTGGCCCCTCCTCTGTGGGTTTGGGGTGGGGCCTGGGCCCCAAGTTCTGGGATTAGGAGAACTGGCTGGAAACCAGCATCCAAGCTCTGGGGTACCTCAGGCTCCGTGCCCTAGTGCCTGTCCCCTAACATTGCCCCCTAGTGCCTGTCCCCTAATGTTGGCCCCTAATGCTGTCCCCTTGTTCCCGCAGCGCCCTGGATTGGGAGTTCTTCTCAGTGGGCGAAGATTACTTCTTGGTGGTTGCCAACTCCTTTGACGGAAATACCTTCTCAGTAAACAGTATTATTTACAGGTAAACAGCTGGGGAAGGCGGCACCCTTCTCCCCACCTGGTTCACCTGGGGTAGACTCCCCTTCCCTGCCCAGTCCCGGTCATGCCCTGGGTCAGCCGGGTGACCCCAGTCAGGCCGATGCTCACACATCCTTGAGCCTGGCCGGGTGCAGTGTGCAGACACAGGATTCTATCACGTTCCCGCCCGGGACGCCGCAGGTCTCCCCACGTGTCACGCACCTTCGGGAACAGGTCACGTCCTCACACGGGCACAGCGCCACCCTTGCTCCGTTCACTCTGGCTGTTGCTCACATATTGTCAGCACAGCACTTGTGTTTTCCGGTCCCGTTTCGGCTGCTTTTTGTGACAATTTCTGTGTCTAGCCACCCGGCCAAACGACCAAACGGTCAACTCTGACTGTTTTTTGGAGCCAAGGCGCATGGGAGTCCTGAGAACTCAACTGCCTCTGTGAATACCAGCCACTTGGCTTCTTTCCTGCTCACGTTTTCACTGTTTGCCTGGTGTCCCAGTAGCTGGAACCCGGAGACCCGTGAGGCCAGCAGTGCACCCGCTGACACGGTGAGCGCAGGCTCAGGCCGCGGGGCCGAGCAGGATGGGCCCGGGCCGAGGCCGCTGGTCCCGTGGGCCCGCATTCCTCCGTGGGCGCCTGGCTCTTCTCAGTTAATCTGTTGACGCAATGACTTCTGAGCGGTTTCCTCAAATTCCTGGGACCAGTGCCACTGGGTCCTATGTAATTACTTACTATGCCAGTGGCTACCAATTGTTTCGGAATGATTTAAGAGCTTTGCGTCTTATTAGCAACTGAAATTGCTCTGTGGTTTTCTTCTGGGGCCGTACCTCTACCCAGGTTGAGGTGGAGCCTGACTTAATAGGTGCCCGCTACCAAGTTTCCCACCCACGCCTCTGGGCAGGAAGCGCTTCAATAGTGGGATTTAGCTATTTCCTTTGTGATTAGGTCACACCGCGTCCTAAAGCCACCTGGGCCAGGTCCCTTCTCCAGCGTCTCCCGTGGTCATTGGCGTAATCAGGTTTTCCGTCTCTTCTTGAGACAATTTTGGTCATCTATGTTTTACTAGGAAAATCAACTTTCTTTAGGCTTTCTAATTTTTTTTTTCTTTTGCTGTAGAGTGTTCAAAATGACAGCATAATTTTAAAATTAATTAAATTTGGTAAGACTAAACTTTCAAACATGGCCAAGAAAAATTGGAAGAATAAAAACAGCGAAGGAGGCGCTGACGGCGTGCCAGGAAAGCCGTGTGGCTTTTCTGAAATAAACCTCTAGGGGGGATGTAATACACTCCACGAGAAAGCCAATAATTACGGCCATTTAATGTGATAAATGTTGTATCTCGATTCAATGAAAAAGGATGCATTACTTAGTAAAATAATTTGTATATCATTTTCTGTCCATCTGGAAGAAAATAAAGCTCTATTCCTGCTTCATATTATATAGAAAAATAAGTTTAATGAGGATTAGGCCTCTAAATGTAAAAAAATTGAACTATAGAAATATTAGGAAAAAGCTAAGATGATTTTTTTATAACCACAAAGTTGTACAAGAAGACATGGCGCTCTCCTTCAACAAGGTTGGAAATAGGTCACCTGGCTGGCTACCTACCTTTAAAAGTTTTAAATGGAAAAAGACATCCTATTCAAAATCAAAAGACAAACTTTACCACACTTACGACAGAAAAGGAAACCCCTACAAAGTAATAAAATATTTTTTTAATTCAGAAAAATGGGCAAAATATTATGAACAGGAATTTTCAGATGAAAACAATGAAAGATGTGAATAAACATTGGACGTTGTTATTCTCAAAGCAGGAGGATGACACATTCTCTTTCCTGCATTCTTCTGGGAGTGGTGCTTGGAAGTGAGGGGCCTGGGGGGAGGGCGGAACCCCGGCCCTTTCCCATCAGGACAGGGACCGCCGGCCTTTCTGGAAAGTAGTCTGGAAAAATAACAAAATTAAAACAACTCCTGCCTTTGAACCCGGCACCCGCTGTGAGAGCATCACCGTACAAAAGTTGGAGCCACCTGTCGGTAAATCCCTTTTGAAGGCAAAACCCAGAAGCCGCTGACGGCATGAGCAGCGGGCCATGGGCCGGGTTCCGGGTCCAAACTGGGGGGCAGGGAGGTGCAGAGCAGTGTGCGGGGAGCAGTGTCTGGGTGGATATGAGGAGCTGCAGGGTGGAGGACAGGGCAGGTCCCCCCCCAGGCCTCAGTTTCCCCCTTTGCCGGCTCCTCATCTAGCTCTCTGAGAGTATAACCCGGCAGCTGTGCCGCCCGGGAACATGTGGCCCCTCCGTGCTGTGCACAGGGGGGAGGCGGGGGGAGGCCTGGGGAAGAGCACGGAGGGCCAGGCTGCCCACTGGGTGCGGCAGGAGCCGGGGAGTCGCAGCCTGGACGTGCGGGCAGCTTCTCCCCGCCCTGCCAGCCGCCCGGCACAGACCGCCCGCCCGAGGCTGACGTGTCTCTCCCGCAGGTGGCAGGGGTACGAAGGCTTCGTGGCTGTGCACAGCCTCCCGACCTTCGGCTGCCGGGACTGGGAGACCTTCCGCACCACGGCCGGCTCCTACCTCGTCTACTCCAGCGCCAAGGAGCCCCTCTCCCGGGTGCTGAAGCTCAGGACAGGGTGACGGGCCTGGCCCCCGGGAACAGGACCCACCTCACTGCACCCCGGAGCCCCCCGAGAAGCCTGGGACCTCTGGGGAGATGCTCCTCGCCTCCAGAGCTGCCGTCTCGCTGTCCTGGCCCTCCCCCAACTGGAGACGTCGGTCACCTCTCTGGCCTGGTGCCCCGCGTGGACAGATGCCGGCGGCTCGTGGGTGTTCTCCCGGAAACCAGAGCTGCCCTGAGGGGGTGTCGCTTTACAGGAAAGTTCATACAACTGTTTACCTCACACTCAGAAGCCGGTCACCTTCCCTGCAGCGTCAGTTTGGGGCCTGGCCACGCGGCCCTGGTTGTCGAGCCCAGACGGGGAGCAGGCGTGAGGCTGTCCTACACGTTCATGCAGCTATTTATTGTACGTTGTCTACACTGAAATATATTTATGACTCTTTACACAGAGCAGGGCTGCGTCTGCGTGTTTCTGGGGGCCTCCGCTCTCCGTGAGCACATCCTGGGGCCTCGCTCTGCCACCAAAGCAGAGGATCCCTCAGGTCCCTAGTCACCAGTGCCATCGGGGGACACCTCTCCTCCACGGAGCTGCTTCCTGCGGCCTCAGTTTACCCCTCACTGCAGCTGGTGGGTGTGCAGGATGGACTGGCTGCTCCTCGGGGCCCGTGCTCCCTTGGTTCCGCCTTAACACCCCGAACCCTCCACCAGGGGGCCTTCTGCCTCCCTGGGATGCTGCTGGGGTGACAGGACACCCTGGGAACCTGGAGGGGAAGGGAGGAGGGGAGGGGCCGGCACCACCCAGGCCTCGGGCACCAGCTTTGCTGGGGAGGCCGCGGGGTCCACGTGGAGTCAGGAGACCACCGGTGGTCGCAAGGCCAGGCCCGTCCCACTGTCCGCGCCGCCTGCCCTGGGAGGCGACTGCCTCAGGAGGGATGTGGGAGCCGGAGCTGAGCAGCAGGGAGGCCCCACGCTGGGGTGAACGCTCTGCCGTTTCCTCCTTAAAGCTCTCAGTGATTTTTGCCCAAGGTCACACAGCCAGGGCCCAGTGGCGGCTCCGGCCCCGGAGCCCTGGCTCCCCGTGGTCAGTTCCCCATGAGGACAGGGTGGGCGCCCCACGCCCAGGGAGGAGGTCTACACTGCGTCCAATCAGATCGAGGGTTTCCAGGTCCTAAGCAGGGCCCTTCTGACTTCTAAAGGCTGAGATTTTTCTAGAGCCTCCTCCATGCCTTGGGGAGGGTGGGGCTGACCCCAGACAAGGATGTCCCCTCCCCAAGGAGAAGAGCAAAGGGCAGGGGTGGGGGCGGGGAGAGGTCTGGGGCCAGGCCAGGGGACCTGAGAGAGAGAAGTCCCGGCACCTGCACTCCCTGGAATCCCACAGGCATGGACCTTCCCCCACTCCCACCCCCGGACACACTCAGTCATTATTTTGGAGAAGGAAGATATGCCCTTCACACCAAGTCAGGCCCCACTGCAGCAGCCCCTGTGTCCCTGCGAGACCCCACACCTCTGCTGTCGCTGTCCCTTAGGCCTGGCAGTGTCCCTGTCCTGGGCAGCCAGGGCCCCAGAGTGTTTAGTCCCCCCCACCTGCCACTTCCCAATCCCTGAGCCTCAATGTGCCCCTGGGGGAGGGGCCAGCTGGGCACTGCCCATGACCTCCAAGCACCCCCCCCCTTCACAGCTTCTCTCTCTGGGTAACCCAGACATCCAGTTTTCTCTCTGCCCTAAGGGTGTCACTACAGGGTCTGGCTCACCACAGGGACAGGGTAGGAGAGTGGGGGGGTGGGAGGATTGGCGCCCAGAGAGGAAGGAGGCAGGCACACGGGTCCCCAGCACAGCAGGGAGCCACCAGGACCCTGCCGCAGACTTCCTCCGCAAGCCACCGGTGCCACCTCGCCTCAGCACAATATCCCATCTCTTCTACTGGGCGGAAACAAAACCCACACATCAAGGCTTGTTTAGATTATGAACACAAACAGGAGAAGGGAAATGCAGAGAACACTGAAATATTTACATCTTTTCTAGTAAGGCGGCCTGGTTTTTGTCCGGCTGATAAACGGGTCGCAGGGCAGCCTGCGGCGGTTGCACGGGAATTTGCGTATGGCTTGTCTTTCTGACAAGCGTGTTGTGTTTCCTGTGCAAGAGTCCCCACTCCGCTGAGCTGGGCACCTTTGTAAATCCACGGGGGGTCTTCTCAACAGTCTCCACTGAGATAAATAGCAAAGCCTTTAAGGACATCTCAGCACAAATTGTATTTTTATTTGGGGTGGCTCCTTCGAGGTCGCGGTTTCTGGAGAAAGGTTGTCCACAGCAATGTTTGCATCTGCTCCTGACTTCCGGGGCTCCCCCTGAACCCTGAAAAGGCCAAGCACGGCCAGATGTGCGGAGCGGCCCCTGTTCCATCGGTCCTGCCAACCCTGGGCGTTTGTCTCACAATCTGCCAGCTTGGGAAGTGGAGGGCTGCCTGCAAGCTTCCCTTGTTCTCACCGTGGCCATCGCTCCTGGTGTCGGGGGCTGGGCTTTTCCTGTAGCGCCCGTTAACTTTGCCACCACCAATACCCTGCCCTCCGCCACACACACACACACACACACACACACAATGCCAGTCAAAATCCCAAAGCTTGCCCTTTTTAAAAAATATATATTTTTTATTGATTTCAGAGAGGAAGGGTGAGGGAGAGAGATCTGGAAACATCAATGATGAGAGAGAATCATTGATCAGCTGCCTCCTGCATGCCCCCTACTGGGGACTGAGCCTGCAACCCAGGCATCAACCCAGGCCCGGAAACAAACCCGGGACCCTTCAGTCTGCAGGCCCGATGCTCTATCCACTGAGCCAAACCAGCTAGGGCCCAAAGCTTGCCTTTTTAATTAATGAAGTGATCCACGGAGCATTTCAAAGAATTAATAGGCGGGGGGGGGGAGGGGGGGGAGACTTTGAAAAAATGAGGGAAAGCTTGGCCTCCAGGTATTAAATTCTACTAACATTAAACCATTCAACCTGGTATTGGCATAATTTGGTAAAGTTAAAGTTACAGATATTGGAAAGCAAAAGAATAGAACCCCCACCCCCGCCCCCAATTTGGAGGAAACGCTTTACCTTTCTAAAGGTAAGACAATGGGAGAAAATGAAAGGGAAGGTGGAGATGACAGATAGATGGTTTCATACCCGTCCAGCATATACTGTTACGTTAATACACAAGTAAGTGGAGGTGAGACACCAGCACGCCCGGGGCTCAATTCACGCAGTCGGTCCTCAGGGTCTGAGGAGCTCTAACGAACACGGGACCCAATGCCCCACTCGGGACCCAGAGCAGAGGGCGTGGGCAAACTTCCCAACAGAAGACATCCCAGCGATGAAAACAGACTGAAGTTCTGACGAGTCACACCCACCGTCAAGAGTGAGTGCCGCAGCAGCAGGCATCGCCGGGCCGGCGGCCGCGGTGACCGGACCTGCCGGGTCCTTCCGGGGGCTGCTCAGCAGTTAAAACGGAGCCGGCACTTCCTCTAGGTTCGCGACAAGAATGAGTGGCTCGAGAAACCTCAGTCTTGGTGGCCTCGTTGTGACGTCCAGACCAACAGACTGATTTTTGAAGACGACCTCTCAGCCCAGGGCAAGGACAGGAAGCTTGGCGACCATTCTGAACCCTCGGTCCAGTGGCTTCTGCGGGGGCTACGGAGAGACCGCAAAGCACCCGGGAGCCGGGCGGGGGGCAGGGTCCAGCTGACCACCCGCAGGGCGACCCTCTGGTCAACACCACTAACTCCGAGATCTCCCACACAGGGACAGCAGGACCCGGCCCGGGCGTCCAGAAGTGGGCGCAGAGAGGGTGGCAGCTGAGCCAGAGACAGTGGGGGTGCTGAGGGCTCTCAGGGGCAGGACAGCAGGTGCCTGTCCAAGGCGGGCACCTCCAGCTCGCCCGGTGGATGGGGAGGGTGCCCTGGTGGGGCCTGGCAGGCCAGCACCTCAGAGCTGTGCTGGAGGGCCTGGCCTAGCTGCCCATCCTGCACACGGCCCCCTCGGGGAAGTCCAGTGCAGAGGTGACCGCTGCTCAGAGACGCCGCCAGGCCCTCACCACTGACCTTCCGGAGGTCTGAGTGTGTGCGGTGGGCAGGGGTGAAGGGAGGAGGGCGGCAGGGCTGAGCAAGCATTCTCATCAGATCCCTGCCCGGGGCTGGCCGGGAGGCGGGAGTGGCTGTGACTTAATGTGATAAGAGACTTCAGTGGCTGACAGCTCTGTCTCCTGACTGTCTGGGGGTTCCCCTGCCACAGTGACAAACGGTGAAAGAAGCGTCACCACGTCTGTATATAAATGCGCTGGTCTCCCTTCGGGGTTCTCTCCGCATCTTAACTGCTCCGCCTTCCTGCCCGGCTGCTGACGTCTGTCTGCTGTCCACTGCTGCCTGGAGCCTGTCACACCCCAGCTCAGCATTCACCAGCCCCTGGGACCTGGGACAAATCGTCTCACCGATCCATGCCTCAGTTTCCCCAGCCATAGGGCCAGCTGTTAACATGGCCTCTGGAACCCGCTTTCCAGCTGGGTGGCCGCTCTCCACCGACTCCCTGGTTTCTCCCTCCGCTGCATCTGCGGCCCTTCCTCCTCTCCCAGAGCCGCTGAGCTGGCCGGGAGGGTCAGCCCGGCGGCTGGTCACTCGGGGAAGCTCTCTCCACCTCTCTTTGCACAGAAAGCAGGCCAGCGTTGTCAGCTGCGCCTGGGAGGGGGGCCTGGTGGCCAACCCAGGTCCACTCCCTTTCCTGCCCGTGCTGTTGCCATGGTTACAGATGCAGCAACCCAGGGGCTCCAATGCAGCATCCCAGACTGAACTGTGAATCCGGCTGCCCTGCCTCCCGCGCGGGCCCCTCCTTGGTCTGGGGCTGAACCGAGGACTCACCTCCCGTGTTGGTGACGCTCCAAGGCTCGTGTTTCCTGAGTGAGAAGTCCCAGGCCCAGACGTCAGAGAGCGGATTCCAGCCCAGCTCTGCCCCAAACAAACCGCCTCCTGACTCGCCATCCCCCCTCCAGTCCTCACAGCCTCGGGTTGAAATGGAAATGTTCTTTACCTTGCCAGCCACTGTGAGCATCAGCCCCGGATGGGCTGTCCAGGGACTTCACGGCTGCTGCCCCCTCCCCAGTGGCCGGCCGGCCCGGGGCCACCCTGAGGCCTGAGGGCGGCTGCTGACCTTGCTGTGTCCCAGAGGGTGTGCGTTTGGCCTCACCCCTGACCCAGCCCCTCATGCCATGGGCTCGCAGGCCTGGCTCCGCTGCCCGGCCAGGTCTGCAGTTAGGGGAGGGGCGGGGGCCACAGAGGGGCAGACAACAGAATCCACTCCAGCCGATTTAAGCACAAGGAGGTTTATTGAGGGCTCAGCGAGGGGGGAGGACGGTGGAATCAGACTTTAGACGGAACTTCCAGGAGGACTCCCAGCGCCACTCCAGGCTGCTGCCATGGCCGGGAGCTGCCTCGAGTCCAGAACATTCCACCTCCCACAGCCTGTGCCAGCAGCCCTGCCTCCCCCAGGTAACTCAGTCCAGTATCAAAGTCCCTGCAAACGCTTCTGTTGAGGACCCGCTGCAGGAGAGCCAGTCAGCAGGCAGGGCCGGTGCCCAGCGCCCATGTGGGTGCCCAGGGGCCTCTGCTCACTACACCCCTCTACCCCATGAGGAACCCCAAAGTTGTCTGGCCTGGACCCCCAGGCCCTATGAAGAGCCTGTTATCTGGATGGCAAAGAGAGCTGGGGAATGGGCCGGCGGAGGCACCCCTTTTGCCATGTCACCACCATTGTCAACACTGGTCCCCTGGACGGGGCCAGCCTGACCCTGGCCTCTACAGATGTAAGATGGGGTCAAACACTGGAGCCAATGGGGTGGGGTGGGGTGGGGTGGGGAAGGCTGCATCAGCCTAAGGGCCCAGAGGGCACCCAGGGGCCCATACTCAATATGGCAGCAAAGAATGTGGGGGTGCAGGCAGGGCATCATCCTAAGGGGTTCCTTGAGGGAGAGGAAGGAGGGGAAGGGGGAGAAGAAAAAAGAAGAGGAGAGGGCTGTGCCCTGAAACTGTTCTCAGGCACCAGGGCTGGGAGCTCCATGAGCAGGGAGGAGCTGGGGGTCTTGGAGTTGAGGTCCTGGGGGTCTTCCTGGAGGGAGGTGTCCTCCCCTGGGAGACTCCATGAGGGGTGAAGAGCCCCAAAAGGCTGGAGGTGGGCAGCCCCTGACGGCTCTCGATGCAAGGGAGAGGGCCCTTGAGTGCTCTAGGTCCTCGCCCACTTCTCACCCACCTCCCCGTCCCCACAGGGTCCACACCAAGGGAAGGTGGCCTTGGGCAGGGGGCCAGCAAAGTGGTCGGGAGGGGGAAAGCCCACCTACTCTCCATGCACCCCCTGAAGAGCCACGTGTGGTGGCATTGGGCGCTGGCTGATTTGGGGGTAAGAGCAAATGGAGTCCCTCGCAGCAAGGAGGGGCCCTCCAAAGTGCTGAGGCTGGCGGCACCCACAAGAGGCCTTGCAGGACCCTGACACTCCCCTCTACCCCTGGGCCTGTGCTGCTCTCTTCCCCTGACCCCGGGGTCACAGCCATCAGGGAGGCCCACAGGTGAGTTCCTTGTGGGGTAGGACCCTGTCCCCACCAGTGCACATGGGATGGGGGGAGGGGACCCAGATCACCCAAGGAGGCTGTGTCCTGCCGGTCAGCCGGCAGCGGAGCCTACCTGCTCCACACAGCCTTTGTCACACACGTGGACAGACTTCTTGGCTTTAGTTGTCACTGGAAAGGTGGGCAGAGCTGTGGGCTGGCGGCCTGTGGAGCAGCAGGTGGCCATTGATGGCCGAGTCACCCTGCCTCCCACGGCCACTCTGGACAGTGAGCCCCTCTCTTTACCCTGCACATGCTGTGCACGCCCCCACCCCCACCCCGTGAACACGGGCGCAGCGCCTTAGGGTGTGGGAGGCATTGGGAACCTCTTGGCGGGTCCTTGTTTATGCACGTGACTGAGAAGTCACAGCCGCGTTCGGACGAGCCTCTCAGGTCTCTGTGCAGCGGCTGGGTCTCCGGATCGGCATGTAAATGCGACCCCACATTCGTTTCCCACGTCAAGTCACTCGGAACTTTCCAAGTACCAACCACCCGCCATCGTTCATCGCTTCTGAGCTTCTGCTTGATGAGGCTCCTGTCCTTTCTACATTCAGTTCCTAGCCATTTATCCCTATTTGCTTCCCCCCCCCAAAAAATATATTCCAAGTCGTGTAAAATATAAACACTCATACAAAAGACAGTAACATAAAACTGGGAAGATGAATCAGAGTCATAAAGGTGGAGGTAACGTCTGCCCTGGACGTGTAGCTATAGTATGAGAAAATCGAGCACTCAGTGAGCTCTGAGAGTCCTGGCAGCAAAGGTGGAGAGAGAGAGAAAGAGGGAGGGGGGAGGGAAGGGAGAGAGAGAGAGAGCGCGCTTGTTGGAGAAAAGGAGGAATCCCGTTGATTGGCCTTGAAACATCACTCATCGGTCCTGTCCTTTGAAAGGAGCTGCTTTAGGTGTTGGTGAGTAGAAAAGCAAGGCACTACGGCGACCATGATGACCGGCCTTCCCACGAGCCAGGCAGACCGCGTGGGACTTGGGCCGAGCTTGCCCTCGGGTTCCTCTCTGTGGTGTTTCAGTTTCAGGTTTTGGGGTTTTCCCCCTCTCGCCGGACTGAAATTTGGGTCCAAGTGTTATTCCTCACAGTCATTTGAGAATAAACATGGTTGTTCACTCCCTTCCCCCTCCTGGGCTCTCCTACTTGGCTCCGGACAGATGCTGTGGTCCAATGTGTTCAGGAACTACTAGGGGAGCAGAGGCGCGTCCGTTCCGCAGTGTGGGGTCACCTGTGTCTTCGACAGGTGAATCTGCACCCCAAACTCCACCGGGGATATCCGCAGTCATGGACACAAGCCCCTCCTTCTCTGAATGCGTTCGCTCCCACGGTGCCACACGGGAGAGGCCTGCGAGTGGAAGGGACATCTTAGAGGCAGCCTGGTTTTAAGTCCCGACTGGATCGTTTCCTGTGACATCACAGGCAAGTCAGTCTGTTCTCTAAGCTTCGTTTCTTCCTCCCTCAGCGGGTCTGATAGAGTCTCCTGGCTCGAAGGGCACTGGGGTGACTCAGTGCAATTGGAGGAAGTGTTTGATCAGAGTGTGCACTGCACAGAAGCAGCTGTGATACCACCTGGCCAGGGGGACACCAGGAGCGGGAGTCAGTCACCACCTGCCACAGAGTGATGGCCCTCAGCGGGCACTAGGATGCAGGGCTGAGGGGGTCCTTGGACACGGGGGTGCTGGGCAGGGACTTCAGGTACTCCAGGTGTCTCCTGGCATCCTCCTGGTTCTGACGCACATAGTACACGACGTAGGTGATCACCATGGCGAACCAGCCGAACATGGTGACCAGCATGGCCACGTCGGTGGTCTTGTGGTGGGTGCTGCAGAAGCTGACGCCGGCGTCCAGGGCCTGGATCAGCGGCTTCCCCACGTACTCCTCCTGCACGGAGGTGTGGCAGGCGATCTCGTCCACCGAGTCGGGGTCCAGCTTCAGCTCCCACAGGGCCTCCTGCAGGGCACACTCACAGTGCAGGGGGTTGTGGGACAGGCGGATCTTGGCGCTGAGCTTGCCCAGGGCGTCCTTGGGGATCCTGCGGATGCGATTGTGAGACAGGTCCAGCAGCCGCAGGCCGCCGGCCAGGCCCGAGAAGGCAGCGGGGCCGATGGTCTCGATGGCGTTCTGGGACAGGTCCAGCTCTCTCAGCTGGCTCAGGTGCTGGAAGGCTCCGTTGGGGACGCGGGCGATCTTGTTGGCGTCGAGCTTCAGGAACACGGCGTTGGCGGGGATGTCCTTGGGGATCTCCTGCAGGCCGCTTGCACTACAGTGGACGGCCACAGCCCCATCGTGGTCGGGGCACTGGCAGCTCTGCGGGCAGGAGGTGCCCAGGCGAAGGCAGAAGAGGAGGAGGAGGCAAGACCCTCCCATGGGGGCCGGCACGGACGAGAGGCTCTGCTTGCCCGTGGGGCCCATCCTGACCGCACCTGGGGGCAGACGGCGTGCTCCTCCAGCCCGGGGCTGTGGGCCTACATCCTTCCCCGCTTCCCTGGATGCTGCTTCCGATAGGGACATAAACTCTTGTCCTCGCCTGCCAGGAAAACGTGAAACAGAGGAGCAATGGGCATTGTCCACGGGGTTCAGCCGGCACCCAGGCACACTTTGACTTTGAGGAGATACCACAGGCAAACTGAAGCCTCTGACAGCTGGGGTCTCTCTAACTTATTTCTGGGGACTCCCAATGCCATCAGAAGAGCAAGAGCAGGCTCTACTGATCCCTGGTTGGGGGGAGGCACCCCTCAACATGGTGGGACAGCCCTGCCACCTAAGCTGGACACACCCTCTAGACACCCAGGGACCAGGGGCCTGGACAGCGCTGGGTGATGGCCGCCTGGCGTCCACCCTCTCCCAGCCCCTCAGGGTGGAAACAGGGAAGACTCAATGCAGAGCCCGAACCAACCCACAACCACCGGAACCAGCGGCTCATCACTCCCGGCCAGGCTCCTGCAGAAGCTTAGCACTTTGCTAATTGTGACAATCCTTAAAAATTAAAATAATGGATAAAGCTCTTCTCTGCCCGCCCTAACAGGAACAGCCACCCGGCACCTGCCCTGGGGTGGGCGCCTTTTATTTCCATTATGCTTGGGAAGGAAGGAAGAGGAGAACAGAGAAAAGCCAAGCCCTGGGCGCGCGCTGCGCTGGGGCGTGGAGTGGCGGGGCCGCGCGGGGCCTGGGCTGGAGGGGCTCGGACCCTGGGACCCCGAGACCCCCGGGACCCCCAGGAACTGGGAACCAAGGACGGGTAATAGACAGGGACGCGGTGTCCACACACCCGGAGGGGCGGGGGCTTTACCTGCGCGGCCGCGAACGGAGGCTGCTCTGCTCGAGGATCTTCGTGGCTCGAGCCCGACCCGGCGCCACACCCTGGCGCGGCGGGGACCCCAAGGCCGGCACCCAGGGCTGCCGGGGCTCTGCCTGCACTTCGCGGGCGGGGCCTGGGGGCGGGGCCTCGGCGAGGCGGGGCAGGG
>NW_006287253.1:467061-479555 GCF_000327345.1 Myotis davidii | reverse complement strand
GCGGGCCCTTGAGCACACAGAGCCCCGCCCCCTCCCGGGTCCGCCCAGCTGCGCGCGGTGGGGAGTGGGGGGCGCGAGTCCCCTCTTGGCGCTGACACCTGCACGCAAGGGGCCTGAAGACCCTCGGATCCGCTCCAAGCCCTTGCGGTGCGTCCCTCGACCCAGAAGCTGGGGAGTGGGGTTAGGTCTCCACCCACCCGCGTCCCCTCCTGCCCAGGACTCTCACCGCACCCCCACCTTCTGTGTGTTAGGGTCCGTGCACGGGGGCCTGGAGAAGGATAGGGAATGTGTAAGCCGGAGCATTTAAAAGCAGCTTTATTGTGGTGTGGTTGATTTACAAGAAACCACACATCTAAATTTGGTAAGTTTTGACATTTGTGTACATTCGTGAAACCATCACCATAATCCACGCAGTACACACTCCAGTCCCACCCTTGGTACTCCCTCCCCTCCTTACCCCCGTCCCAGGCAAGCGCTGATCTGTCTGTCGCTGCGGATTAAGTGGGCATTTCTTATCCTTTATGTACATGGAATCGCAGGGATGTGCCTTTTCGGTCTAGTTTCTTTCCCTCGGCAGGAGCATGTGTTTATCAAGTTGTTCCTTTTAGGGCTGGCTAGTCATTCATCCTAGGAATGTTCCAGTTTACCTATCTGTTTGTCTGTTCCTGGACATTTGGGTTGTTTCCATTCGTTGCCTGTTACAAATAAAGTGATACAAACATTGTGTCCTACCGTTGTTTGGACAAATACTCATTTCTCTTGGGTAAATATCTAGGAGTGGGATGGCTGGGTCACAGGTAGGTGTAAGTTTAATGTGAAAGAAACTGACGGGATGATTGTACAAGTTTACATTCCTGCCCATAGTGTGTGCTCCCACCCTGGCCAGCACTTGGCATGTCAGCCTTCTTAATTTCAGACACTCTACTAGGTGTGTACTGGAATCTCATTGTGGCGTGAATTTGTACTTCCCCGGTGACTAATGATGGTGAGCATCTTTCATCGTGTTTTTGTTTGTTTGTTTGTTTTTTGGGGTTGTTTTTTTTTTTTACCATGTATCTTCTTTAGGGAAGTGCTCTGTTCAGATCTTTTACCCACCTCTAAATGAGTTGTTTTCTTATTTTGAGTTTTGAGAATTCGTTATATATTCTGGATACAAGTCTTTTATCAGATATGTGATTTGTAAATATTTTCTGTGAGCCTGTGGCTTGTCTTTTCATTCTCTTAAGAGCTTTTCAAAGAGAAGGTTTTAATTTTGATGAAGTCCAATTTATCAATTTTTCTTCTATGGATGGTGCTTTTGGTGTCATATGTAAGAAATCTTTGCCTAACTCAATGTCACATGGGTTCTTATAGTGTAAGTTTTGTCTTTGGTTTTAATATCCAACTTGAATTAATTTTGATACATGGTGTGAAATTTGAGACCAAGTTTATTTTTTTGTGTGTGCATATTCAGTGTTCCAGGATTGTTTGTTGAAAAATTTCTCTACTGAATTACTTTTGTACTTTTGTTGAAAATCAGTGATCCATATCTGTGTGAGTCTATTTCTGTACACTCTGTGTTCATTTGGTCTATCTGCCTATTTTATGCAGATGTTCCAAGCTGTCTTCATAGCTGGATCTTTATAATAATTCTTGAAATCAGGAAATATAAATTTTCCAACTTTGTTCTTTCATAAAGTGTTTTTGGTCATCCAAGATATATTTCCTCATTTTCCCAACTTCTACAAAAAAAAGCCTAGTAGTATTTTGTTTGGGATTACATTGACTTTATAGATCAGTTTGAGAGAATTAACATCTTGACAACATTAAGTCTCCAATCCATGAACATGGTATATCCTTTCATTTATTCAGAGCTTATTTTATTTCTTTCATCTGGGTTTTATAGTTTCTGGTTACAGACCTTGCACATCTTTTGTCAGATTTATCTCTGATGTTTTATTGTTAATGGCATTTTTGTTTCAATTTCTGGTTTTTAATTACTAATATGTAGAAACAAAATTGATTTTTGTATTCTGATCTTAACTTTGCTAAACTCATTTATTAGTTCTAGGAACTTTTAAATAAACACTTCAGGATTTTCTACATATGCAATCATCTTCTCTGTAAATAAAAAGATTATGCGTGCCGAAACCGGTTTGGCTCAGTGGATAGAGCGTCGGCCTGCGGACTGAGGGGTCCCGGGTTCGATTCCGGTCAGGGGCATGTGCCTGGGTTGCGGGCACATCCCCAGTGGGAGATGTGCAGGAGGCAGCTGATCGATGTTCCTCTCTCATCGGTGTTTCTAGCTCTCTATCCCTCTCCCTTCCTCTCTGAAAAAATCAATAAAATATATTTTTTAAAAAGATTATGCGTTCTTTCTCTCCAGTTTGGATGTATTTTAAATTCCTTTTCATGCCCAATTGCACTGGCTTGAGACTCTAGTTTAATACTGACCAGAAGTAAGAGATCTCCTTGTTCCTGATATCAGGGAGAAAGGAAAGCATTGAGTCTTTCCCCATTAAAAACAATGTTGGCTGCAGGTTTCTTGTAGCTATCCTCGTCCGTGTGAGGAAGTGTCCTTCTATTACTAGTTTGCTGAGAGTTTCTATCAGAAGTGCTTGTTGGACTTTGTGAAATGTTTTCTGCATTTATTGAAAATCTTTTTTTTTATTCTGTTAATATTATGGTTTATACTGGTTGATTTTCAAGTGTCAAGTCGACCTTGTGTCGTTGGGATAAATCACAAGAAATCTTTGCCTACCTCAGATTCACACGGAATCATTTTATATGTTGTTAAACTATTCTGTACAGATGGAACTTCTGAGGTTATTTTTTTCCTTGATTGAATGTTGATAGTTTGTATTTCTTAAGGAATTGTCCGTTTATCTAAATTGTTAAATTTATCATCATGAAGTTGTTCATAATATTCTGTTATTAATCTTTCCATGTACAGTGATGGCACCTTTCTTATTCCTGATATTGGTCACCTGTGTCTTCGCGCTTTTCTTTTACTCATCAGTCAGGAGAGAAATTTGTCAATTTTATGGGTCTTCTCAAAGAACCGGTTTTTTGTTGCATTGGATCCTCGATTGTTTTCCCTCTTTTATTGACTTCCACTATGATCTGTATGCTTCCTTTTGCTTACATTGGGTTTAAGTTTCTCTTCTTTTTCTGGTTTCTTAAGGTGGAAGCTAGGTCACTAATTTGAGGACTTCTTCTTTAATGCAGGCTATAAATTTCCCTCAACGTCCTGTTTTCTATGCACCCCCAAAATTTTGATACGTTGTATTTTCTTTCTTTTTTTTATTGATGTCAGAGAGGGAGAGGGAGAGACAGATAGAAACATCAATGATAAGAAAGAATCATTGATTAGCTGCCTCCTGCACACTCCCCCCTAAGGATCGAGCCCGCCACCTAGGCATGTGCCCTTGGCTGGAATCAAACCCAGGACCCTTCAGTCCGCAGGCCGACACTCTAGTCACTGAGCCAAACCAGCTAGGGCGATATGTTGTATTTTCATATTCATTGGGTTAAAAATATTTTCTAATTTGCCTTTTGATTTCTTTTCTTTTTGTGACCCATGGATTTAGAAGCGTGTTATTGTGTTTTCAGACATGTGGGTATTTTCCAGAGACCTTTCTGGTTTTTACTTATTAATTTAACTTTATTGTTGTTGGAGAACATACTGTATGTTTTGAACCCTTTTACATTTGTTGAGACTGATTTTATGGCCCAGAATAGGGCCTTTGTTAATCATTGTTATGTGTGCACTTAAACGTGAGTTCTGTTGTTGCTCAGTAGAATGTTGATGAGGTCATGTCTGCTGATGGTATGATATTCAACTGTTCTATATTTGACTGACTTTCTGCTCACTTGCTCTATTAATTATTGAGAATGGGTGTTGCATTCTCTGACTCTGATTGTAGATTAATCCTTTTCTCCTTGCAGTTCTGGTGGGTTTTTTTCTGTTTTTTTTTTTTTTGGTTTTTGTTTTTTTTGCTTTATGCACTTTGAAAGCCTATATTCAGATTATGTCCTCTTGATTAAATGGTCACCTAATCATTGTAAAATGGCCCTTCTTACCCCCAGATTCTTTGTCTTGAACTCTGTTCTGACTCTAACAGCCACCCCAGCCTTCTTTTCATTAGGTTAGCATGAGCTACCTGTTTCCATTGTACTTTTAACCTCGAGCGTCTTATATTTAGTTTCCTTCGGGGTTTCCATAGCATTCAAGTATCTTTTTTAATATATTTGTTAACTACAAAGGTGAGAACAACAACCCTACAGTGGAGAAACCACCTGTCTGTGACCAAGGTTAAATCGTCAGTAGTAAGACAGACAGCCATCATGTAGCCTCTTGATGCGAGGGACTGAGAAAGACTCAGCCTCACTTTCGTGGTGTTCTTGCCCCAAATGCACCATCTGCAATCATGAGAACACTCCAGACTCACGTTGAAAGACAGCTACAGAGGACTGGTCAGTACGCTCCAAAAATGAAGGAAGCGGTCATAAGAGACAAGAAAGGCCTGGGCCACTGTTACGGACTGGAAAAGACGAAGGGGAAATAGCTAAATGCAGTGTGGGCCTCGAACAGACAAGGACGTTCGTGGAAAAACGAGTGACACTAAGGCCGGTCGTTCCGGTCGTGCTTTCCCACGGATGACGTCCTGCTTCAAAGCTCATGTGAAGGGATAATTGGGGCAGTCGGGCGCCAGTCCGTCTGCCTCTCTTTCTTCCCCTTTGATCCCGTGTCCTCTTTTCCTGGCTTCCCTTGGATTGAACATTTTTTGGTCCATTTTCTCTCCCTAGTTGTCTCCTGTCCGTAACGGTCGCTGTGTCGTTTCCTGCTTTGGGGGTAGCGTCCGGCATCACAGTCCTTCGCCAGGCCACCCTGGGCCACTCCACCAGTGAGAGCCCAGCAGCCGTGCCGCACCCCTGGGGGCTGGGCTGTGGTCGTACGGTTTATGTCCACATGTGCGGGAACCCCACAGACATTATTCTTTCTGCCTTACACAGCTAACCGCCTTTTAAAGAGATTAAAATACTGTCAGCCAGGAAGCTGTATCCACCCGGCCAGACCCAGGCTGCAGGTATGTTATTTTCTGGGCAATTGAAGAGGTGCCAAAGGGAGCCCCCAAATTATGGAATATTTTTAATATTTAAACAAAGTATATGGTGACCACCAAGAGAAGGACAGTGTGGATGCGGGTGAGTGGGAGGGGCCAGACAGTCAGAGCTCACACTGTGTGTTTCTGTTTGTGGAAAGCTCAAGAGCAGGCAACACTGCAGGGTGGTGGACCTCAGGATGGGGATGGGGATGGGGATGGGGCTCCTGGGGTGGGTGTTATGTATTTGGATCTGGGTGCTGCTTGTTAACATAAAAAATCCACCAAGCGGATCACACTCACATGTGTGCAGTGACGAAGGTGGGCCGCTCACAGGGGAGTCCATGTGTGAATGACGTGCACGTGGACGGGTGGATGGATCAGTCAGTCCCAGGTACCCGTGTAAGGCTGTGTTGAGCCGTCTCCCACCCCTTGGCTCTGTGGCCTCCTGACTAGTGATGATGTCAGAGGTCCACAGAGGCTCTGGCTGCCGGCCAGGCCCAGGCTGCAGGGCCCTGTGAGAGCCTAGCTCGCTGTTCATTCCAGGCCGTGAGTCAGTGTTCCCAAACACACCGGCACCTTCCAGTGCCATCCCGGCCACGTGCTCTGCCCACCGGGCCACCCTTCTTACTGTAATTGGACTCTGCGCTGATTATCTGGCCTATTTATCCACCCGGAATCCGGCATCGTGGCCCCAGGGAGCGAATGCAGCTCTGCGGCTGGTTAATTGCCTCCCCGTCAGGGAGGCTGTTTTGCAGGGTGAGATCTGAGTGCTGCTCTCGGGGGAGGAGGGAGGAGGAGCCGAGCGCGTGGCACCACCAGGGCCGGACGAAATCAGGCAGATGAACAAAACATCCGGGGAGGCCCAGACACTGCCCGCCCCACACAGACCGAACAGTGGCCTGGTGGGCCCTTGCTTGGGCCATGGCCAGTGTCCAGGGCTGTGCCGGCTGCTCCCCCTCCTGCCCTTCCACTCTGCCTGGCTCAGCCCTCTGCTGCCCAGGCTCCACACTGTCCCCACCTGCCCATGGGGACCCTCCGACAGAAGCCCAGGCTGCTGGGCACCGTGAGGTCAGCCAACTCCCAAGCAGGGCCGGAGCAGCCAACTCAGAGGCAGGACAAGGGCAGCTGGCCGAGAACCCACTTGTTGCATGGGAAGCAAAAGGCCCAGGCCAGGGACCCCACGCTGGCCAAGAACCTTCGTGGATGGATTGCCTTTGGCAAAACTGTCCCCAGCAGCCTTGGCCACAAGAGAATTCCTAGACCTCTGAATTCCTGGATCTTCCAGAATGCCTGGTTCTCTCTGCCTGCTCTTGGAAATCCAGACTGGAAAACCTAAAATCAGGCCGGCAATGGTTCCCTTTCTGGCTTCCCAGGCGCACAGGGCCTGAGCAGTGTCCCCCGGCCTGCACCAGCCCCCAGACCTCCCCGCAGGTCCCTTCAGAACCAGCTGCCCCCCATCCTGGCTGCTGAGTTTCACTGCAGAGCAGAGAGCTGCCTTCACCTCCTCTAGTATTGCTCCCGGGTGTCCAGGCCTGTCCCCTCTGCCGGCTCTCCCTGCCCACACTCACACACACTCATACACCCTCTCACCCCCGCTCTCTCTCTCTCTCACACACACACACACACACACATCCTCACATGCACTCACATATACACACATACACTCACACATACATACGCTCACACACATATATACACGTACTCACACACCCATTCATACACACACAAATACACATCCACATCTATACATGTACACATATACTCACACAGACACACACATCCACATCTATACACATACACACACATACACTTACAGAAACACACAGACACAAACACACATCTACACACACATACACAAATATACACTCACACACACACACACACACACACACACACACACATACTCACGCATACACATCCACTCACACATCCACATGCACACATGCCCACAGACACGGGAGATGGCCACAGGAGAGGCCTTCGGACCACGGGAAGTTTGGCCGTGGGTTGGTAGAGGTTTCGGTGGCCCAGACACGGACTCCTGACCACTGCACCTCTGGAACTTTATTTGCAGGAGGCACAGAAGAGCTGGCTGGGTGGCATGGGGCGGCCGGGTGGCACGGGGCAGCGGACTTAACGTCGGGTTTGACAACCTTCCTGGTCCTGATGCTCCTGATAGCTTATGCTAATGGTCTGTGACTCGCTGACACTAAACGGGGTGCCCCCATCCACACCCACACTCCCTGGGCTCACAGGGAGGGACCCTCTGCGTCTCTGGAGAAGGCCTGCACTCACAGGCCTCCTGCCCCTGCTCAGCCCTGACGGTGGCCCGGGCTGTAAACTGGGGTTCCCACAGGGCCTGCCCCAGGCCAGGCGAGGGTCTGAGTCAGGCCACGGTGGAGGCCATCTTGGAGGCATGGGCCTGAGGAGGAGGCCACACGGGAACCCCAACGCTCCAGGGGACACAGGCCTTGGACCGATGTACCTCCGGCAGGGGGTGCGCTGTGCCTGACAGCGTTACCAGGGGAGACTCGACTCCGGCCAAAGGCCAAGGCTGCAGGAGGCTCCAGACCCTCAACCGGCTGCCTGCCGGCTCAGGAGAGGCAGTGATGGCTGGCGGGGTCCCCGTGGCCACCACAATCCTGAGGAAACGCCGTGTGACCGGGGACAGGCTGGCCTTGGCACCCTTCTCAGAGCACCTTGCCAGTTCACGAACTCGTCCGGTGGGGGACTCCAGTTGGCTGCAGGGTGGCAGGTCCCCAAACCCCATCACGCTGCACCCCTGGTCTCCCCGAGGTCCACAGCTGCATCCCCTGCAGCCTGATCTCCGAGGGGCTGGGGACAGACTGGCCCTGCTGAGCCCTCGGGTCAGTAGTAGGCCGCGAACAGGGTGGCCACCTTCTGCAGGATGGCCTTGTGGTTGGCATACAGCGAGATGCGCTTGTCCACGACCTGCCATCGGACGGACATCCCAGGGTCGCAGGCATGCAGGTGCTGCAAGGAAAGGCACATCCTGACCCCGGAGTTCCACCAGCACCCAGCACCCCCAACGTTGCTCTGACCCCCATCTCTGGGCCTCAACTGGGCTCTTATCACACGGGAGCAAAACACCCACTTCAGACGAAGCTCAGAAAATGCCTGCGGAGCCCGAAAGCCCTCGGGCAAGAACAGGGCAGGCACCTTGCTCAGAGGTTCCATCCTGCCGATGACGGCCTGGGTTTGCTCCCTGGGACCTCGTGGTCCCAGGTCTGGATTAGGGACGTGTCGGACTGAGCTAAATTCAGGCGACAGTATCCCCATAAAGGTGTATAAACCAGCCGCCCCCAATGCAAGCCTGGGGGCTCCTGGAGGACCCCATCTCAGGGTCCCCGACAGCTCTGGCCCTGGCCCAGGAGCTCATCAGACCCCTCCTTATAGGCCCTGCACCCTCCCCTCCTGGGAGCCTGCGGCCCAAGCCCCATACAGAGTTCAGCCTCTTCAGTTCCACGTCGCTCTGGTCTGGGAAGTGGACACTGACGGCCACCGTCTCGATCCAGGCGTTGTCCGTGTTCCGAGGGTCGTCCACGTAGCCTTTGTACACCTGGGGGGCAGCGCAGGGTGAGTCAGATCCCCCAACCGACCCTGAGCCTGCCGGCTTCCTCCAGAGCAAGGGCCTCCCTGTCCCGAGCTTGGCGGACCCTGGGACACTCTGAGCACAGCTGCATGGCATCCAGGCCCCTGGCCTGGCTCTCCCCTTGCCTGCCCAGCTCCTGACACCCCAGCCTTCAGCCTTGACCAGCACCCTGAGGCGGCCCACGGGCTCACGCATGTCCCTCCTGGCCTCTGGCCTGCCATCGGGCCCACCCGGACTGTCCACGGAGGGTTAAAAATGACAGTGGACCCTGAAAACATTACAGTGAACCAGCCGCCAGAGACCACATGCCGTGTGCTCCACGGAATAGAAATGTCCCGAACAGGCAAACCCAGAGACAGAAGACAGATGCTGCGGCCAGGGGCTGGGGGAGGGAAGGAAGTGACCGCAGATGGGGTGCGGGGGCTCTTTTTGGGGTGATGGAAATGTTTCGAATTAGACAGAGGTGATGGTCGCACCACACTGTCGATGTACTAGATGCCACGGAACGGTCTGCTTTAAATGGTTAATTTTATGCTGTTTGGATATCACCTGGATAAATTGACTATTTTCACAAAGTGAGGAAACGGGAGACGGCAGTGTCCCGGAGGTAAAAGCATGGGACAGGGACGAACCATAAGGCCCAGCTGGTGCAGGTCAGAGCCGTAATACCAGCAATCGCCTGTTTCATCCCGACATGCGTAGAAACAGGACCGGTGGCCACTTAGATGCCACCTAGAAGACTGTTTAAGCAAATCATGGCACAAAATACACAAAGTCTGCAGGACATTATACAGTCGTGAAAAACAAACCGTGCAAATACGAACCTAGAAATATGACCATCGCCGATTACATGAAAAAGCAAGGTGCAGAGCATGAGGCCAGGGGCCGTTCTCATTGGAGACGTGTGTGTGATCTCCCGTGTGGACAGAAAGCTGCAGACAGAGCCCGCCCGGTGACCCTCGAAGCCACCTCTACCCTCACACACCCAGGGGCCACCGGGGGCATGAGAAGCAAACAGGTGTCTGTGCCCGGTGGCACCTGGGCACGTGCGGGTAGATGGCTTTGATGTTCAGCGTGGACCGGACTGCATTTCTGATGCTGTAGCAAACACATGTTGCTTTTGTAATTAAGAAAGGATTCAGCCCTAGCCGGTTTGACTCAGTGGCTAGAGCATCAGCCTGTGGACTAAAGGGTCCCAGGTTCGATTCCGGTCAAGGGCACATGCCTGGTTGTGGGCTCAATCCCCAGTAGGGGGCATGCAGAAGGCAGCCGGTCAATGATTCTCTCCCACCATTGATGTTTCTCTTGCTCTCTCTCCCCCTCTCCCTTCCTCTCTGAAATCAATAAAAAGACATTTAAAAAATAAAAAGAAAGGATTCAATAAGGCAAACAGGCCTGACATGTGTGAGGACTCAGCTGCACGTTCCCGACGGGGCTGGGTGAGCATCCCCAGCCCTTCTGCCCTGGGAGGCACAGGTGCTGAGGGGCCCCTGGGAGCCCGCTGTGCGCAGGACCAGGGTGAGGGGGAAGGAGAGGCCGAGCCCCATCGATTTAGAGAAGAAATGGGGACAGAGAGGGGAGGCGAGGGGCCCCCCAGCCATGGCCCGGCCCCTGGTCCCAGCTCCTTCCTCCAGGAGCATGGAGATGGGAGCCGGGGCGGGCTCCCTGTCCCCTGCTCATCCTGCAGCCTCAGCACCAGTGCCCCGCGGGGCCCGGACACACAGGCCACCTACCTCCGTGCCCTGCAGCAGCAGGTTCTCGAAGGAAGGCCAGAACTCTCTCTGGAAGACCTGCTTCAGCTTCCGGGGCAGCGTCTCTCCGGGTTCCCGGGAGCCCTGAGCAGAGAGGGAGGCAAGGCTCGTCCGCAAGGCCATCCGGGGACCCACCTCCTCTGGCCACCTGCCCGGCATGGGCCGCCAGCCAGACCCCAGAGCCGCAGGCCGACGAGCGTCTGGCAGGCTGACTGTCTCGGGGCCAGAGTGACACTGCCCAGAGCCCACTGCCCACGTCAGCCGCTCCACAGCAGGCTGTGAGGCCCCAGGCACAGCCTTGGAGGAGTACAGGCCGGACACCGGTGCCTCTCGGCTCCCTGTAAGGTCGCCAGCGCCCTGACCTCCACCCGCTGGCCGCCAGCGGGAGTCTGTCTTTATTGTTTGTTTGCATTCCTCAGACCACACCTCTCACCACGCTGGGCTCCCGGCCACTCCTGAGGCCACCTGTCCATGGACACGACCCCTCGCTGTCCCCACCTACCTAGGGGACCCTGCTTGTTGGTCACAGCCCCAATGCAGGCTCAGCAGACACCCCCCGTGCCCGGTGCTCAGAGCCACACTCCCTCACGTGGGAGCCATGGGGCTCGGGGTGCAGGGCTAGAGCCGCCCAGCGCCCTGGAATTGACTGGGGCCCGAAGACCTGCAGCACCGCCCAGTCCCTGGCTTTGTCATTAGGAACCAGGGACAGCGGCCACAGGTGGGTGCCGTTCAGTCGGTGGGCAGATGGATGAAGGATGAGTGACAGGGGCACGTGGGCAGTTGGTGGCTCACCCCTGGCAAGGCCCAGTGCTCTGCCAGGACATGCTTCACCACCAGCACCTCCAGCACTTTCTTGATGCTTCTCCGGCAAATGGCTCCATCCTGGTTCCTCCTCCACCTGCAGGGGGACCGGGCTCACACCTGCCCTCCCCAGGCTCTGTGCCAGCCCCCACCCCCACTCCCCCGGCCTTCCCGGGGCCCAGCCCTGTGTCCTCCCAGAACCTGCTCCCATCGGCACCATCAGGGTGTGTCCCCACTCCCATGCCCGCTGGAGGACTAGCGCGGCCATGGCCAGCCTTTGGAGAATATATTTTAGGGACCCGGCTGGGCCACGTTTTGCATATTTTCAGTTTGCCTGTGGCAGTGGGCCCTGGCCACCTTGTCTCTCCTCCCACAGGCCTCTCAGGGAGGGGACCCACAGGGAAGCGAGGGGAGCTCTGAGGGGAGCTGTGAGGGGAGGGGGGACGGGCCTGGGCAGTCCAGGGGGCCCCGACATTCCTGCCCTGTGTCTCAGGGTGCGTCATGCCGTGAGGCATGTACCAAATGAGAGCTGTCCTCGGGGCTCTCTGGGCGCATGGGAAGGGCCCGGAAGTGAGTCCCTCATGGGGTGCGTGGGTGCCCTCATCAATGGCAGACTCACCGAGTGACCACAGGCTGCAGCGTGTGGTTGGGTCCGAAGCAGCAGAGGGCCCCGCGCCCTCGCAGCCCGGTGCGGCCCATGGGGTTCCTGCGGGGGAGAGGGGTCTGCTCAGCCTGCCGCCAGCCAGACCAGCCCGTGGGGACCCCAAGGGGTGAGGCGGGGGCTTCCGGTTACCAGGGGGTCAGTTGGAAAAGAAAAGGGTGTCCTTGGGAGCACAGGTCTGGTTCTACTGCAGATGCATAAGGCGTCCAAGTAGCCTTCCTGTGCCCCGAGGGTGGGACTGACCCATCGTGCCTCCCACACGTGTGAGGGGAGGGGCAGCGGGGGTTCCAGGCCAGGCACCAGAGGAAGGAGTCACCAGCGTGGACCCCGCCTGGGAGCACATGGCTTGTCCCTGCTCCCCGAGCCCAGGACCCTGACACGGAGACTGAGGGTCCCCCCCAGTCAGGGCCAACTCCTCCACCCTGCCCGGTCCTCTGAGAGAACACATGCTGGACACTGGGTGGGTTCGTGTGCGTTCACCACTAGAGCAGGAGGGAAAAGCCCATCGCCCAGGTCTGACCCGTCCCCGTCCCCGCAGCCAGCCTGCCCTCTCGATCCTGGCACCTTTCCCAGAGCATTTC
>NW_006287253.1:462641-466872 GCF_000327345.1 Myotis davidii | reverse complement strand
GAGGCCGCCACGGCCTCCCCCCTCGGGCCCTGCGACGCCTGCTCCTTGGGGCTCCCCCGTCCCCAGCCACCTGTCGTCCTCCTCGGACTCTGACGGCCCCCAGCCCCCAGCCAGACCCTTCCTCCCCTTCAGCCCCAGGCAGGAGGCCCTTCCTCCCAGGAGCCTGGCTGGCATGCGCCAGCCTTCACCCGGGGCTGCAGCCTAGGGGGGGCAGGGCCGCACTCACAGAGGGAACCCGTCCTGAACCGCGTAGCTGCCGTGGAAGCTCCGGCGGTCGGTGGGCCCATCCACGGCGTTGTAGGTGATCCTGGACAGAGGGTCCAGGGCGCTGGGAGAGGACAAGCAGTCAGGTCCCGGATCAGAGAGGGCGAGAAGGGAGGGCAGAGTGCTGGGTGACCACACCTGAGAGGCAGAGGACAGGAGGCCCCACAGGCCACAGGCGCCCCCAGCCCCCTCCCCTCCCAGCATGTCCCAGCCCCTGGGAGGGCAAAACGGCCCACAGGCCTCCAGCAGGAAACAGGCCCTCGCCCTGAGTGGGCTCCCCGGTCCTGGGTGTGAGGGAGGGAGGAGAGCACACTCACTTTCCCACGGGGTCCACCAAGTCCTTGTCCTTCCTCTCGGCTGAGTAAAAGGGGGGGTCGTAGATGAGAAACTCTGTCTGCACAAAACAGGGATCCCTCAGACTGTCACCCGTCCACAGCGCAGGCCCAGGCACCCAGAGGACTGTGGCGGTGGCTGCTCCTCCAGGTGCACACAGCACACAACCCTGAGACCACCCCAGGTGCCCGCGGCAGCTCTGAGCTGGGCACACCCAGGCCCAGGGCCAGAGACAGAACTGGTGACTAGGGGAGGCTTCCCAGGTCAGGCAGGGGTCTGTCTGGCTGGACCTGAGAGGTGAGGATTCCCACAGGCAGGGCTGGAGAGAAGGCAATGGAGGTAACAGCCCGGAATGTTCCAGGAGGGCCAGGGACAAAGCCTGCGGGTTGGGGTGGATGCCATTACCTACGTCTTCCTCTTGTTCCCTCTCTCAGATGCTCCCACTCACCTGGCACTCGGGAAAGGGGGCACTGACCATGCACTGGGGACAGTGGGACCCGGGTAAGTGGGGCGACCAGAGGTGAGAGGCGGTTGGCTCTCTGTGGATCAGAGGCTCATGGGGCTCCCTAGGCTGTGTGGACCTGCCACCCACAGCTGTGTGGACCTGTGCCTCGGGGTCCACATCTGTCCAGCACATCCCTGTGAAGCTGCGTGGGCCAGCCCACCTGGTGCCCGGCCAGGTCAGAGGGTTCAGGCCGGACAGCTCTCCCCGCACTCCGGCCCCCGAGCCTGGTGGGGGTGCAGCCAGGACAGCACTCACCTCCCAGGGCACCTTCTCGTTGGGCACAGGGAAACGCACGATGGGGGAGTTGGGGTAGAGGAGGTGCCGGGCGTTCACGTGGTGAGCATCGCCCAGGTCCTCCGCCTGCTGCCTGCCGTCCAGCTCCGGGTCCTGCCCCTCCGAGGCCGGCTGGGAGGCTGGGGACAGCCACACGAGCGTGGGCAAAGCTGGCCCAGCTCGGGCATCTGGCCCACTGGCCAGGGCACCCTCCACGGTCCTTCCTCCAGGCCCAGCAGGAGCCCTTCCCGGTGCCTCTCCTCCCCACAGTCCCCAGGCTCAAAAGAACAGCACCCACTCACCCAGGGTGGGGGCGCCCTCGTCCGAGCCGAAGCCGCTGTCGCGCAGGGTCTTCACGACCCAGTGCAGCGCTCTGGCCGTCTGGGCCACCTGCGAGGAAGTCCCAAACCGCATCTGGTCAGCACCTGCCCCGCACACAGGCTACCCCTATGGCTGTGCTCCCCAGGCGGCCGCGGAAGCCAGCAGAGCTCTGCCAGGAGGGCTGAGGCAGCCAGGGTTGGGGCGATGCCCACAGCCCCCAGGTCCGGGGACAGGTTGGAGGAGGCTGAGGAGGCGACGAGGGTTTACTCCTCAGACCGGCCCCTATGCGGTGCCTCGCAGTGCAGTGTGCTGGAGCCCAGCCAGCGGACTCGGGCGGAATTTTCCAGAGGAAAAGAAGGCGCCTCTTCCCATGAGGAACAGGCGCCCCATGTTCCCCACCTCCTCTTGGTCATTCCCAGGGTGCTCATTCTCAAACCAGCCGGGCCCATCGGACCTGTGCCCCAGAAATGCAGGCCCCAGCCCGAAACCCACCTGCCTCTCCAGGGAGGCCAATCTCTGCTCCATGGAGCCCGAGCCCTTCAGTCGGTCCATTTCCAGCAGGTCCACCATGGTGTCCACCCTGGAAGAGTGCACAGCTCAGCCTGGCGGGCCTGGACGGTGAGGCAGCACGGGGCCAGCTTGCTGGTGGCGGCCTCAACAGAGTCAACAGCCGGGGCTCTGTTGGCCTTAATTTCAGGCATCTTCCTCTTAATTTGAAAGTGTTTATAGTACACTAGAGGCCCGGTGCACAAAAATTCGTGCACTGGGGGGAGGTCCTTCAGCCTGGCCTGCCCCCTCTCACAGTCCAGGAGCCCTCAGGGGATGTCCTGTGGGGAGCGGGCCTAAGCTGCAGTCTGGCCTCCCTCTGCGGGAGACAACCTGGCTGATCAGGGGAAGGCGCTGCCCCCATCACCCTGCTGCTGCCACTGCTGGCTGCTGCAGCTCAGCTGCAAGCCCTGAGCCCCGGGCCTCACATCCACCAGGGCTCACAGTTCACTGAGCCCTGGGCCTCACAGCCACTGAGCTGCTGTGGCTTTGACCAGAAGGACGTCAGGTCTAATTAGCATATTACCCTTTTATTTGTACAGATATTTCTATATAGACGGCCTGGCGCCCAAGGAGGAAGATCTCTTAGCCAGCAGATGCCCCAGGCTCCCACCGCCACTCTGACAGCCCACAGAGCATCCTGGCAAGAGATGCAGGTGGGAGGTGCACACATACCTGAGCCCCTCACCTCAGCCACGAGCTCCAGAACCTAAGTCCCACCAACAAAGCTCCTGCTGGGCGCTGCGGGGGTTCACGGGAAGGAGGGGCAGTGCTGTCCTTTGGGGAACGGTTGCTTGGGTTTTGTCTTATTTTGCTACAATGTGGGAATCTCACCCAACTCTGGCTGGCTGTGTTTATGGGTGAAATAATTCCACCTCCCTGTCCACCCTGACTCTCTGGCTGTTCATGGCCAGGGGTCTTCACTTCCTGTCTCCTTGGGTGCCAACCCTACATTGTTCTTCTTTAATAACACGGGCAACCCTTTTAGTAACCACTGCACACTGAGCCGGGCTGCAGCCCAACTGGGAAAGGCTATCGAGGGAAAGGGGAGACCATTATCTCACTGAGGGCCCAGCAGTTAACTTGTACCCTCACTACGTGTTGCTTAATTTCTGAAAAGCCACGTGAGTACTCCACGCCCTGTCCTGGGCAGCCTTGTGAGTGTGCGACCTGGCGACTGGAGGGAAGGCGACAGCATGCGATTGGCTGGCTGTGACTCAGTCCCTACGACAAACAGGAACTGTCCCCTCCACCAAGGTGCGCCCTGAGGTGTGGGCGCAGCGGGGCCGGCTCAGCCCGGGTGCCAAGCTGCCTCTGGGCCTGGAATCCCTCACCCGCCTCAGGGAGAGAAGATGCCCATGAAGAGGCACCATCACCATCACTCCTGTGCAACGGTGACATAAAGCCACACACAGCCAGTGTGTGCTGGTGGGTCTAGCCCAGGAGGTGCTCACGCGTCACACGTGCTCCCATATTCTGCAGGTGACTCCAGGCGATGGATACTGTCACTGTCGCCATTTCACAAATGAGAGATGGAGAAAGGCAGCTGCCCATCTCTAAGGAGAGGTCGGGGGGCATGCTCCCCAGAACGCCCCCTCTCCGGCCTGCGGAAACCTCTGTGCCAGGGCCAGGAGCTGCCATGACTGCCTGTCCCCGTGCCCCCTCCTCTTGGCCCACAGCGAGACACACACAAGCAGCAGGACCAAACTCTTGCACATCTGTGTCCCGGGCAGCCAGGCCCTCTGGTGCCCACAGGGCTGAGGGCAGGTGGAGAGAGGGAGTGAGAGACTTCTCCCCCAACACGGACCTCGCACCCTGGAAGCAAGTGGGGTGGGAAGAGCTGAGCAGGAACTGAGATGTGCTGAGTGGGCCTGAGAGTCGGGTGGGCTACCGAGGCCCTATGGGAGCTGCAGCGTGGCAGCGTGCCAGCGCACTCACTGTCCGCCCTCCAGGCCTCCAGCTGGCCTCCTGCGGGCCCACCTGTCCCTC
>NW_006287253.1:437233-462611 GCF_000327345.1 Myotis davidii | reverse complement strand
GCCTTTCAGGGTCAGCCCCACCCCCACACAGTGGCCTTCCCAAGGCCCAGAGGGAGGGCTGTGGGTCAGCTGGAGGACACAGGTCCAGTGCTGGGAGAATTGCTCAGGCCACGGCACTGAGGTTTCCCGTCCCAGGTGACCAGCTGCTGGGCCTCCCCCAGGAGAGCCCTGTCCCTGGTGTGTCTCAGAACCGAATGGCCTCCCGTACCTGTTGCTAATGTCTTGGATCTTCTGCTCCGTCCTCTGCTTCTGCTGGTACTGCTGGTTCTGCAGGTAGTTCTCCTTCAGGTAGATCTCCCAGGACAGGAGTGCGGCCTCCTCGTTCTTCTCCAGCTTGTTCTCTGCATGGGGAGGACGCATGAGGGGCTCCGGCCCCCTCCCAGGCCCTCCCAGGGTCCTGCACCTGACCACGCCCACCCCCGAGGGCCCTGCTGGGAGCTCAGTGACCTGCATGGTCTGCGTTCTTCCCAAGCTCCTAGGACTCGTCTAGAAGGCGTCACCATAGCCACCCCAAGCCCACAGGTGGCCCCAAGACCCCCGAGGACAGACACTCTGGGAGGCGGAGGGCGGCTCACTGAGCTGCTTGTGCCGCTTGGCCGGGATCTTCAGGATGACCCTCTTGATGAAGAGGTGCAGGTGGCTGAGGAGGATGAAGGGGGGCGGGGCCGGGGGCCGGCCCTGGTACTCCTCGATCAGGTCGTGGCGCTGGAACTTCCAGATCTGGTCTGTGTGCTCCTGGACCTGCTGGAACGTGTAGCTGGCGGGAGGCAAGGAGCACGCCAGTTGCAGACAATGACCAGAGGCAGGGCAACGAGGCAAGAACAAGCACACGCCATCTCACTGCCCCGGGGGCCGGTGACGGCCCCTGAACAGACACACACCTCCCAGGGCGACTCGAGGGGCAGAAAGAGACAGCCGGGCAGCCGGACGCAGAATTCCGAGCTGCCTGCGAGGCCGGGGGAGCAGGAAAGAACGCCAGGATCGTGGTGTATGCGCCTCGTTGGTGACAAAAGCAAGCGGACATCATGGGAGGGGACCCTGTCGTGGCGTTGACCTCTCAAAGGAGTGTATCGGTTCAGTCTGACAAACGAAGGGACGGTGTCTGCAACAGGCAGGCCCGCTGACTCAGAAAAGCACTTGCTTTCCAGCTACGGGCTGAGCCCCGCCCGCTGGTCCCCTTGGGCCTTGTATCGAGTCCCAGCACATGTTCAGAGTCTGTCACAGCAAATCAGAGTGACAACCTCAGCAAGTTGGCTGACAAAGGGGAAGAGAAAGGGGCCTGACCAAGCCAGGGCCCGGTCCCGGGAGCGGCATTGTCACTAAGTGCCGACACGCACTCCTCCACCCGGACAGCCTCCGACAGCCGCTGCCCAGCCCAGCGTCCCTCCTCTGCACACTGGGAGGCCTGCGCCAAAAGCTTCCCCCCTCGGGACCTTACTTCATGCACCAAACACCCTGCGGAACAGCGCTTTCTCCGAGAGCACCGAGGCTGCGCGAGCGCCTGCGTGCGAATCCCACAGCCCCCGCATGTGGCTGTGCCCGGCCCCTCGGGGAGGTGACTTCTCTGTGAGACGCGCAGCGATTCCTTGACCATGAAACTGAAGTCCACCCCCTACAGCCCCTGACCCCAGGCACAGGGAGGAGTGAGCCTTTGCCAGCCCCCAGCCACCATGTCCTCCTCCAGCTTGGCTCACAGCTGAATGACCAGACCACTGGTCCCCAATAGCAGTGCCCTGGACAGATGCAGCAGTGCCCCAGACAGACAGTACTGCCCCGGACAGACAGTACTGCCCCGGACAGACAGCAGGGCCCCGGACAGACAGCAGGGCCCTGGACAGACAGCAGGGTCCCGGACAGACAGCAGGGCCCCGGACAGACACAGCAGGGCCCTGGACAGACAGCAGTGCTCTCGACAGACAGCAGGGTCCCGGACAGACAGCAGGGCCCCGGACAGACACAGCAGGGCCCTGGACAGACAGCAGTGCTCTCGACAGACAGCAGGGTCCCGGACAGACAGCAGGGCCCCGGACAGACACAGCAGGGCCCTGGACAGACAGCAGTGCTCTCGACAGACAGCAGGGTCCCGGACAGACAGCAGGGCCCCGGACAGACACAGCAGGGCCCTGGACAGACAGCAGTGCTCTCGACAGACAGCAGGGTCCCGGACAGACAGCAGGGCCCCGGACAGACAGCAGTGCCCTGGACAGATGTAGCAGTGCCCCGGACAGTGGCCAGGGAGAGTGGCTGGCACAGTCCAGCCTGGGTTGAATGGGGCACCTCAGAGTGCCTGTATCCTGGGTCCCGGCTCAGGGTCCCTCGGCACCGATGGCGGTGACGGCGGGGGGCGGGGCAGCGAGCTGGGCCTGGGCGAGCCCCCCAGCACTCACTTGAACATGGCGATGAGCAGGTTGAGCAGCAGGATGTTCGTGAAGAGCAGGTACAGGCAGAGCAGGATGACCGTCAGCCACTCGGGGAAGATGGGCCGGTGCCGGGTGGCGTCGCTCTCGGGGCACTTGGGCTTGTAGGGGTCGGTGCCATTGGGGCTGCACTGGTCCAGGCTGAAGTTCACGCCTGGCATGGGGAGGGGGCAGGGAACAAACTGTATGCTAAACCACGCAGGCACAGGCCTGGGCACCTGCACATCGGGGTGACCTCAGCGGGCGGCTCAGCCCCAAAGAGAGGCATCATCTGCACCCAGGCATCCCCTGGGGGCAGGATGTGTGGCTGCCAAGGGAAGCCCCCCGAACCAGCCTCCTCTGCAGGCTGGCACGGGACCCTGCCCGGACCAGCCCTCCCCACCGGCATCTCCCAGCCCTGGGCAGGGCTGGCTCCAGGAGGGCACCGTCATTGCTAACACATGGGTGGGGTCCCAGCCTGGAGAGCCCCATGCGGTGGAGAGGATTCAAACAGAGAGAATTAACAACCAGTGAAAGAGAAGGAGGATGAGAAAACAAGGCTGCAGCGGCCATGGACTGGCAGCAGGTGGTCACAGCCAGGTGCAGTGCCACGCTGGTAGAGAAGAGGACATGCCATAAAACTCAAATTTCAGTTGTGCATGAAAAGATATCTAAGGAAACACACAAAGTCGTTAACAGTGGTTAACTCTGGGATGTGGATTAGGGACATTTTTCTTTGTACTTAGCTTGAATTTTAAAAAATTTTCAATGATTATGCACTGTTTTTTTGTAATCAAGTATATTTTTGAAAGTGTTACTAATTTTCTGAGATAGAAACTCACTATAATAGTTATAAATATCTATATAAAAAGAAGAGCTCAAAATAATAACGTAACCTTCCACTTCGGTGAACTAAAAAGAGAAAAGCAAACTAAATCCGAAGCAAGCAGAAGTAAGTAATGACGGTCAGAATGCAAACAAACAAAATAAAATATATATTTTAAAAACAAGGAAAATGAACAAAACCAAAATCTGGTTCTTGAAAATGAGCAACAAAATCATAACCCTTTATCTATACTGATCAAAGGGGGTGGGGGGGAATGGCTCAGATTACTAAAATCATAAATGAAGAGAGGACATCACTACCAATGCTACAAAAATAAAGAGAACTATAAAGACATACTACAAAAAATTGTATGCTAACAAACTAGATAACTTAGAAAAAACGGACATAGTCCTAGAAAGACATAAACTACCAACTGAAGAAGAAACAGAAAATACAAATAGATCTACAGCGAGTAAAAAGATTGAATTCGTAATTTTAAAACTTAACACACACAAAAATTCAGGCCCAGATGGCTTCACTGGTAAAGTCTACCAAATGTTTAAAGAAGAATTAAAGTAAACCTTTCACAAACTTTCCCAAAATAAAAGATAGGAGGGAATACTTCCTAAGTCACTCTATGAGGCCAGCATCTCCTGATACCAAAAGAAGACAAAACATGACAAGGAAACTACAGACCAATACTCTTTGTGAATATAGATGCAAAACCCTCAACCACGTGCTAGGAAGCTGAGCCCAGCAGCACAGAAAGAGAATATACACCACGACGCAGTGAGATGTACCCCAGGAACCTAGAGTTGGTTGATATCTGAAAATCAATGAATATAGTAACATTTCAATAGATGCGGGAAAGGCATTTGACAAAATCGAACATCCTTTCATAATAAAAACACTCAAGAAACCAGGAATCGAAGGGAACTTCTTCAACCAGATAAAAGACATTTACAGGAAACCCACCACATCATAATAGTGAAAGACTGAAAGCTTCCCGCCCCTAAGATCCAGAATAAGATAAAGAGATGTGCTCTCAATACTTATACTCATCATTGTACCAGTGATTCTAGCAGGATAAGTAGGCAAAAAAAGAAAAGGCATCCAGATTGGAAAGGAACAGATAAAAGTATCTCTATTTGCAGAAGACATGCTCTTCTATAGAGCAAATCTCAAGCAACCCATTAAAAACCCATCCAGTATTAGCTCTACTTGAGCTAATAAAAAAGTTTGGCAAGACTTCAGGATACAAAATATATTATATTTCTATACAGGAGCAACAAACAATCCAAAACAAAATTAATAGAACCATTCTATTTACGATAGTATGAAAAAAATAAAACTATTAGGAATAAATTTAATAAAAGTATAACGACTTATACACTGAAAACTACAAAATGGTATTGAAAGAAATTATAGATCTAAGTGGAAAGACATTCCATGTTCACAATCCAAACCCTAGATGCCTTTTTTTTTCTTTTCAGAAATTGATCAGCTGATCCAAAAATTCATATGGATCCAAAGGACCCAGAGGCCAAAACAATCTTGAAAAAGAAGAACAAAGTTGAAGGGCAGACTCAAGCTTCCTGATTTTTAAACTTAATGTAAAGCTACAGAAACCAAGAGAGTGTTGTACTGGCACAAGGACAGACTTACAGGTCGATGGAATGGGGTGGTATCCGTATGTAAACAACTCTAGCAACTTAATAAAAAGACAACCCACTTGGAAAAGGGGCAAAGGCTAGGAATAGGTATTTCTCCAAAGAAGATACAGAAATGGCTCTGTAAGTACATGAAGAGGTGCTCAACATCATCGGCCATCAGGGAAATGCAAACCAAAACCACAGCGAGACACACTTCACACCCACCAGAGCTGCTGGGACACAAGAAGCCGGCCAGTGACTAGTGTTGGCGAAGAGGCGGAGACACGGCACCTCACGCACTGCTGGCAGGATAAAAAGGGCGCAGGCGCCGTGGGATACAGTTTGGCAGTTTCTCGTGGAGCTACCACTAACCCAGCAGTTTTGCTGGTAGGTATGTATCCAGGAGAAATAAAACATATGTCAACACAAAAACTCATACATAACTGTTCATAGCTACACTGTTCCAGTAGCCAAAGAGGGGAAACAACTCAAATGCTCACCCACATAGGGAGAAACAAAACGTGGTCTATCCACACAGTGGAATACTATTTAGCCATGAAAAAGGAGTGAAATACTAACGCAGGCTATGATATGAACGAATCTTGGAAACATTATGCAAGACACAAAAGACTACATGTCACGTTATCCAATTTACATACAGTGTCCACAAAAAACACTCCACAGAGATGAAAAGGAGGTTCCCTATGGCTGAGCAGAGGAGGGAATGGGAGTGACTGCTAACTTCTGTGGGTGTCTTTTGGGGGTGATGCAAACGTTAAATCAGATTCTAAAGGTAAGTGGATATTTGCAAATGTAAAACTAGATCCTACATTTTAGATTCTAGATTAGTAAATAAAGGAAAAACTCAGTATACAAAAAGTGTTCTTTCCATCTGGGAGGGAGGAAGTTATTTCTGACTGGGGTGGAAGAGAAGGATACGGTGGCACTAATGCTGGGGAGGGGGTGGCATCGATGCCCAGTGCCCCAGGCCACACCCTCGGTCCGCCCGGATCTCAGCCGAAGTTTGGAGGTGCAGCTCAGCACCCATCCCCACCCCGGCTGGTGCCTTCCCCGCTCAGCTGGACAGTGTGTGCACCTGCCCTTTCTTTCCCCAGGGGAACCCTAGGAGCTCCCACCCAGGAGCAGTACTGGGCAGGAGGGGAATACCCGCCCTCTCCTCCTCCCAGGACCCCTGCTGGCATGGGGGCTCCCTTCCCACCATTGTCAGGACCTCATCTTACCGTCGATGTAGGCCGGCATCTGCCCGAAGATGGTGAGGTACGACTGGTACACGACCCCCCGGAAGATCCAGTCCACCCGGCTCTCATTGTGGATGAGGATGGCCTGCTTGGCCACCCCGAAGGACACCACCCACACGGCCAACAGGAAGAGGAAGAAGAAGACATCCTTCATCTGCAGAGACAAGGCGGCACCAGCTGCAGCCCCACACATGCCTTGCTCTCCCTGACGGCAGGCGGACCCCACCCTCCATGCCTGTCTGTGAACCCTGCAGTGGAGGGAGAAGTAGCCGACACCCACGCTGCAGGCGCTCCAGGGACATGGCCCTGGGGGACTGCTGCCATGTGCTAATGGGGTCCTGAGCACACCCCAATGTGTAGGAGGGGTTGGATGTGACTGTGATCCACAGAGGGGATCAATAGGAGCTGTAACAGGGATCAGGAATGAGCTGTGGCGATCAGGGAGGGCTGCCTGGAAGAGGCGATATACAGGAAAAGACCTGACACAGGTGTGCCAGGAGGTGAGAGCCCAGGGCCAAGCAGGGATGTGGGGCGCTGGGTGTATGTATGCTTAAGCCCTGGTGTGCCTCACTTGCAACTGGCATCAGGCCCCTCATCTCCTTACCATCCGCTTCACGATGATTATCTTGGGCCCCAGCGTCTTACTGATGGTAAATATGTGCATCAGCCGGAGGCAGAACATGATGAAGTCCAGAGAGAGGACAATGCGTCCTGGGTACAGCAATCCCGGGATCAGCCTGGCCAGGGCAGAGTCAGGGACCTCAATCTGCTGCTCCCACAGCCTGTCCCCAGCCACCGGCTCACCTGCCCATGCCCTGTGTGGGCCCTGGAGGCAAAGGGCTCTAGCGACTCCTGGACCCTGAAGTGCTAAAAACTGGGTGTGAGCTCAGGGGACCGAGTCTCCCGTGGAGTGTGGCGCTTATTCTCCAGAAAGATCTAGAAGCCCAGCTCCGGGCAGGTAGCCAGGCTGTGCAGGCATCCTGGGACAGGAACCTGGAGGGGTCCCTCGGATTCACGGAGAAAGGGGACCGTGCACGTGGCAGCCATCCCCAGGTGGGCAGGGTCGCCCACTGGACAGACGACAGACTCATTCAGAGGCAGCTAAGCCCCCGAGGGCGGCCAGCTCTGGTCCAGGCTCGAGCCCACCCCTGTGGGCAGGCACCTGAGGGAGAGGCCGCTCACCGGCAGGTCAGGCCCGCTATGAAGAGCAGGATGGCCGCGATGTCCAGCTTGTTCCAGAAGTCGCTGAAGTACAGGAGCGCCATCTTCACCAGCCCACACTCGTCAGGGTCGTAGAGGAGCTGCGAGAGGATCGCTATGGCGGCCTGGCTGCCGTCACTCTCATCTTACCCAAACTAAAATGCCAGCTCCCCCTGGAGAGCGAGGCTACTGGGGAGGGGCGGATTCCCAGCGCTGTGGGTCAGGAAGGAAAGGCAGGCCAGGCAGCAGGCGAGGGGCCTGGGCAGGAGGTGCCACTGAGCACGCCAGGTGCAGGACCTCAGCCCCGCCCAATATGCAAATGAGTGTCAGGGACGCCCTCCCCACCGGCTCCCTGCAGCTCCAAGTGGAGGGGGAGACCCTGGAGTGACCATGAGAGCCTGGCAGGGGTTCCCAGACCCAGGCAGCTGCAGGGTGGGGCAGGCGGCCCCATGGGAACAACCAGGTCCCTTCATGGACCACCGGACTGACTCGGGGAGAAGGGTGTGCCCTCGGGTGTGGGGCGGCCCCTGTGAGCCTGGCCCCTCCTGGGAAGGTTTGGCTGCAGGAGGCCCTGAAGAGAGGAGGGCAGAGGGGAGGCTGGCAGACAGGGCGGCAGCTCCACATCACCCGCACCTCCTTCCATTGCTCAGGTCCTGACAGGTGGCGACGTTTACAGTGTGAGCAACGTGGCCCAAGGGCCACGTGAGACAGTGGCCGTGGCGGGTGGGAGGGGACCAGTGGGCAGGGAGACACCCCCCCCCCACCAGCCCCAAGGACAGCGAGGGAGGGGTGGACGCACCTGCCGCAGCTCCTCGCAGACCAGGGAGAAGAGCCAGAGGTAGATGAGGCGCTCGCACCAGGAGGGCGAGGGCTGGAAGTCCACCATGAGCACGTAGGCGAAGAGGCAGAGGAAGGAGAAGTAGGACAGGATGTTCAGGTGGAAGATGACCACGGGCGCGTTGAAGAAGGCGCGGACCCGGGCCAGGCCCCGCACCGCCTGCAGCCTCCTGTCCCTGCGGCGACAGCGAGGCTGTGAGGGGCCTGGCAGCCTGAGGACCTGAGCCACCTGGCCCAGCCCCATGTGCTCAGGGAGTCCCTGCATGTGCTCACACCATGTGGCAGGGAAGGGTGGACACGCCCTATAGCCCTGCACACACAGCTACAGCAGAGGCCCCACCAGACACCCCAAAGAGCAAGGACCCCAACAGAGCCTGGAGCCTGGTTCCCTGGAGCTGTAGCAGGTCCTCGGCCACTCAGGGCAGGTGGGTGCCCTGTCAGGGCAGGTGGGTACCAGGGCAGGTGGGTGCTCAGGGAAGGTGGGTGCTCAGGGAAGGTGGGTGCCCAGAACAGATGGGTGCTCAGGGAAGGAGGGTGCTCAGGGCAGGTGGGTGCTCAGGGCAGGTGGGTGCCCAGGGCAGGTGGGTGCTCGGGGACAGCAGGTGTTCAGGCACAGGGGAGGCCCTTCCCTCTGCCTCCTGTCTGAATGCATCCCCACCACCTAGGATCCAGTCACAGCCCTGAGGATACATGCAACTTGCCCCTGGTGAGGGCATTTGGGATCACCCGTAGCCCCGCAGCCCCGCAGCCCCGCATCCTGTAGCTCCACAAGCCTGCAGCCCCCAGCCCCCAGCCCTGCAGCCGGCTGGCACCTGAAGGAGATGAGGCCGGTGGTGAGCAGCGGGAAGGCCAGCATGCACAGAATCACCCGCCAGAGCCCGTTGTCCACGGAGAGCTGGCCCCACCACACCTTGGTCAGGAAGGCCTGTGGACAGAGGGCCCACCTTCAGGACAGTGGGCCCCTCACCCCATCCTGACCTGGGGCTCCCTGTGCCCCACCCTTGAGGGGGAGTCCACTTGCTCCAGCACAGTGCCCTCTGGGCCCCCCCAACCACAAGATTCAGTGGGTGGCACAGGGCAGGTCTGCCACCTGCCAGCTGAGGAGCGGCTCCAGGTGGGCCAGGCTGGGCTCTCCCAGAGGTAAGGGCGGAGAGAGGGGGCCCATTCCCTGGCTTCTGGCTCAGGGCCCATCCTCCCGGCTCTCAACAGCTGGCCCCTCTGAGCACTGTGTGGAGGCGGGGGGGTGGGGGGAGGAGTAAAAGAAGGGACAGGACTCCTCCCCACCGTCTTGCCAGGCCCCAGCACAGCACCGGGCATGATAATGCTCCTGATGACAGCACAAAGCAATGCTCAAGGGAACGCTGGTGTTCTGAAGGCACCTGCCAAACTCCAGGCCTCAGGAGCGTGTGGAGGAGCTCCCTGCTCATGGCTCTCCGCCCTCTCCCGAGGCCCCAGGTGGGGGACTGACGCCTGGCCCCTGGGGTCACGAGGGGGGCAGTGTTCCAGGTAGGAACACCCTGTGTGGAGGTGACTCACCTCCCGCCTCTCATTTAGCATCAGTTTCCTTCCCCATAAAGGGGGGGTGGGGGGGAGCCCTCCGGGGTCGGGCACCATCCCTGGTCCCAAGGGACCTGAACCTGGTGAACACGTGCGCCCTCTACTGAGCGGAGGCTGCCTCTCCACACCAGCACCAGGGCGGCTATTCTGGAAGCAGGCCCTCCCACGGTCACCTGGATGCCCCCGTGGGACACGAACTTCATGTCCTTGGCCTCCAGGGCCAGCTGCAGGCAGGTGGTCTTTCCCCAGGCCTCTGACACCCGGGTGAGCAGTTTCTGTGCTCTCTCCTCGTCCTTCCGGTAGCACTCGGTGAAGACGCCTACGGAGAGGGGGACCCTGTCACAGCAGCCGGGCCCCCACAAAGCACCCCCGGGATGGCACAGGCGGGACAGGAGTGGAGCTGAAATCTGGGCAGGGACCTCGGGGTAACACAGAGTGACACCGAGGGGCTGGGACCTGGGACGAGGACCCCAGGGCGACTCAGGTGCTGAGCGAGCAGGAGGCCCGGCCCTTGACTCACCGATGGCTCTGAGCTCGTACTGGTCGGCGAGGGCCAGCATCTCCTCGGAGCTGTCAGTGTCCTCCTCCTCCTTGGAGAGCTCCTTGAGGATCTTGCTGCAGGCCAAGGCCGCCGCAATGCAGTCCTGGCTCTGGGCCAGGGGAGCCACTGTCAGGGCCCGCGGGGTCCAGCCAGGGCGCCACAGGCACACTGCCCGGGGTGATGAAAGCAGAGACCCCGGGGCAGCAGGGGCCCCTGGGCGTTGCCTGCTGTGGCCCCTCTCTTTGTAGACCATCTGGGTCACCCACATCAACACAGATACCGTTTCTGAGGCCCGGCCTCCTGCACTGGCCAGTGGAAGTGGTCTGCTTGCCAGGCAGCCGCCTGCCCACCCAAACACAGACTGGACACAGGGCGCCAGCCCAGCACTGCTGGCGGGAGGCACAGGCTCCCAGGGCATCTGGTCAACCCCAGGTGTGGGGCTGAGGGCCAGGGAGCACCAGTGGGGAGAAACAGGACCAGGCCCTGCAGGTCTCCGTCCGGGCTCAGGGCTCCCTGCCTCAGTGGCACCACCAGGCCCAGGCACCAGAGGGCGACTGAGAGCATCTCAAGGGGGTGCTGGGTTTACAGGCAGCACCGGTCCAGCATGAGGGCTGGTGTCAGAGCCTGGGAGTCTGCGTTTGGCCTTCCACCCCCAAGCCCTACAGAGCACCTGAGGCCACAGTCAGGCCGGGCCCAGCCCAGCGCTGACCACCCTGCCCCCCAGGAGAGGACAAGCCTCCCAGGACCACCACCAATGCCACGCTGCTGGGGACAACGGGGGAGAGAGCTAACTCCTCGAGAGCAATTTGGAAATCCCTAAAAACAGGGGCCTCTCTGAGAAAAACGTATTGAATTTTACTTTCCCCTAAAGAGGAGAATCAGCTGGAGCCAGGCTCAGGCAGGGGCACCAGGCCTGCTCCCAACCAAGTAACAGATGGTCTCCTTGAGATCCCCAACAGCCAATGGAGAGACGCGTCCCCTCCCGGGACGGAGCCCGCCCTGCAGCCTCTGAACGGAACGGCCACAGCTCAGGCGCTGAACCCCAGAACCCACGGGGGCCACGGAGGATGGCTCTTGCTGGCCAGCCTCCTCCCTGCATAGACCGGCAGGAGTTTGTGTGTCTTGCCTTCTAAACAATTATTTCCTTGCCTAGAGCTTAGCCCTCTGTTCTCAACACTGGACACCCCGAGTCCCTTCAGGTGTTGTGACGCCCACTGCCCTCCCTCCACGGCTCTGGCCACCCCACCTGCTGCCAGTGCTAGGCCCGCTGGCCAGGCTCCCTGTCATTGGCCCACTCACAGCCACACGTCTGGTTACCTGAGCCCAAATGATTTCTGCCAGCTCCCGGCGGTTCTGGACGATGGCCCAAATGAGAAGGTCGCGGACCGGGTCCATGGTGAAGGCGACCTGGCTTGATGAGCGTTTGTAGAGGGACCGGAGGCTCACTCCCTGCACCTGTGAGCGGTGGACAGTCAGAGGCCCTGCCAAGGTCCCCACAAGCATCAGGCTCCCCAGTGGTGAAGGTCCTGAGCGCGGCCTACATCTTCTCCACCTCTGTCCCCGGGGGATGAGCCCTGCGACCTGCGTTTTCAACAGCACCCTGAACACGGGGTTATAAGCCCATCACTCTGGACACACGTAGAAACGTCCAGAAAGTGGGATACCAGTGGCTCTTGCACCAACATTTGCAGATCCTGTTACACTCCAGGCAGCTCAGGGTTCCTCAGTCCTACCTGACCCCAACCAAGCCCCTTCCTATGAAGAAAAATTCTAACACAGGGTCTGTTGCCAGAGCCATGGCTCTGAGCTCCTCAGGGGCCCGCATCATGTCTTGTAACAGAGAAAGCAAGCAGGAAAGGCTGCTGAACAGACGCTGAGGGTCTGTGAGAACAGGAAGGTACCTGGCTGCAGACACACTCAGGCCACGTAGGGACACAGGCTCCCTGCTGGTCAGGCAGCCTGGAAACAATTCCCAGAGACAGAGCTCACTTCGTCCATCTCACGCACAAAGCAGCACTTTCTGTAAGTGTTTTGGAAGTTTCCCAAATGCCCATCTTTATAAAAAAAAAATTAGTTTATCTTCTTAAATTACAGACATGGTCAAGTGTGAGCTTCCATTTTGGACTTTCTAAAGCACCTTCCCACGGGGTGGCTTAAATACCCTGAAATCATGAAGAGCAGAGCCGCAAACACGTAAATCTCGGCCACAGGCACGTCTTTCTCGGGGGCCAGGCACAGCTTGCCTGGGACAACGAATCTAAAAGAAGTGGGTCATTTTCTAGCAGGAAAAACAAAACCAATCTGATCTTAGACAGATGGCAGGACCACCACCAATGTCACAGAGAAATCATCAGGATAGAAAATGAAGAAGTTATCAGAGCTTCTGCCCAAAAAAGGCCCCGGGCCCCGACGGGCTCCAGGGGAGTCTGCTGAGCTTGTAAGAAGCAGTGAATTCCGGCCACATGAACTGCTCCAGAGCAGAGAAAGAAGGAAGGCTTGCCAGCGGATTCTACAAGACTAACACGGAGCTGGTACCAGAACCTGACAAAGACAGCCCCCAGAATAAAAGCACAACCAAGCCTTAAACATTCTGATGCAAAAACCCTGAACACATTGGCAGCAGAATCCAGTGTCTATTAAACACATCTTACACTGCCATCAAGGTGAGAGTCAAAACAGCAATAAAAACATTTCACTCTCAGAAAATCTATTAAAATAGTCCCTGAAGGTCAAAGAGCAGTTCGTTCTCAAAGGGAAACTGACAAAACGGCACTGAGGCTTCGCTTGTAAAATCTCAATGACAGGAGACCAATACTCCCTGACGATACACCAGCGCCGTGCGTAACACAGATGAGGATGAGACTAGCAACACCCGCTCCTGGCCATGCTGGGCACCTCACACAGACCTGGGTGGAATATCCTGACCTGCCTGTGAGCCCACCCGGAAAACCAATTACCGCCGGTGAGCAGGACTCGGGGTCCAGGGCACAGTGGGGAACATTTTCCTTACATAACCTTGTGTATCATTCGAAACTTTCAGGAAGACTGTATTTGGAGACAGGGTCTCTACGGAGGTGGTTGGGGTTAAATGAGGTCATATGGGTGGGGCCCTAACCCCACAGGATTAGAGTCTTTATAAGAAGAGGGAGCAGCACAGAGCGCTCTCTCCTGATGGGCACAAGCAGAAGAAAAGCCGTCTGCAACCAGGAAGGAAGGCCTTACTTAAACCAGCCCCATTGGCACCCATGGTCTTGGGCTTCCAGCCTGCAGAGCTGTGGGAGAACACACTTTTGCTGTGTAAGCCCCAGTCTGTTGTACTTTGTTATGGCAGCTGAGCAGAGGAAGGCAGGGAGTGTATTTCTTTTCTAATAAAAATACAACCTAACTATTTTTTAGAAAGCGCGAAGGACACAGCAGTGGCCCAGCATGCAGGCCACGCCGAGCGGGGGCCACGTTACCAGCACGCACGTTGAGCTTGATGTGGGGCACGGGCAGCAAGAGCCGTGGCCGGTCGCTGGAGCGGGGCCGGGGGTAGAGCAGCTGCGTGGAGTCGCCCAGGAGCTCCCGCAGCACCTGTGCCACGTGGTGCATCTGCACGGCGGGCAGGGCGGGCGCGCAGGCCACGCGCTCCGGCTCCTCGGCCAGCACCTTCTGCAGCTTGCAGTGGAACAGGCAGGAGGGGTCCAGGTTCTTGTACAGGTAGAGCAGGGTGTCCCACGTGACAAACTCCTTCAGCCGCAGCCCGTTCTCCAGGAAGAGCTTCACAAACTCGGGCTTGTTGGAGATGAGGGCGGCCGTCATCATGGGGTGCAACTCTGAAGGCTGAGAGAGAGTGCCATGGGGTGGGGGGCCTGCATCTGGACATTGCCCTCCCCCTCACCCCCACCCCCCGTAATCCTGGCTTCAACTCCCTTGGACAGGATGACTGTGGTCTCCAATTTGGGGAGGAGAAACTTGGCTGGGCCACCCTCCACCAAGGGAAGGGCTGGATCTAGACAGAGGCCATCCTGCTCCGGTGGCATGATTCCTGTGCTCCCAGCGACACCCCCTCCCCTCGCACCCCCAGAGCAGCCCCGAGAGGCCATACCTTCCACTGCCGCTCATCTGTGAAGATCTCGCTCCGGGCAATGTCCACACGGTTCCACGCCACTGCCAGCTTCAGCTGGTGGTCCCAATTCTCGTGGCCAAAGTGGTCATGGCTCCGAGAGGCTGCAGGTGAGAAACCCAGCATCCCAGGCTTCAAGCTGCACCTCAAAGCCACTGCCCGTCAGCACCCCTGCCCTCTAACAAAGCCAGAGAGGCAGGGCTGGGCACAAGCCTCAGCTCTCAGTGATTTTAATTTAACAAGTACAGGGCTCCGTTGCAAAGTCCTCCCCCAACACAAACACCTTTAGAAAAGCTTTCCTTCCACTGTTCGAATCAGGGAATCTTGGGTTTTGGTCGCCATTCTGGCTCCCCCCAGCTCCCCTGCCCAGCCCACCTCCTGGTCAAGCCCTAAGTTGAAAGAACACACAGTCTCCAGTCTCCAAAAGGTGGGCACTTCCACGTTCACACTAAAATGTCACCACTCCTTTTCCGTCTTGATTACAAAACCACCACCTCACCCAGATCAGTACAAGTATTTTGCCCAAGTAGTTTATGTTCTCTCTTTCGGGTTTAACATTTTAAAACATGGGTTGTTGTTTGGGGAAGAAAAGAAAAAAAGAACTCTGACCCTTACCTCACACCACACACAAAGTTAACTCAGGTGGATCACAGACTTAAGCATAAGAGCTGTGCCCTCAGAGCTGCCATGATGAACAGAAGGAAGTATTTGCAACAGTGGGATGGGCGAAGATTTCTCAGGGTGCAAAAAACATGAACATGAAAGGAACAAGTTGGTAAATTAAAATGCCTTAAAACTTAAGCCTTCTGCTCTTCAAAGACACCCTGAAGGAAATATAAAAGCCGACCAGGAGCCGAGAGAAAATATCCCAGCACCTGTATCTGACAAAGGATTTGTGTTAGGATATATCAAGGCTCTTACAACACAAAAATGAAAAGACCAACAACCAAGTGAACATGGACAAGTGATCTGAGAGACAGTCCACCAAGATGCTATCCACATGGCCCACAAGCCCAGGGAGAGACACTCACACCGTCAGCCATCAGGGGACCACTGGGAGAGGCCACCTCCCACCCACCAGGTGGCTGCGGCCTAGGGCTGACAATAGATGCCACACGTTGGCAAGGCTGCACAGAGGTAAACTGTACCATTTTTGGAAAAGGTTTGACAGTTTCTTATAAAGTTAAACATACACTCACCCTAAAGAACCCGTCATTCCACTCCTAGACGTGGATCAGAGAAATGAAAACAAATGGGCGTGTTCATAACAGCCCCAAACTGGAGGCAGCCACATGCCCAACAACTGATGAATGGACGACAGAATACCGCTCCTGACAGAATAACATCGGCAGCAAAAAGGAACTGAGTTCTGACACCTGTGACAACATGGAGCTATGCCAACATCATCTCGCTAAAGCTTCTCACCGAGGATAACGGAATTCTATAGTGCGCAAATCTTAAACGTATAGCTCAGTGGCTTTTTACTGCTATCGACACCTGCATGGCCACCACCACGATCAAGACGGAAACATTCCAATGCCCTAGGGCTTGCACGCGCCCCTCCCACTCAGCACCTGCACAGAGGGGGCCAGACCACAGCGCTAGCTTTGCTGGCTCTGAGCATCGTCACAGGCTGCCGGGACTTGGTGCCCCACGTCCCTGGGGTCCATCTTTTTTTCCCTTTTTTATTGGTTTCAGAGAGGAAGGGAGAGGGAGAGATAGAAACACCAATGATGAGAGAGCATCATTGATCCACTGCCTCCTGCACACCTCCTACTGGGGATTGAGCCTGAAACCCGGGCGCGTGCCCTGACCAGACTCAAACCCTAAACCCTTCAGTCTGTAGGCCGGGACCGTCTATCCTCTGAGCAAAACCAGCGAGTACCCTGGGTCCATCTTGAGCCACGAGTAAGGTCCTTCCTCTCCTGGCCGGGCACCGATGGGCAGACTCAGTGTCCCCCCCTTTGTCTTGGCCTTTGAAGGCCACAGCAGCCTGGGATGTCCCCAGGGATGAGCTGCCTGGTGTCCCTCTCTTGGACCTTTGGTCCCGTAGGAGGAGGCAGAGAACAGACAGACGCGATGCTTCCGCGCCCCGTCTGTGCTGGGACACCCTCAGACCCGCCTCCACCACATACAGGCGGTGAGTCGCGCCTCCTTATTCCAGCCCCACCCGTTGGTCTGCTGCTGCCAGGATGGAGCAGCTCTCGTTCTGCTGGACCCGCTCTCCCCGGTTCTTCTCTGATCCAGCAAGAATCTTCCTGAACAAAGGCCTTTACACCGAAGTCTGCAGTCTAAGGTTAATCATCTCGTTGGTTAGGTGAGGTTTTATGGGCAACATTCAGGCCTTCAGTCACGGAGGGGCATGGAGTGGATGGACGTCCAGAAAAGAGGTCAGGTTTGACACTGTCGCATGGGAGCTTCTGCGTCAGCCACGTGGAGCCAGAGGACAGGAAGGACGGGGAAGTACTCACTTCCCCAGCAGAGGGAGAAGAGGTAAGAGGGAAGTGTGGGCCTGCGAAGAGCGGCCAGAGGGCAGAGGCCAGGCCAAGGAGACTGCCCAGAGCTCTGTCGGTCATGAGGACCCCCTGCGTGCTGACTCTGCTGTGGGGGGCAGGGAGCTCAAGCATGGAACCAAGTGTGGGGAGTCAGGAGTGGGAATTCCAAGGTTCTTTCTTTTTACCCTGAGATTTTATGAGAAACCAGGATGACCACAAAGAGATAAATTAGTGTGAACCACGCTCAGATTTTAGTTAAAAAGACAAGTTGAGAAAGACGCCTGCACCCCCACGTCGACAATGGGCACCCACCTGCCAGCCGCCCTCCAACCAGTGTGTCCAACCCACCAGAACTCAGGGCCTGAACACCCTTGTTCTAGCTTCTCCCCATGGCCCCTGCCATGCCGGCCTCTCACCTTTCAGCAAGGCCTGCAGGATGGCCACGTCCACGTCCTGCTGGCCATCCTTGCCTTCCCGGAAGATGGTCAGCAGCTGCCACCTCCGGACAATGTCTTGGATCTGCAACAAGCATTCCCCAAGTGAGGTCCCAGTGATGAGCGGGCCTCCTGCCTCCTGGGCACCTGGAGAATGGAGCCCTGGGCATGAGTCCTGCCTGCCTGTGTGGCCAGGACCACCACCTGGACTCACCACGCCCTGGACAGTGAAGATGAAGAAGCTTAAGGACCAAATACATGATCTTTGTGAGTGGCCTGTGGTGTAGAAAACACAGCCACAGTGTAAAGAGTGTCCACCCAGCCCATGAGGTGGTGTTGTGTTGCTTAACTTAAGATTTCTCCCCTGGGTCCTCCTACCTGGGCCCTGCTGTTCCTCACTCTACCTGCCTACCTACCTACCTATCTACCTATCTATCCATCCATCCATCCATCCATCCAATTATTCACCTACCTATCCATCTATGAATCCACCTATCTATCTGCCCACCCTACCTGTCTACCTATCTACCAATCTATATGTTTATTAACCTACCCACCCTATCTATGTATCTATCTGTTTATCTATTCAGCCCATTCTCAGAACCCACTGTTAGATTCAGTTCTGAGAACTGGCTGAACTGATAGATAGATAGATAGATAGATAGATAGATAGATAGATGATAGATAGATACCAGACATATACCTATCATCTATCTATCACCTGTCTGTCTATGACCATTTCCTGCCTGCTACCAATTGCTGCTCCCTGTAACCCCTTCACCCTGAGGCCAGAGTTCACATTCCATGGGTCCTTCATGGCTCCCAAAGCTTCAGACACTACCCCCAGGCCCTCAGGCCGACCATACCCGGCCTCCCTCCTTCCCCTTCCTCATCCAACCTGTTGCTCATGCTTCCGGGCCGGCCACTCCCCACCTAGAAGGCACCCTCGAACACCCCACCTCCACCCCTAAAACCCCAACCTTCCCCATCCCGCAGGGTGCAGCTCTCATGGCAATTCCAAAATAACCCCTGGCCTCCCAGTCCCACCGTCTCCCAGCCAAAGTGTCTCCTGAACTTAACCGCCTTCGGTTCACATCACAGCTACCATTTTGGCGTGCGCATGTGGAGACGAAAACTAAGCACTTTGCAGAAAGGTTCTCGTCCCGTCCTCCGAGTTTAAGTACCACTGTCCTATCTGACAGACAAGAAGAGCAGCTGAGAGGGCGAGTGTGTCCTCCCGACACACGGTCATTCGGTGCCGGCTGAGCCCCGGATGAGAGCCCGTGGCTGGTGTCCACGTGCACCGGGGGCCGCGTCGGGGAGAAGGCCACCCGCTCACCCTGCCGCCCGCCACAGGGTAGACCCAGCCCCGGGATTTGCTGAATGAAACCACTGGTTTTTGTTTGTTTTGTTGTTTTTAATCCTTATCTGAGGATATTTTCCCATTGATTTTTAGAAAGAGTGGAAGGGAGGGGAAGAGACAGAGAGAGAGAAACATTGATGTGAGACACATTGATTGGCTGCCTCCCACACGCCCCCTGACCAGGACCAGCGATCAAGCCTGCAATTGAGGCATGTGCCCTTGACCGGAATTGAACCATGACCCTTCAGTCTGCGGGCCGATGCTCTAACCACTGAGCAAACCGGCAGCTCTGAATTACTATTCATGACCATGAAGCTGGGGGTGTCCCCTCTTTCGAACCAGAGTAACGACGAGGGGCCACCCCTGGATGGCTGAGACTGCATTACATGAGTGCCGTTTTCAGGGCCTGGCTCACAAGGAAGAGTGGAAGAAAACAGGCACCTCTGGACCACAGTGGGTGAGATTCAGTTCTGAGAACTGCCTGAATAATTTATAAACTAGCCGAGGAAAGGCCCTGGGCCTGCCCGCCATTCCCCGTGGCTCCGTGGGGAACCGAGCGGACGATCACAGCCGACGTCAGTCTTCACAAACCGACCTGCCCACCGGCAAACAGGCTCCAGAGCACCCACGTCGAACAAGGTCACCCTGAGGCCAAGGAAGCGCTGACAAGAACAGGGCCCTGCGCCACCACAAACCCGAAGCAGGGCCCTGCCCCCATCCACAGAGAACTGGCTGCCTTGGCCTCCACCCCCACCAGGGCCCAGACCCCCAGCACCTGCCCCCACCCCATGGCTCCCGAGGGGGGCGTCCTCCTCCGACGTGCCCCTGTGGTCTCTGGCTGGTGGGCATGACCGCCCATGTGGCCTGAAATTAGACATAGTGGGGGCTACGCTGCTCCACAGACTTGCCCTGGAAAGTATACATCAGGCGCTTAAGACCGAATTTCCAGGAATTCCTGCAGCCTGGCCCATCGTTCATGGAGCTGGTAAAGGATATAGACCGGATGACTTTGCAGCCCCACCTTGCTGTTAGGGAAACGGGGATCAGAGGGGTACTGAGAGCCCTCGCTGAGAATCCTGTCAGGAGACAGGGACCATGTGAGCTCAGGATGGCTGACCCCCGACCCCGAGGCAGCAGTCAGCATGCCCAGAGGAACCAGCGTGCAGGGCGCTCTCCCTGAGCTCACCCCGCTGGCCACGGGCTTCATGGGATGCTGAGGGCTGAGCCAGCCACACTCCCTCACACTCTTGGAGGCTGGGGTCATGGCTGTGGGCTTGTTGGGGACCCCTGAGATCTGGATTGGGGAGATGGCTGCCTCTAAGTCCACTCCAAGTGACCCAGGGCTCCCAGTTGAGCCAGACAGCCTCTAAGTATTGGAGGACTCCTGCCCTACAGTCTAGAGTAGGGGTCCTCAAACTTTTTAAACAGGAGGCCAGTTCACTGTCCCTCAGACCGTTGGAGGGCTGGACTATAGTTTAAAAAAAACTATGAACAAATTCCTAAGCACACTGCACATATCTTATTTTGAAGTAAAAAAACAAAATGGGAACAAATACAATATTTGTATTTGCATGTGGCCTGCGGGCCGTAGTTTGAGGACTCCTAGTCTAGAGTGAATGCTCCACTCCATCTGTCTATAAGGGGTCCTTGAAGCTTCTAGCCCATCTGTAGCTCCCTCCCAGGCATTGAAGTCCCCCCCCACACTCTGTAGTACGCCCCGGAATACTCCCTAAGCTTGAAGATCCCCAGGAGAGGCCCAGGCCCACTGGTGCCTCTGAGGAAGCATGGAGGTGCCTCCCAGATCACCTCATGGGGTGGGAGCCATGGTGGTCCCATCTATACACGCTCTGCCTGCCTCCCTGTCCGGTCAACCCCGGAGCGCCTCCATGAACAACCGAGAGGCGCTGAGCTCCCCGGGCTCGGGGCTGGGCAGGACCGGGCAGCATCCCGGCTGCCCTCATCTCGGCTCCCCACCCCTCCGCCCCACTCCTGGCCTCCCACCCAGGAGCTCCTCTTCCCGGAACAGCTGTGCTCCTGACCTGCAGTGTGCAGGCGGGCATGAAGTCCTGCAGGTGACAGGTTCCAGGCACGCCCTCTCAGGAACAGCGTGCTTCCTCAGCTGAAGGCCGCCCGCCTGCCCCAGGCCCTCTGCCTACCCAGCTCAAAGCCCCCACCCTCTGCAGATCACTCCCGTGCCCCCCCCCCCAGGCCCCTGGGGCTCTGTTTCTGGGTCCCTTGTGCCCTGGTCCTGTGTACCAGGCCACCAGCACCTGGGAACCAGCAGCTCCTGGTTGACCACCGTGCCCGCCTGCCTCACCTTCTTGGTCCACTCCACGATCATGCCCTCGGTGAAGGTCTCGAACATCTCCTGGAAGAACACGGCCAGCTTCTGCTGAATCAGGGCGATGGTGATCTCGGAGATGGGCAGGCCGGCCACCTGCGCGATGACGTCAGCCACGCGGCCCGAGCCCTCCACCACCACGCACGGGGTGCCGTGGGTGATGGCGTTGTAGATGGTCTGCAAGTCAGGGGCCGACGGTGAGCGGGACCTGATCCCTCCCTACTCTCACACTTCCTGAAAAGAAGAAATCTCTGACAGCATTTAATGCCAGAGCTCAGGGCTTCAGTGAAACTCACTGAAAATACTGGTCAGTGCAGCAGCACCCACTGCTCAGAGGGAAGAGGCGGCCAGGCCTGAGATGCTGGGGAGTGTACAGCGGACACACCACCTCCTCCAGACCTGTCACTCAACAGCGCCAGAGCAAGAAGACACCAGGGCATCTCCAGAGAGAGGGTGCCGCCTGGGCCAGAGATCCCCTCCCTCACTGAGGCCCAGGGTGAGACCAGGACGACGAGGGGTGGCCCCCAGGGACCCAGTGTGATCGCAGCTTCAGGAAGGGGCCCCTCGCCCAGCGGCAGGATGCCTGCCCAGGAACAGGAACTGTGCCATGAGCGGGAAAACCACGAGGAGGAGCCAGGAATGGAGGAAGTGAGGACCAGATGTGTCCCATCTCCCCGGGAAACCCCAGAGTTTCATTTTCACCTCCTGGGATTGCTGAACATTTAACGACATTTTCTACGTCCTGCCCCACAGTGGCAGGCTGGGGTGTCATATCCATTGCTCCACGGAGATACCACGAACGAGGTGAGCCACACACTGTGGAGTGCGTTCAGAGTAAAGGTCCGTGGGCAACATGTTAACACCACTGAGGAACCTCCGTTACGTTCAGCTGCCACACCCATGGCTGCCCCGGTCCTAGAAGCAGGGGACCGTCACCCCCATCCTTGCTGCAGTCCCCTCTGGAGCCCCTCTGACTGACCCACCTCCCAGGGCCAAAGCCAGTACCCCGTCCCCAGTCACCTGGAGAGGGCCCGCCACATGGGGACTGCCCTTTCTCCATCTCCTGGGGCAGCTCCTCACCATCTCCTGCCAAGGGCCCAATAGAACGCTGGTAACAGCGCTGGGTCAGCCGTCCCACCTGCAGCAGGACTTGACCCCCAGGGCCCCTCACCACCTGGCCAGGACTTACGTGCAGCGTGCCAGGTCCTCCCTCCAGCACCACACAGACGATGGGGATCTTGATGGCCACGCCTGGGACGAAGCACAGAGCCCAGGGAGGGAATGTGGGGCTCCGCTCCACCTGGGCGCTTCCCCACCCCCTGCAGCTCCAGGCTAATTGTGAGGAAGTGTCACAGGGCTTCGCAGCTTTCAAAGGCTGACACTCTAGCCCTGGCTGGTTTGGCTCAGTGGTTAGAGTGTCGGCCGGTGGACTGAAGGGTCTTGGGTTTGATTCTGGTCAAGGGCACATGCCTCAGTTGCAGGCTCAATCCCCCAGGAGGCAACCAATCGATGTATCTCTCTCACATCGATGTTATTCTCTCTCTCTCTGTCTCTCCCTCTCCCACTCTCTTAAAAATCAATAGAAAAATATGCTTGGGTGAGAATTAACAAAAAAATAAAACAAAAAAAGGCAGACGCTGTGGAGTCACACGTCGTCTGCTTGTTCTACGTAAGGGAGCAAATTCAAGAGCCGCGTGATGGCTCCGCCACAGGACCTCCCTGCTTTTCTCTGCAGCCCCTTCACGGTGCCTCAAGTCTGGGCAGGCCTTGGGACACCTCGAGCAGGTGGGCATAACGCACCGTGTGGCCCGGGAGCACAGCATCCGAACCACGGGGACCAAACCTGTCCTCTCTCCAGACGGTCAGCCCCACCATGAGCCTTTCACCAGCCTGCAGCCTGCGGTCCTGTCAGAAATAGCTTTCCCCAGCGGCAAACCTGCTCTCGAAGAGCTGCCACGGTCACACTGGCCCCACACACTCTAGCCTGACACTCCCACCCGGGTCTCTCAGTCAAAGCAGGGGGCCCAAAGGGGGCCCCAACCAGCAAGTCGGTGTCACCTGGGAGCCTATAAGCAGCTCCTGCCCACCCAGACCTGAGTCACAGACCAGGGGCAGGCCCGGGGGTGACTGACAAGCCTTCCAGGAGACTGTGATATGCAGCCACAGAGACCAGGGGTGGGCCCGGGGGTGACTGACAAGCCTTCCAGGGGACTGTGATGTGCAGCAAAGCTAGAGAACCTCTGCTCTCAAGGTGCCTGATGAACCCTGGGACAGAGCTAGAGCCTCTGTTATCCCGGGTCCTGCCCGCACCCCTCCTCACAGCACATGCGAAACCCTGTCTCTGACCCCCATTGTCCGAGAAGCCATCCCATCCCACCCACAGGGGAAAAGATGCCAGGGTCCCCCAGGCACACTTTCTTACTTCTGACCTGAGGTTGAGCTTGTAAAGTGACCGCAGGATGGTCTATGACCTGAGAGTGAGCAGAAGAGCCGGGGCCTGCCCTGACTTCCTGCCCCTGGTTACGCGGGGCACGAGGAGATGACCTCCAGGACTAAGTGTAAAGACATCCAGGTGTGTTTGGACTGTGCCCTAAGCGCCCCGCCCGTGGGACATCCTGGTCACCGCCAGCTGTGCCCCGTCACTGTGACCAGCCTGCTCCCCTCTCCACCGCGGCACCCCTGGAAGTGCCGCCTCACCTCCTCTCTCCTTTGTCTGCTCTGAAATGAACTTCTCCAGCTTGGACCTCAGGGGGATCTCAACCCCATAGCGGCCGTGGGTCCCGTCGTCCACCAGGATGAAGTGGGAGTGGTTGCTGTCTAGGCAGGTCAGGTGGCCCTGCCCTTCCTCGTCCATGATGTACTCGGCAGGGAAGCCGCCCTGGGGAGGCCAGGGAAGAGTCAGACACGTGGATGGGAAGTTCTGTATCGAGAATGCTAGAAGTGGGGACTGGGGGGCAGGTAATAACCCCGAGAGACTTCAGGCCCAAAACCCCCCCGAACCTGTGAATGGGACCTTATTTGGAAAAAGTCTTTGCAGATGTGACCAAGTTATGGATCTTAATGCAGGAAGATTATTCTAGACTGTCCAGCTGTGTCCTAAATGCCACCATAACCATCTTCAGCCTGTGACCACAGAGGCAGAGGCTGGAGTGATGGGACTCCAAGCCAAGGAAACCCGTCAGCCACCAGGAGCTGGGAGAGGCAGGAATGGCTCCTCCCTACAGCCTTAGGAGGAAGCCAGCATCTTGATTTGGGCCAAGAGATGCCGATCTCAGAGTTCTGGTCTCCCAACTGTGGGGGAGGCCATTTCTGTGGCTTTAAACCACGACGTTGATAATCACTAATAATGGCAAGCCCGGGTCATGAGCACAGAGCCCTGCTGTCCACAGACAATGGCAGGTGCCGCCCACTGTGTGATCTTGGCCATGCCACTTCCTCCTGCTCCATCCAGTTCACATCCGGACAGCCGTTCAGGTGGCCGGTGGTGGCAAGTTAGGGACCTTTTATGAACCTATCCTGGAATCTTACGGCAGGAAACCAGAGTCCAACCAACTTGGCTACTTGTCCCGGGTCACCAGGGTCTGTGACGTGGGGGACTTGAGCCTGTGTCTCCTTTATTCCTGCCCAGCCTCTTCCCTCCATGGTGCATTTATGCCAGTGCCCAGATGATGGCCTGTCCACTGCAGCACCCCTAAGCTCCCAGCAGCATCCCCTCTGGGCCTGCCCTCCCCAGGAGGGGCCATGCGCTCACCATGGGGTGGACCAGGCCCTCTCGGTTGTGCACGGTGCCCCACGTGGCAATCCCAATGGTGACGACTTCTCCTTCGCTGCAGCTGCTGCTCAGGCTGAAGTCGCGCACAGCCTCACCCACCTGCTTCATCACGCCGGTGTGGGACCCCCCGGTGATGATCCAGGCCCCTGGGAAGGAGCGGAGGGCAGGCAGGCCCCTGGGTCCCGGTGTGCACCCTGCCATGCATACACCTGACACCCATGCCCCGTCTCTGCAGGGCTTCCAAACCCATTCTCGGGTGTAAGTTCAAAGAGATACATTGACGGAGAAACACTTCACCGACACCTCATGGTTAACACAGCCTCCTCCGGTCTCCTCTCCATGCCCAGCAGGGCACCACCATCGGGGAGCTGTGGGGAGCCACGTCTGCCCCATTGAGCAAGCCCAGGGCTGCAGCAGGGGGTGAAGGAAGGTGCTTCAGGCAGGTGAGGTTGGGTGAATCTGAACAGACACTTCTCCACCCGCCAGGTATGGCCTGGAGTCCTGGGCCCACCTGTGGTCTGGCCTGCTATCCCGCCTACCTGTGGTCTGGGCCACCTTGACCAGGCCTCTGAGAGCCCCAGTCTCCACGCTGCCCACAGG
>NW_006287253.1:431289-437191 GCF_000327345.1 Myotis davidii | reverse complement strand
TCAGCCGGGGCTTCATGTTGAAGTCCTTGGCCCCGCCCGTGACCGAGATGAGCAGGTTGGGGACATCCAGGCCCCAGTGCTGCGTCATGAGCTGGTAGGTCACACTGGAGGGAGTGTCCTGGGAGAGGCGGACGTACTGCAGGGGAGTCAGGAGACAGCAGAGGAGCCCCCGGGTCAGCAGGCACCACCCAAGGCCCCAGAAACCCCACACCAGCCATGTCCAAGAGCCCCTGCCCGGCGGGGGGGCCGCACACCTGGGTCTGGGTCCAACGAGTACAAGGGGCCGTGCCCAGGCAGGACTCGAATATAGAGAGCAGAGGGAGGCCAAGGCCGGAGGGGAGGCCAGCTGGAGTGACAGGAGCCCGCGGCGCCAGCGGTCACCCTCACCCCCCTCCCGGCCCAGCTCCCCAGCTGGGGACCACAGCACCCTCTCCTCTCACTCCTCCTCGGCCCGAGGCCCCGGGTCCCGATCCCAATGTCGCTGTAGAGCCGCAGCTACCGTTGACTCCTCTTAGGTGGCACTGGAGTGTCGTCCCTTCTCCTCATCCAGTGCCACCTCCCTCACGGCAGCACCCTGTCCCGGGTCCCCATATCTGGCTGTCATGTTGAGGTCAGCTGTCCTCAGAATCGTGTCCAGACACCTCGCTCTTGCTCTGAGTGCGCCCCCCATTCCGTGTGGCCAAAGACCCCCCGCCCTGGCTCCTCGGGGATTCCTCCTCCTGTCGGGGTATAGGCCGCCAGCCTGCAATCTCCTGGGAGCAGCTCCACGGGACAGGGGCTTGGGGTGCACCCCACATGGCGGTGCCGATGCAGCTCTGGGGCTGGAGGAAGCTGGGGCCAGTGTGGCACCACCCCCAGGACTCTTCTGGCTCCACCTCCCTGGCCACATGGGCAGGGTCTTGGCAGCTCGGAGGAGCTGAGGGGAAAGGTGTCACCCGGCTGGTATGAAGCTCAGGGGTTCCAGAAACCCGACTCAGAACCCAGTGGCTGCACCAGACCCCACAGGGCAGTGGTGCCAGGAGCTGTGGCAGAAGCCTCCAGAAGGCTGGTGGAAATGCAGGTGAGTGGGCTCCCAGTTCTGCAGGTCTGGGGTGCGGCCAAGGCCTTGCTTAGTGATGCTGCTGGTCCAGGGACCACCCTGAGGTCCGAGGTTCCACTGGGATCCCGCCCCACCCTGCTCAGCCTCCTGGTGAAGCTCTCACCTCTGCTACCAGCCTCCCCAGGTCCCGTCCCACCTCCTCACGCCGTGCCTGTGCCAGGTGCTCCCCTGCCCTCCCAGGCCTGATGCCTCCAGGCCTCCCAGCCACTCAGACTGCTGCAGCCCCGCCTGCTTTGCAGTAACCAAGGACACTGAGAGCAGGTGTCCCCTGCTCACCCTGTGAAGCCCCCAGGCACCCCGTCCTTACACCGGGAGGGTGCAGTGCCCCCAGGGTTTCAGCCAGCCTCCCCCTCCCACCCCAGATGTCTGGCCCCTGTGGGTCACCAGTGGCAGGCTCTGGTCTACAGGAAGAGCAACGGGGCGATGGAAACCAACCTTTCCCACCTTCTGGCTCAGGCCTGTGAAGACGATGTCACCAAAGGCATCCGTCGGCATCTCCTGGACATGCTTTTTGGGGTCCCACTCGTTGCCCTGGAAGGCCTGGGGCCTGATGGCCTCCTCCAAGTGCTGCTCGCGGGTGTAGCCGCACTCACACACGACCTTCCTGCAGAGACACCACGGTCAGCACGGGCCCCGAGGTGCCCCCTGCTCCCCACTGAGGGTGTCAGAGGGGGCCCAGCGGAGAGCCAGGACTCACCCCCACCCACAGCCAGAGGCCCCAGCCATGGCCACAGTGTCCGTGCTGGCCACACGGGGCAGTAAGGAGGCACCCCTACCCCACCCAGCCAATTACACCTTGTTCCACGACAAGTCTACAAATTTTCTAGATTCCTTCTCTCTGATTGTTAACAAATGACCTAAAGGACTAGACACAGATGAGACCAAAAGAAAGAGTCTAAAACCTGAGCCGGATGATACAGACAGAGACTGCTGGACCAGGAGACACAAGACAGATGTCTTGACACTTGCTAAGCGTGTGATCTTATCAGTCGGCAAACTCATTAGTCACCAGAGCCAAATATCAACAGGGCAACGATTGAAATTTCTTTTGAGAGCCAAATTTTTTAAACTTAAACTATATAGGCAGGTACATTGTTATTGACTTAATTAGGGTGCTCCTAAGGCTTAGGAAGAGCCACACTCAAGGGGCCAAAGAGTCGCATGTGGCTCGCAAGCCGCAGTTTGCCGACCACGGTCCTAGGTGCTTTGAATGTCAGGCATTCCATCATTAAATGGGAAAAATAATACATTCCTTGATACCAACCCTGCAAAATTTGTGGAGGTCCAATGAGGTTGTAGGTGGGCAATCATTTATAAAGTTATTTTAGCCCTAAATGGTTTTGCTCAGTGGATAGAGTGTCGGCCTGTGGACTGAAGGGTCCCAGGTTCGATTCCAGTCAGGGGCATGTACCTCGGTTGTGGGCACATCCTCAGTGGGGGGTGTGCAGGAGGCAGCTGATAGGTGTTTCTCTCTCACCGATGTTTCTGGCTCTCTATCTCTCTCCCTTCCTCTCTGTAAAAAATCAATAAAATATTTTTTTAAGTTATTTTATTAAAGCAAATTAACTAACCAGGCAGAGAACCAAGGGTGGTTCAGAGATGCACAGCGTGCCCCCAACCCAAGTGTGCTGGTCCCCCAGCTGTCCTTTCACTGCTCGTGAAGTGGGCCCCTTGCCACCCGTGTTTCTGTGGGGAGACCTGAGGCTGTGAGCACAGGCCCATCTGACCCTCCCCTCCAACCCCTCCGGCAGACGCAAGGCACTTTCAGACTCGCAGGGACCTTTGGGAACACCTCATGTGGCCTCCTCAACGTATGGGCCAAGGCAGGGAAGAGAGGGGATGAGGACCTGAGCTCCCATACCCTGACCCAAGGCTGCCCCAGATTTCCTTATGTTTCTAACAGTCAGCCTGTGGCAAGCTACCTCCTTTCCCTCCTCTGACCATTGCCCTCTGATGAGATAAGAGCTTCAATCTACGTGGCGTTTCCAAGCCTGACAGAGTGCAGGAAACCACACGGAAACCGCTGACCCAGAAATTGGTCAGAATGGCTCCCAGCGCTTGGCCTAGATGGGCATAAACGGGAACATCTCTGCTAGCAGCCGTGGGAGGCACACCTTCCCCCCATCAGGGCCCTGCCTGCAGTCTGACGAAGCTGCTACAGGCGCGCACACACACACACACACACACACACACACACCCTCTCAGGTAACACCTGCACCAACAGGCCACTCCACCTGTGATCTCCCTGTAGCAGCTCCTTGCATCGAACCCCATATTAATAAAGGGGCTTCTGGAAGTTTTCAGAACCAAACGCATACTGAGCGCTACTTCTTCGAAGTGGACAGAAGTACCACAAGAGCAGAAAGCCCCATTTCTGCCACAAATCCAACCTGTCTCCCCCCAGCCCTCACCAACCCTGTCAATATGTCTCCGCTGGTTCAGAGTCCAGAGGAAAGAAGGTTCCAGGGTTCCATCGGTGGCACCCCTGAACACTATAAACTAGAAACCAGATTACAGTCTTCAAAACGTTTTTGAAACCCATGATTCCTATACAGGAAGCCTTCTTGTGTATCACACACTCCCTCCCAGGCTATTTTTATAAACCTATTTTAAAATAACTAAGACTGGAGAATTCAATGCAAAGCCTGCAGTCTGTTGTCAGAATGTGTGGTAAACCTGAAACTCCGACCATGCACCAAGTATATTCAAGGGCACCAGCCACAAGCTGTCAGCGGGAGCTTGGTGGCAACTTTCCCTAACTCGGGGTCTGTCCTAGGACCCCCTGGGAGAAATGAGGCTCTTATCTGAGGAGGAGGCGCCAAGCCAGGGTGTAAAGCCGCACACAGCCCCACCAGTGATCATTCACATCTGATTCCGAGTCATAATCCTCCTCTATCTTCTCCACCCAGGACACGCCTCCTCCCATATTATTCAGCAAATGTGAGCTGGATGCTATTTGTCCATCGTGGGGAGTAAGAAGTGACCCTGCCTTGGTCAGAGGTCAGGACTCAGAGAAGACAACTACACAGAGTGTGGTGGGAGGAAGAGGTTACTCCCTGGGGAGTGGTCCGGGAGGGCTCCCTGGCAGAGGCGGCATCAGGCCTTGAAGGATAGATAGGAGTTCTTCAGGTGACAAGAAGTAAGAAAGAGTGCGGCCCACTTGTGGCACAGCACAGCCTACCATGTCTGGAAGGGAAACACAACCTAGAATCTATGCTCTGTTCGTCTTCAAGGAATACCAACCGAGAAGGGTTTCTGGGTCATATGGTGGCTTTACTGTTTCCCAAGTGGCTGTACCATTTTACACTCCCACGAGCAACGGATGAGGGTTCCCGTTTCTCCTCGTCTCACCAACACTGGCCGTACTGAGAACAGCCTTGCTCACAGGTGTGTTTTGATTTGCATTTCCCTGATGTTTAGTGACGTGAAACACCTTTTCATCTATCTATTGGCCACATGTACGTCTTCTTTGGGAAAGTGTCTGTTCAGATCCTCTGCCCATTTTTAAATAAGATTGTTTGTTTTATATGGTTTTGTGGCATGAGCTCTTTATGTATTTTGGATATTAGCTCCTTATCAGAGGTGTTGTTTGCAAATATCTTCTCCCATGCGGTTGGTTCCCTTTCTATCTGTTGATGGCTCCTTTCGCTGTGCAGAAGCTTTTTAGTTTGACTGGTCTGTTCGTTTGTTTTTTCTTTTACTTCCCTTGCCTTCGGGGTCAAGTTCACAAAAGACCCTCTGAAACCATACGCTTGGTGCCCATGTTTCATATAGACAATGGAATATTACTCAGCCATAACAAAGATGAAAGTCTGCCATGTGCCACAGCAGGGATGAGGCTTGCGAGTATTGTGCTAAGTGAAATCAGTCAGATGGGAAATGACAAGAACCATGTGCTTTCACTCACACACGGGACATAAAACAGAAAGCAACAGAGGAGCAAACAAAGCAAAACAAACTCACAGACACAGACAACAGTATGGCGGTTCCTAGAGGGGAGGTTGAGGAGGGCAAAGGGGGTCAAATACACATTGACAGGGGACATTAGATTTTGGATGGTGAGCACACCTGAGTACAGAGATGTCAAATTATAAAGTTGCATAATACCTGAAATGTATACAGCGTTACTAACCCACGTTATCCCAACAAATTTAATAAAGCAAGGGCTGCCACTCCAGGGCTCCCAGGAACAGGAATGTGTGGGGTCCTTCCCCAGATGCCCTCAGGTTTACACAACTCAGGGGCACCCTGCTGGGGAGCCCTCGGCCAGGAGAGCAACTTCCGGCAGCTCCGAGGCAAAGTGGCCACGGTGGGGCCCACGGAAGCGGCCTTGGTGGCCTTACCTGTCCCCACTCTCAGAAGTCTGAGCTGTGGACGTTCCCCGAGGCCCCTTCCGGTCCCCGAGCCCCATGACACTATTCCAGAGGGACATGAGCTCTTCTCGAGATGGGCAACGTGGAGCCCCGACCACAGTGGGTCCAAGCACCCATGATCGCAGAGTGACCACGATCTGACCCTGAAACAAACCCCTTAAAATCTCTGCACCTCAACTGCCAAGCAGGGCAGGGCGAGCCTCCTTCCCCACGGCAAGTTGCTGGGGTAGATGGGAGGCTCCGAGCACCCCGGGTGCATACGGGGCCTGTGTCCGGCTGAGGCCCTGGTCAGCCTTGCTCTCACCAGCCTCTGCACATGGGGACGGACAGAGGGTCCTTACCCAGCATCAGACAACTTGGAGCTTTCCACGAAGTACATGCATTCTTTCTTCTTGATGTTTTCCGGGATCCACGAGCTCATTTTCCTGCT
>NW_006287253.1:426830-431244 GCF_000327345.1 Myotis davidii | reverse complement strand
GGACGATACTTGGAGATCCTCGGCATCAAATCAACAGCACTCACACCTGCACATCCCACACCTCCCTCAGACCCGCATGTTCCCGACCCAACAGGCTCCACGGGGCGCTTCGGAAAAGGGAGGCCCAGGCCCTCCCACACGTGGGTGAGAGCCACCCCCGGCGCCCGGTGTGAGCTCGGACGGAGGAGGGAACCTGCAGAAGCTCCTCCTCTTGGGCCCAACCTGAGTTTGCACAGCCCCTTCCAGGCTATGTCAGCACTGCCTTCCTGGAAACACCTCGGGGCGGTGGAAAGGCGGTGGCTGAAGGCTGGACACCGGCCCTGGTCCCGGCGGGACAGCAAGCTGACAGGGACTGTGACATACACCCGTGCTCAGCCCCCATAGTCTTGTCCAAGGCCTTCCGTGAGCTGGCCCAGGACTTGGGTTGCACTCGGGGCTTCCCAGTCAGATAGAGAAGGAAGTCACTGCTCTACGAGGTCAGGGTGACAACTTTCGGTGCGTCCCCGGGCAGTGTTTACCCAGCGCTTCCCAATCGGCCCAAGAACAGGACGTGACCATGCACCCACTCGGGGGTGGGATGGGGGGACAAAGTGGCACCTGCTCTTCTCTCCGTTTCTCTCTCCTCCGGGGTTTTCTGGGCTGCAGACCCCAGGGCAGGAGTCTCTGCCCAGCAGGACACCTCTCTCCGTGGTCACTGGGCCCCAGAGGGCTCTGGGAGCCCCAGCCCCGGCAGCCTACCTTCTCACAGCTGCTGAAGGCGTACTGCGACCTCCTGCTCCTGCTCCTGCAGAGGCTGCTGCTGCTCCGCTGGAGGCTGGGGACCCGGCCCAGGTCTGCCACCCTCCTGGGCTGCACCCCGAAGCCGTCCTCCTGCATGGAGCCCGCTTTCAGGGCCGAGGGCTCCATCCTGACGGCCAGCTCCAGCCTCCACGGTCTCCCGCCTCCCACGACGGGCGCTGTTCAGCCTGGCTAGGCGAGGGTTCAGGGAACACGCCGGGGAGGGGGCGCTGAAACACACAGAGGAGAAAAGAGGCAGGTGTCCTGAGTGGGCCCGTCGGGTTCCTGGGGTGGAGCCCGGCCGTTTCTCCGTCTGCCCTGAACCCTGTCCCTCAGTTGGGGTGCCTGGGCCGTTTGGAAGCACAAGCACATCCCGAGGCCCCAGGCCCGTTCCTATGGTGACAGCTCAGGTCAGTGTGAAGGGCCAGTGAGAGAGCTCCACCCGCACCCTCCACTCAACATGTCCAGCCACACCCAGGAGCCAGGCCCGGGAGGGAACTGGCCCGTCACATGGTGCACACACCACATCCTGTCTCCGCGCTCCTAACGTCTGTCCACTACTTTCATTTTCCAAAAAGGAAAAGACCCTACTAAGCACAAAGTGGTTTCGAATTGAGGTACAGCTCTCCACCCACGAGACAAGTCCCTAAAAGGAACAAGTCTCCTTTTCTCAAACCCTTTGTTCCGGGTGCTAATGCCACCGTCGCCATCACTGAGGCCACAGTGAGCAGCGCAATGATTTCTGGAAAGCCATGATGCTGGAGATCACATTCTAGAACGTCACCCCCAAGTCACCCCACAACATCATTCCAAGTCACCCCACATCACCCCATAACGTCACCCCCAATTCACCCCACTATATCACCCTCAAGTCACTCCACAACGTCACCCCCAAGTCACCCGTCACCCCACAACATCACCCCAAGTCACCCCACAACGGCACCCCATGATGTCATCCATGGAGTCACTCCCCCACCCAGTGGCTCTGAAGGTGTGAAAGGGGCCTCCTGGGGCCAGAGAATCACAAGGGCTCACCTCCCTCTCCCACCTGGAAGCCCTTTCTGGCCACGTCGCCTTCCACCTCACAAGATGGTCCCTCACGGACAGGCCTTCCCCTGTCCATTCGTCCAGCTTCGACATGTGGTCACCGTGCTCTGGGGAGGTGCGAGGCGCCTGTCAGGAGCCAGGTGCCCACCCAGCCCTTCCCTGGCTCAGCCCAGTGCTAGGCACTTGCAGTTCAGGCACCTGGCCTTGGGGAAATGCTCTCGGTGACATGCAGGGCTCCAGCTAACCATCACCCCATCCCCCCTGCCCCTTGGCCAGGCTCACTCCAAAACCCCAGACCTGCCCAGAGGAGGCCCACTTCCCTTCCATGAATACCAAACACTGGCACCAGGAGTGGGTGCTGCTGTGACAAACTGTACACATGTGGACGTGGCCTTAAAACAGGGTGATGGGCAGAGGCTGGATGATTTTGGGGGTGGTGCTAGGAAAAGCCTGCGATGCTGTGTGAAGAGTGTACAAGCCTGGGGCACCCAGAGCTTCGGGAACATGGGCCCAGGCAAGGGACACTGCAAGGCCAATGCCCGGTGGAGCCGTGGGGGCAGGCAACCCAGACCGGCAAAGCCCCGGGCATGCAGTTCCAGCCCAGGCCCCACCCAGTGGCTGTCCTTTGCCTGTCCCAGCACTGTATTTTGGAAGCATATGACGCGTCTGGTTTCATAGGTTCACAGCTGGAGAGGAACGTACGTGCCTTGGGAGGAATCTGCCTCAAGTCTCACCCACATCTGATATATATATACATACACATACATACATACATACATACATACACACACACACACACACACACACACACATTGATTGATTTCAGAGAGGGAAAGATAGAAACATCAATAATGAGAGCAAATCATTGATTGGCTGCCTCCAGCACACCCCCAACTGGGGATCGAGCCCACATGTGCCCTGACTGGGAATCAAACCATGACCTCTTGGTTCATAGGTCTACTCTCAACCACTGGGCCACACCGGCCAGGCTCACCCACATCTGATTTAGATAAGGTTTAGATGGGAACTTGGACTTCAGAGTTGATGCTGGAATGTGTTAAGACTTTGTGGGCTGCTGGAATGGAATGAATCTGTTTTGCATGTGAGAAGGACATGGCTTTGGAGGGAACAGGAGTGGAATGCTGTGGTCTGAACCTGGTCCCTTAATGTGCTGAAGCCCTAACCCCCAGGGTGATGGTATTTGGAGGTGGAGCCTTGGGGAGGTGAACAGGTCAAGAGGATGGAGCCCTCGTGATGGGATTAGTGCCCTTATAAAGGAGACCTCAGAGAGCTCCCTGCCCCCTCTGTCATGTGAGGTCACAAGGAGATGTCTGCACCCCAGAAGGGAGCCCTCACCAACCCTGCCAGCACCCCGATCTCGAACTCCCAGCCTCCAGAGCTGTGAGAAGTAAACTTCTGTTTATGAGCCACCCAATCTGTGTGTTCTGTTACAGCAGCCGAAATGTACAGAACAGGAACCAGCACTGGCCCAGCGGTCCCCCAGGTCCCAGCCAGCACACATGTGGAGGTGACGCCTTACCCCTGTGTGGCCCTGGCAGGGTTACCGGCTACCTTATGCGGCAGCTCACCTGCCTCACAGTTAGCTTCTGATGGACACAGGTGAGCTAGGAAGGTTCCCAGCTGCCAGAGAGGAAAATGAGGCCCGGAATCTCACAGGCAGACAGCTCCTCTGTCGGGGGGCCTGGGCTAGAGATGGCTCCCATCCCCTCTCCAGGGCTGGGCCCGGCACAGGACAAGGACACAGGATGGTAGGCATGAAATGGGCCGAGCAGCAGACTAAGTATGTGCCATGAAGGACTTTGTCTAAGAAACTCGGAAGCGCTGGTTCACGCATCCTTCAGACAGTTGCCCAACTGAGCAGTGTGGAGAGTGCTCTGAAATGACTAGCTTCCAGGAGGACCGGTAGGTGATAGGTGCAAACACACAAAATGCACACCATGAATGTCACCTGGCACAGGGCACCTGGCAAGAATGTGGCGCTGTTGCCATCGAGGCCTAGGTGTGGTGAGTGTCGGATGCTGAGCGCTGCACTGAGCCATCCCACAGGATCAGAGCACCGTGCATTGGGGAGGGGCGGGGGCGTCCATCCCCTCGGGTTTCAGCTCAGAGTCCTCAGAGTCGGGGGTTCCTGCGTCCCAGGTGTGGGGGCGGAAAGACCTCATCCCCGGTGTAAACCGACGGTCCCTCGGGGACAGACACCAAGGCCAGAAAAACAGAGCTCCTGGGCACAACTTTTTACAGCTGCCACGTGGACCCAGGACCGTGGGAACTCACAGAGACAGGGGCTCCTTGTACCCCACGCACCTCGGCCCCAACGACCAGGAAACAGAGCAATGGGACTACATGTGGGGCCAGCGTGCAGCCCCCCTACTTCTCTCCCTAAACCGGGCAGCTGCTCCCTGCCCCGTAGACTCCCTTTCCGGGTCTTCCGAACTCCCGGTGAGGAAAGCATTTCGAGACCAGAAATTACTACACACACCTGGGGCGGAGGAAGTGGGTGCTGTGGTCTTGTCCGGGGTCCAGAGCAAGAGCCCAACATCCGCTAAGTCTATCCCCCCGGCTCCGGGTC
>NW_006287253.1:421147-426342 GCF_000327345.1 Myotis davidii | reverse complement strand
GCGCCGCCCGCACCTTCCGCGTGGCCCGCAGCGCGCCCTGCGTCACTCGGCTGGAGAGCGCAGCCTGCCGCGTCCCGCACCGGAGAGCCAAGGACAAGCCGCTGCGCCCGGCCTTCCCCAGACTCCTGGCCTGGGCGAGAGCGTGCCTCCTAAGGGGCTAGTGGCAAGTTTCTCAGTTAAGAGTTCTGCTCAAGCTCTAACCCTTGCGGGGAGGGGGGAGGCGGGCCAGGGGGAGGGGCGTGAGACCCCGGTGGACCTGGGCTGGGTGAGCCCCTCCCACGATGGCCCTGCCAGACCCTGCAGCTGCCCTCACTCACTGTGGCAAGTGCCCGCCCCAGGGAGCTCTGCCCCTTCTGGGGAGGACTGGCCGGTGCTGAGTTCTGATCCCTGAAAAGCTGACCCGGCTTTCCCTAAAGGCCCAGACCACGGTTCTCTCACCCAGCACGGGCCCTCTGCCCTCTCCTTCCTGGCTGCCAGCTCCAAATGCCCCATGACCACTCCTGGGCCCGCTCAGAGTCCAGGGAAGTGAAGTGTCCTGTCTGTGACTTCTCCAATCAGGGCCCGAGGGCTGCCAGCTGACGCCTGGCCGACCAGCTTCCCCTCATTTCCTCCCCTGAGTTCACTGACCGCAATGCCCAGACTCCTGCCCAGAGCGCCCTCTAGAAGGCCCCTACCCTCCACCTGCCCCTGCTTCCCCACAAAGCAGCCATGGGGCCACAGGCGGCGGATGTCCCCTGTCTCACTATCCCGCCGTCGGAGGTCTCCAGCAGCGGTGGGGAAGGTGCCAGAACCCACCAGAGCCCCGTGTACAGGGCAGCACTTGATGGTTTATTCACACACTTTGGGAGCACCGCGGAGTAGAACAGGCAGCAGCAGGTGCGACTGGGGAGGCGGTGGCTCTCCTCTGCTGGACCACACACAGCAGGGCACAGCCCTCCGCCCATCACTGCTGCGTTCTCAGAACCCGGCCACCAGTTAGCACCAGGAGGTTGCCTGCTGCAGGAGAAAGCTTGTGACCACCGCCACAGCCCGGGGAGGGGTTTGAGACCTGCCCGTGTTGGCAGCTGGGTGTTAGCAGCTGTGTCCAGACCCTCATCCAATTCACCTTCCCTGGGGGGCCATCTCATTGACCGAAGCATGCTGGGCTGTTAATATTCCATGGGACAGCGGTAACGGCAGAGCTGTGTGATGGGCAGGCACACAGCCTTTTTCCCCAACTATCCCAGGCCCCCATGGGAACCTCACTTGAGGTGAAGTAGTTCAGGAAACAGGCTTCTGACAAAACATCTGTGCCCACGCTGTCCCCGAGTGGGTCCTTCCTTACTGAAAACCACACATTGCACAAGAAGGCCCCGTGCCATCTGCCACACACCACTGCAAGAGCAATTATGAAACATCCTTCCCATAAAAATAAAAAGCGTGACAGTAAAGCGGGAACACAGCATGTACTGGTCTTGATTGAGGGCTGTTTCGAGTTCAGATAAAGGCAGTGCCAAGCAGAGGAACATCTTGCCCAAGATAAAAAGCCTCTTGCTCTGGCAGCCGGAGGAAAACCGCAATCAGGGAGCAGGATGGCAATCTGACCGTGTGGCATCAACATGGTCTGGCTATGAATAATACACAGGAACAGAGCAGAAGGCGGGAGGGCGCGGGGCGGGAGCCAGCGCCCAGAGCTAGAGCCGCGGCTGCAGACTCCCGCACGAGGCCGGATGGTAAATATTTCAGGCTTTGCCGGTCCACGGTCTCTGTACTCAACTCTGCCACTGCAGCCAGAAAGCAGCCATTAGCAAAACGTGGATGGGGACGGTGGTGTGCCGATAACACTTTATTTACAAACAGGCAGTGGCCGGTGCTGGCCTGTGGGCTGGTTTGCTGACTCCTGGTCCAGTGAGAGAGCACCGGAGAAAAGTGGGCTTCATGCTGGGGACACCATCGATTTTCTTCATCTCTAAAGTCAACAGGTCACTTGCATTCCAGAACCTTCTGATCACCAAAGACTTCCCGTGAAATGCAAAAGTGAACGGAGCCACGGCGCTGCCCAGGGGGGAAGAGGGGTGGTGTAGAGACTGCAGGCACTGGTGTAGCTACTGGGGACACTCTCCGTGCTGCCTGCCTGCTCAGGACGCTCTAACGGGGGGCATGTTTCCATAGCGACAGTGATGACCAGGGAGCTGGAGATGACCCCTCACCTGTGTAATCTCTCAGGACACTTCCTCAAATCAGTAAATGCAGGTCACTCTTCCCTTCTAAATGTCTGTTCCGGGTCTGGATGCAGGTGTGAGCCTGTCGACAGTCCACTGTCCTTCCTGACCTCTCAGCACCAGCCCCGAGGTCCCTGGAGGAGGTCACCGCTCACACCCTCGCTGCCAGGCGCCATGCTAAGCTCCCCATGTCTGCAGTCAAGACCCGCTGTGGCCGGGAACCTCATCCCCTGTTCATTGTGAGAGAGCTGTGGCTCCGGGAAACTAAAGAACTTGCCCAGGGACCATCAAGGGGACCCGCCCTCTCTCTGTCCCTCCCCTACCTACCTCCTCACTCACTCTGGGAGGCCCTGTGGTGAAAGTAAAGACCCCACTTGGAAGACCCCACTCAGGGCATCAGAGACGGCAGCCCGGCCCACAGCTTGACTTCACAGGAGGCCCGAGCCAGGCCACCGAGCCCCGGTGCTCCCAGACTCCCAACCCTCAGAAACTGAGATGATAAATGTCCGTGGCCCTGAGCTGCTAAGTCAAGCAGTTTGTGATCCAGTCACCGATAGCCCACCTGTACAGCTGGAAAGATGAGATGCTGTGGCCTGAACTAGGTCACCTGGGATGGGGGTGGGGAGTGTGGATGGAGCAAACAGGAGGCCCAGGGCAGGGCCTGGGCCGAGGTGGGGGTGGGGAAGCATTGTGTGGTCAGAATCAGGACACCTTTGCCAGCTGGGCCCGAGTGGAGCCCTCTCCCGGCACCAGCACCCTTGGTGTGACCGCTAGCAATACCCTCCCCCCCCCCCCCTCTACCCCCCTTTCCACCCCCCCCCCCCCCCCCCCCACTGTAACCCCTGGGAGTGCTGGACCCGTCCATCTGCAGAGAGCAGAGTTCTCACCTCAGCAGCTCCAGGCTGTGTCCCACCACGCAGGTGGAGCTGTGCACACTGAGCCACAGGGGCCTGCCTTCGTGCTCCTACAGGTGATTGGCAGAGGGCATGCCCTCGGGCAGGCAGCAGAGAGGAGAGCAGGCCCCTTGTCACCCCTGCTGGAGCAGCACCATCACCAAAACTGCACAGCAGCCCAGAACCCTGCAGGCCATCTGGCAACAGGAAGCATCTTCCATCTCCATGGTCCCAAAGTCTTCAAAGGGCCAGTGAGGAGGAGCTGCGATAGGTATGCGCACAGGAAATGCTGGTTGGGAGGCTCGGGGGAGCCAGGCAGGTGTGGGCACCTGGCGTGGGCAGAAATGAAGCTCATGACTCAGCTGGCTTAGAACTGGACTCAGACAGCACGGCCTTTAGAGATGCCAAAGTAATTTTTCTTCTTCTTTTTTTAAGAAAGAGAACAGAGACCATGAGGGCCACAGGGACAACCCCAGAGCACCGTCCATGTGGGAATTCTGTGAATGGAGCCACCAGAGTGACCACTGGGAGAGGAAAGTCACTGGAATAACACAGTTTGAGTAGCGGACTCGAGGAAAGGGCATGGTGCTCACCTTTCCCAGGGCCACTAAGGCCCAGAAACAGCCATGGTTTCCCCTTCGTCCTGGATGTTCCTCGAGATCTCTCCCCTCTCAGGTCAGCAGTCGGGCATTGCACAGCCTGCCACAGCCACAGGTTCTAGGTGGGACCCAAGCCAGGCCAATCCCCAAACTTCCACCTGACTCACTGGGAGAAAGCATTCTTTCTGCTGGACCTGCTGTTAGAGTACGGCCTGGATGGAGGGTGTGGAGAACCTGGGTGTGTCCATTGGAGGGGTCAGGGTGGGTAGAGGTCCAGCCTGATAATGAAGACTGAGATGCTAGATCAAGCCACCTGAGTCACCAGGACCTCCAACTGATTCACACCCAGCCACCTTCTCGACCAGCCCACGCGAGCAATTCTGTGTCTTCCTTCTCCCCTCTGTGAGGAGGCCTGACAGGAGCCCGGCCCCAGCTGCAGCCAAGAAGAGCAGATGTGTCCTGCCAGATGCCCAGGCCACCCGGACTCAGGGGAAGTGGTCCCTGCTGCCTGGTGATTCCTCTGTGCTAGAAAATCACATACCCTGAATTCGAGTCCTTGACCCACTCTGAGCAGACCTATGGGGGTAACCACAGCCCTTTCCCTCACCCCCATCACCTACGCAAAACCCTCCAGGCGCAGTCCTCTCCTAGGGACTGCCAAGGGACAGGGGGCAGATGCCACTTTTCATAATTGGCAAGGCTAGAGAGTTGGAGCCCAGGCCAAAGCCCTCCCTGGAATGGCTTGCCCCAAACCTGACTGGTCCCTTTGCCTGGGCCACACCAGTCCATGCAGAAAGAGGAGGGCGGCCAAGCCTGGGTCCAACACCCTAAAGCCTTTTTCTCATCAGCTGCCAACTCAATGGAATCTGTCACAACGCAACATCCGACACCCTGTCACATACCTGCTCAGCCTCCCCCAGAACCAACTCCTGCACATGCTTGCTTCCTTCCATCGGCCAGCAGCTTCCTTATCTGTACCTGGAACAGTGGATGCTTCTGCACGACCTCCTGGCCCAGCTGCTCTCCACAGTTCCTGGCAGCCCCTGCTTTGTCCCTGTCACTTGGTGTGGTTTCCCAGTTGGGACAGCCAGAGATCCTCTGCAAGCTCATACAGCCTGGGCCTGCCGGAGGCCTCCCGCCACTCTATGTGCAGCCGAGCCCAGTGTCAGTACTTTTCTTCGCTCAAGCCTCATTAGTCAGATGGTTCTCTGCCTGCTTGCCAGGTAAGAACTTGGAACGCACTGCTCTGAGATGCCCTATTCTCCAAAAACTTACACTGACCCAACCTTAGTTCAACAGGATAAATTGTTGTAATTCAGGAGAGTTAAGAGAGCATCGCGTCTAGTGCTCAGGGCTGTGACTGGAGCTGAGGGCTGGGGCTCGGGATTCGAAGGTTAGGGGTGGAGGGACTGGGGACTCGGAACGGAGGGCTAGGAGGTCGGGCTTAAGCTCAGGGCTCGGGACTGAAGGAGGGTCGCCGCAAAATGACGTCAGGGACCCGC
>NW_006287253.1:418883-419835 GCF_000327345.1 Myotis davidii | reverse complement strand
GATGCTTCCCCCCCACCTCCCGGCCCAGCTGCTCTCCACAGTTCCTGGCAGCCCCTGCTTTGTCCCTGTCACTTGGTGTGGTTTCCCAGTTGGGACAGCCAGAGATCCTCTGCAAGCTCATACAGCCTGGGCCTGCCGGAGGCCTCCCGCCACTCTATGTGCAGCCGAGCCCAGTGTCAGTACTTTTCTTCGCTCAAGCCTCATTAGTCAGATGGTTCTCTGCCTGCTTGCCAGGTAAGAACTTGGAACGCACTGCTCTGAGATGCCCTATTCTCCAAAAACTTACACTGACCCAACAACCACTCATCCCCACCTGAGCACGGCATCCTTACTCATTCTCCAGCCTCCAGGCCATCATATACCTGGACCATTTCCTCCCTGTGCTGGATCCTCAGGGCCCCTGCAGGCCACCACCAAAACCTTGGCTCTCTGTGACTGCAGGCTTACAAGAGCCATCCCCTCCTACAGATACCTGGGGCAGGTCCCCGGGAAGCCAAGACTAAAGCCAGTGTCTGTTTTAAAGCTCTGACTGGCAGCCCAAAGACAGGAGAGGGACCTAGCGGGAAAGAGGTCTCAGGGTTTGGTCTTGTCATCCCTAATTCATCTGAGATCCCAAAAGCCTGTCTTAATGTAACTTGCAGCCCAGGTAACCTTGACTTTCTAAAAGGTTTAAGTACTTGTGAGGTTTCTGCTAGGGCTGGCCCCACGTCTTTGGCACCCACCTGGTTTCCTTAAATGCCGAAAGGGAGGGAGAAAAGAAATCAACACACCCTAGGACTGTTCTGCACATCTTAGTTCAACAGGATAAATTGTTGTAATTCAGGAGAGTTAAGAGAGCATCGCGTCTAGTGCTCAGGGCTGTGACTGGAGCTGAGGGCTGGGGCTCGGGATTCGAAGGTTGGGGGTGGAGAGGCTGGGGACTCCGGACGGAGGGATCGGAGGTCGGGATTAC
>NW_006287253.1:418014-418805 GCF_000327345.1 Myotis davidii | reverse complement strand
CTGGGCAGGGCCGGGCGCTGGCCCCGAGGGGCGGGAGAAGACGGCTCCACTGCGCTGGCGCAGCCCCGCCCCCTCACCGGGAGGCCAATGGACTCGAAGGACACGCCCCTGACGACGCGGGCCCCGCCCCCTGGAGACGCGCCGCGGCGGAGCCAAATCCTCCGGGATAGCGGGCAGGTCCAGGGCCCGGCTGGTGGCTGGGGTCCGGGCGACCCATCGCCATGAAGCTAACGCGCCAGATGGTTCTGTCCCGGGCCAAGGCCTCGGAGCTGCATAGCGTGAAAAAGCTCAACTGCTGGTGAGGCCCGGAAGCCGGGGGCCTCCCCGCTGCCGAACCCCTGCCCTGGAGTGGGGACCCCTATCTGCCCCCCGTCCCCGGGATTGGGGCCTCCCGTTCGGCATCTCCGCCCTAGAATGGGGCACTCCGCCTGTCTTAATGTAACTTGCAGCCCAGGTAACCTTGAATTTCTAAAAGGTTTGAGTACTTGTGAGGTTTCTGCTAGGGCTGGCCCCCGTCTTTGGCACCCACCTCGTTTCCTTAAATGCCGAAAGGGAGGGAGAAAGGAAATCAACACACCCTAGGACTGTTCTGCATTCCTTAGTTCAACAGGATAAATTGTTGTAATTCAGGAGAGTTAAGAGAGCATCGCGTCTAGTGCTCAGGGCTGTGACTGGAGCTGAGGGCTGGGGCTCGGGATTCGAAGGTTAGGGGTGGAGGGACTGGGGACTCGGAACGGAGGGCTAGGAGGTCGGGCTTAAGCTCAGGGCTCGGGACTGAAGGAGGGTCGCCG
>NW_006287253.1:403490-417928 GCF_000327345.1 Myotis davidii | reverse complement strand
CCCTGCCCCCCGTCCCCGGGATTGGGGCCTCCCGTTCGGCATCTCCGCCCTAGAATGGGGCACTCCGCCTGGCACCTCCGCCCTGGGTTGGGCCTTCCCCGCTGGGCACCTGCGCCGTGAGATGGGGCTCCCGGCCGACAGCTCTGCTGTGAGGCCGGGCCCAGAAGGGCCTCTTAAGGAGCCGGTTGGAGGAGGAGGGCGCCTCCAGCCTTCAGCCTCCTGTCCCAGACTGGCCTTCCGGGTCCCAAGAGCCCACAGCCTCTGGGAGGTGCTGCCACCAGCTCAGGTGGCATTGGCTAAGGTCATTCCAGAATTCTCACACCCACACACCCCTCCCTTCCCCGCGGCGGTGTTTCAGACCCAGGCTCCAAACCTGCTATCCTTGCCGGAAACAATTGGGATTACCTGGAGGACTGCTATGGGGCTTCTCCATAGGCAGCGGTTCTCAACCTTCCTAATGCCGCGACCCTTTAATACAGTTCCTCATGTTGTGGTGACCCCCAACCATAAAATTATTTTCGTTGCTACTTCATAACTAATTTTGCTACTATTATGAATCGTAATGTAAATATCTGATATGCTATATGTGTTTTCCGATGGTCGCGACCCACAGGTTGAGAACCGCTGCTAGAGGGACAGCTGGTCCCTCTGTGCACGGTCTGGTTTCTGACATGGCCAGTCATTGGGAACCAATTCTACTAACAAGGTGGGAGATTAAGGTGATTGAAACCATTTCTAGGAGAAAGTAAGAGAATGGAGGCTCTCCAGCAATGATTTAGCCGCCCTTTCTGTAACTGAGTCCTCTGGGAGAGGAGCTGTCCCCAGGTGACTCGCTGTCTGGGAGGTGACGACGTAGGTGCTGTGGGGTCAGTGCAGGCTCCAAGGCAGGACCAGAAGCGCTTCATGAACTCCTGAGGTACAGGTGTTCACCGGGGACTCGGACGGAGGCGTCATACGTGACTGTGAACTGGACAGTGCAGGTGGGAGTAGGGAGCTCAGCCAAGAGCAGACCTTCCTCCCGCTGGTGCCCGAATATTGACCGCAGTGTAGGCGCTCTGCTTGTTCATTAAAAAGCTCTTCTTGCCCTGGCACATGTGCTACTTTGGCCACAAGGTCCCTTCCTTTCTTTTCAGTAATGCATGACTTTGTTCTGCATGGGCTGGCCATACTTTGCTCTCAGCAGGGAGAAACAGCAACTCTAATTCGGGCTTTCTAAAGTGTTCCATGAGTTGCATGTTTAGCCTTTGAGCTTGGCCTCTGATGAAGACTCCCTCGTTTGTTTACATCGTGAGGGACATGATCCTGCTGCCACAGCCTTGAGAGTGAGTCGGTCTTGTGTCCTGCAAGCGGAACAGCCTCCATTGCTCCTCAGTCTGAGATGCCGCCCTCAGGCACCAAGCCTGTACCCGGTGGTTTTGTTGATAATCCGCCATAAAACGAGTTTTGACACCTTTGTCAGTTGTCTGGGCAAGCTTTTCCTCTGTCATTGATATCATGGGATCTTAAAATTTGTAAGCATTTATTGTTTTTGCTTTTTTAAAAAAAATTTCTTTATTGATTAAGGTATTACATATGTGTCCTAACCCCCCATTACCCTTCTGTTGTCTGTGTCCATTGGTTGGGCTTATGTGCATGCATACAAGTCCTTCGGTTGATCTCTCTCCCTTACCCCCACCCTCCCCCATCTTCCCTCTGAGGTTTGACAGTCTGATTGATGCTTCTCTGTCTCTGGATCTGTTATTGTTCATCAGTTTATGTTGTTCATTATATTCCATAGCATTTATTGTTAATTTTTGGAGTTATTTCTAATTTTTTTAATTAACCTTGAATAAAATTAATGTACATATATCTCTTCTTTCCCCAGGGGCAGCCGCCTCACAGATGTAAGTATGTAATGCTGATCCCTGATCCCAGAGTTGTAGCCTCTTCCACAAGGGAGACCTGCACCATTCAGTTCAGGCTGTAGTCGGGTGCTTTGTTCATTTAGCAGTTGTTGAAAGGCAGAACCACTAGTAGAAATGACATTCTCTAGCACCCAAGTTTATTTTAAATTCCTGTAAACGTTTGCTTTAGACACGCCGTTGAGAGGCTCCTGTGTCCATGCGGGTCTCACAGAAGAGGGAGCAGATCCCAGTGCTGTCCTGCTCTGACCTAGGGAGGAATCTGGGGCCTGGGGGCCTCTGTGGGTTCCTGGACTTCATGTCACCGAGGGTTCCTCACTTCAGCTTCTGCTCTTGGTCACGTCCAGCTTCACGCTCCCCCACCAATGGCAGGAAGAGATGGGGCGGGGGTGGGGGGCAGTACACATGGCTGAGTGAGCTGTGAATAGATTTCTTCTTTTCTTTCTCACCCCCAGAATGAATGCCCCCAACTTGTGCAGAGCTGAGTGCCAGTCATTCAGTTCTTATCTACTCTTGTAACTTGAACTGTGCCTTTCCTTAAAAACAAAGTTTGAATGTTGCTGAGTCACTGGGCTGTCCAGAAAAGCTGATTCCACCTCAGGCAGTAGCGGAAGAGCTGCATATTTAGTAGAAAGCGCGCGCGCACACACACACACACACACACACACACACACACACACACACGAAACCCATCACCATTGCAGCAGAAGACAAATCCGTTGCACTATGAAGCATCCTGACCAGGCCGTGAACCTGCTGTGGTCAGAGACCATCTGGCTTCATGCCCAGTGAATGGCAGACACTTAGACACTTGGCGGCTGCACCACTCAACAACCTGTCAGGTTAGGGAGCTTGACAGACCCATCTGGGCCTCCTGCTGCCCTTTCCCACTGAACCAACAGTGTTAATACCACCGAGATCCCGTTTTCAATTCTGTCTCCCTCTTGGCCCAGCTGTGTCGGTGAGAAGGGGTGTCCGTGCTTTTCCTGTAGGTCAGGGACGGCAAGAAGGAAGGTTCTCTGTCCAGCTCCCTGAGGTCCTTGGAGGGCTTCTGAAGCTAGGACCGCTCTGTCGTGGCTTCCGGCAGGGTTTGATGGCAAGGCTGTTTGAAAGCTTGAGAGAGAGCACATGTTTCTCTTCCAGGCTGAGGGAATATCTAGGCTGCAGGGTGGGGGGCATGCAGAGCCCACGTGCGCTTGCATAGGTAGTGCCAGGGGAGGGGGAGGCCACTCTCCGTAGGCCCTGGAGGCGGGGTTGACCGTGGCTCCAGGCTGTTGGGCTGCTAGACGTGATGCCGCAAGGCCAGGGCCAGCAGTGTTTGCAACCGCTTTCTCTTCCTCCCTAGATCTCCATATGCCGGGAGATGCCCAGCCTGGAAGTGGTCACCCTCAGGTACCGGAATGCCTGCTGTCAGTCTGTGTCACTGGGGCTTGAAAGAGGAGGGGAACCTAGAGGACCCGAAAACCCCAGGAAAATATGGGAGGGCCGCTGGCTCCTTGGCTCCGCCCGAGCTCCACCCTCCTTTCTGCCCTCCCCGCCCCGTGCTGTGTCCCTGCCCACCCTCTCTGCAGGTCAGTGGGTACAGCCCCCCAGGGATGAGCAGCCACCCTCACGGTGGCCACATCTGCCCCCAACAGCCCCCAGCGCCCCAGCCTTTTCTGACCCGGTTCTATCACTGCTGGGAGCTCTGCCAGTTTCTCTATCACGTGCTCTGTCATCGATGACTTGCCTCTTTTGGCATCATTGGCATTTTAACAGACTAAGGAAACCCTGAGTGAACCAGATTCCGTCACTGGGGTTCCAGGCAGCTGGGGAGCTTGGAGGATGTGCCGCGAATGACCCCCTACCCTCTCTGGGCCCAGGGCCACAGCTGATGCTGGGATCCCTGCTGCTTGATGCTGGAGAGCTTTCTGCAGGTCCTCCTCTGTAAACCTGACAGACTCTCCCTGTATGGCAGTTCCGAAGGTTCTGGAACTATAGGCACTGGGGTCCTGTGCAGGCTCCCGTGACTTCACTTCCTGATCACAGGGCTGGCCACCCTATTGGTCCCTCCCTCGCCCTCTGCTCGTCCTTTGGGCCTTCCTCGGTCACCTGGTGGATGCCTGTGCTGCCCACATGCGCTCACGGCACCCATCCCTGGCCCAAGCCTCTTTTGCGGGTGCCTTCTCGTGGGCTGAATGAGCGAAGAATGGGCTACAGCTGTGCCCAGGCTCAGTCCGTTCTCCCACTGGGCAAGGCTCAGACCCGTGCCTCGGTTTCCCTCTCGGTAATACAAGATAATATCAGACAGAGGCTCACGGTGCTGTCTCTGTAGCGTCAACAGCGTGTCTACCCTGGAGCCCGTGAGCCGGTGCCAGCAGCTGAGCGAGCTTTACCTGCGGAGGAACCGCATTGCCAGCCTGAGCGAGCTCTCCCACCTGAAGGGCCTGCCGCGCCTGCGGGTGCTGTGGCTGGCCGAGAACCCGTGCTGCGGCGCCGACCCCCACCTCTACCGCATGACCGTCCTGCGCAACCTGCCCAGCCTGCAGAAGCTGGACAACCAGGGTAGGTGTCCACGCCGAGCACGCCACAGCGCGGCCTCCCTCCTCTGCCCTTTCTGCCAAACCCTGACCCCTCCAGACCTCCCAGACACCTCCTCCTCCAGAGTCTCCCAGAAGGACCCCCGGGCTTGTCCCTGTGATCCATTATGGGGGTGCAGCCCCACGTGCAGAGCGCAGGATCTTCGGTGAACCTCACACAACTTGTCTGCCCCACTGCCGACACGCACTGGGCTGCCACACACTCACCCACGTGCCCTGGATACATGTGAGGTCTGGGTGGGCCGAATGGTGTCACTGCTGGTCCACAGGACCCACGGGGTAATGCCCCTGAGCTCCCCGCTTTGGCTCACCTGGTGTGGCCTCGACCTGTTGGGGGTGTGGCGTTTCACCTGCACCTCCATGCCCGCAGGCAAGCCTCTGCCTGTGCCAAGGGCGCCTTGTGCTCCGCCTCCGGTTCCGCCCGTTCCCGGGGCTGGACCCTTTTCTGGGCTGTCCGCCTTCTCTCTGTGCTGGCTCCTAATCCTAGTCTTATGTGCAGTTATTTTCTCCCAGATGAACAATTTTAATATAAATAAACTCCAGGGCAATTAAGTCAAATGGAATAAATGCAGTGAATGCTGTTTCTTTTTAAATTTTAATTTGAGGTTTCTTAATGAGTATTTGCTTTGGGGAAGTGCTGAAAGCCAGGTTCAAAAGCAGTCATTGGCCACCTGCCATGTGTCCAGCTCATGCGCAGGCTGGGGCATGGCTGTTGGACAGACAGACACCTCTTCTCTAAGGCAGGCTGCATGCGTGCCGTGGCGTGGGGCCTGCATGCAGGTGGCTGCTCTGATGCTTTCCCCCTCCTTCCCCTCGAAGCTGTGACTGAGGAGGAGCTGTCCCGGGCGTTGATGGAGGGAGAGGAGGTCACGGCCCCCAGCAGAGAGGGCATGGGGAACGGCAGGCCCGAGCTGTCCTACGCCCTGAGTGCCATGAACGCCGCTGCCGAGACCCGAGGGGACGCGCTGAGCTACAGCGAGGAGGAGGCGAGGTGCGCAGGGGTCTGTCGGGGTTTGCCCTCTTGAGGAGAGCCAGCAGCCATGTCTCCTTTTTCTGGGGAGGGAGGGGAGCGAATTGCCCTGGGTGGTCCTTTCTCACCTGACCTCATGGCCGGAGAACACTCCAGGCACAGCAAGTGCGCGTGCGGAACCAGCCCTTCACGGGTGGCCTGGAGGTGGGGCTCGGTGAAGGGGATCAGTGGGCACATGGGGGCCAGCTGGCAGAGGGAGTACCAGCTGGAGGAGCCTCCAGGGCAGCGGAGGGCCGCTGAGGACAGTTGTCTGATTGTCATGGACGTTGTAGAGACGGTGGTTTCCAGCGGGGCTGCCAGGCTCCGTGTACAGCAGGCAAAGCGCTATCTCTCACATCATGTGTGTTTAGTCCTCCCACCCTTGACCCGGGGCAGGCACCCCAGGGCCCCAGGGAATCCGAGAGAAATGGGTGCTGGAGCACCTTCCCCCCCTCCAGTCGGGTCCTGCTGTCCCTCCAGAAGTGATGGCACGTGGTGGGCGTGTGGCTTCGTACTGGCGGGTGGGAGAGCCACTGTTCAGTGTCTCTGGCTCACTATGGTCTGGGCTCTGGGCTCTGGGCTCTGGGCACTGACTCTGCAGAAACGGGCCCTGAGCTGCCCAGCCCTCACGCACTGTCGTCACCCCTCACCAGCACACAGGGACAGCTTGGCCTGAAGCCCCCTGCCCGGGACCGGTTTCCTTCCTTCCCACAGAGGGAGGCTGTAAGCAGCCGCAAGAACAGGGTAAGTGTGATGGGGTGGCCGTTGGCTGCCTCTGCCCAGGGTGTGGGAATTGTGGGAGTGGGACGGGGGCTGGAGACACCACAGGGACTAACAGAGCCAGGCTCAGGTGAGGGTCTCAGGAGGTGGGGGCTCCACAGTCCCCTTGTATCCTCTGAGCGCATGGTCTCACAGCGCGGTGTGCTGAGCCACGGCCATTCCTATGGGCATCTCACAGGAGGAATCAGCTCACCTAGTCCCACGTGTGCAAAATATCCCCCAGTTTTCATAGCAGAAATGGCAACGTTTCCCTGCTTGAATGCAGGTAGAAACCGAGTATACACACACATTGACACACATGTCTGAGCACATGTTACTGAGTCGCCCTTGGCCGCTTCTGCTCGACCACTGACCAGCTGTGTGATTGAGGGCCAGTGACTCAGCCACTCTGGGCTTCCAGGCTGTGAGCATGAGAGATGGCATGCAGGGAGCCCACAAGGCAGTGAGCGCCACCCCAGAACTGCAGCTGGCACCTTAGGCTGCACGAGTCTCCATCTTCCCATGTGTCGGCGGGTTGCATGGAAGGCTGATCCCCATGACGTGGCGTGCTGCTGGCCAGGGCTCTGGGCACGTTATGGTGTGGGCAGCCTGGCCTTGCCGGGGGTGGCACTCAGCCAGTAACTCTGTGCCCCCAGAACAACGTCCTGACTGCCATCCTCCTGCTGCTTCGGGACTTGGACACTGAGGGGCTGGAGGCCGTGCACCAGACCGTGGTCAGCAGGCTACAGGCTCTGCACAGACAGGAGCTGCAGGAGGACATGGAGTGACCCAGCGGGGACCTGCCCTGTGAGACCTTCTGCTGAAGTCCCAGCATCTTCCCGAGCACCCAGGAGGTGAGGCCGCTTGCCACAGCACAGCCACTGCGGGACCCTAGGCCGAGTCCCAGCACCTGGGCTCAGTCCTCAGGAAGCCTCAGCCCGCCCTGGAAGGCTGAGCTCTCACTTCGGTGGCACCTGGAGAGGGCAGGAGGGCGTCAGGCACTGGCTGGGCAGACCCGCTCCCTCGCCCTCCTGGGGGACGCCCTTCTCCCTAATAAACATTTTCCGAAGCCCGGCCTGGAAGCAGGTTTCCTAAACGATGGGCATGGCCTTGGCATTCACGCATTTCCCGCAGGCCGTCTCTGACTCGGTCATGGGGTGCATTTCTGGGCTCAGGAGCCTTCCAGAATTATGGCCTCCCTGCAGGCAGACGCCCTCCTCAGATTCACATCAGCAGAGGGTGTGTGCAGACTGTGTGACAGGCCTGGAGGGACAGGTCTGCCGTCGGCTTGGGGATCCAGGTGTGGCCACAGGTGGAGCCACTGGGCGGGGTAGGACCGCATCTAACACGTGTTCTTCCTCTGGGAAGAGCAGGCCTTTCCGTGATGCCCAGTATCGGCGGGGATGCTGCAGACCTGGGGGCCTTCCTAGTGCCTCCAAAAGCTAGGGAAGCCCCTCGTGGAAGGGGAGCAGGATGACCCCGCCCCCCACCTCATGCCCCAGGCATTAGAGACAAGTCTGTTCTCGCTGCTGTTGAAACGACTGGAGAGGGAGGCAGGCTCTTCCTCCCTTTGGGATGGGGCTGTCTGCATCCTGAGAGCTGAGCTGCCAGCTGTGTGAGAGCCACACAAACCAGAGGCAAGAGCCACGTGACAACCGCGACGGGCCAGCGTCTGGAAGACCCCAGCTTTCCTTGCGGAGGCTGCATCGTGGGGCCAGCTCTTTGCAAGCTGCTGAAGACCTCCAAACTCGGACTGGGGAGATGAAGCAGAGGCGGGGCCTCCTCTGTGGCGGGACAAGGGGTGAGCTCTGAGCAGTGGGAGGCAAGGGGTCAGTGCGCAGGGTCGTCTGGGAAGGTGGCACAGGCCTGTGCGTGTGCCTTCTCGTCACTGTGGGCTGTTGCTCCCAATAAACCTGTGCCTTGGCTGGAACAGGCTGGGTGTGGTCCGTTGATTATGGACACCCTCTGTCCCCTGCTCACATCAGCGTCCCTCACACCTGGTGCCTCACTTGGGGACCCTGGAATTGGACTCGGGATGAGCTGCCCGCCTCAGCCCTCTGCCCCTCGCTCTTCACTGCCCTGCCGTGGTCTACGCCAGAGCAGAGGCTGCCAGCTCACTGGCCCCACTCCCTGCCACCTGTTCACGGTGGCCCTCGGATCCCTCGTGCTGTTTACCCACGGCCTCTGGTCTTCAACAGGGCGCCTGGCGGCCCCCACCCTGAACTCCCGCACCCTGAAAGCAGGCATTTCGAGTCCAGCAGGCTTGGCATACACCCCGTGTCCTGTTAGCCCCCGTTAACATAGGACAGGAGACCCAGGAGGGCACGTCACTCGTCTGCCGGGCACAGCCCACACTCGGCAGGCGGAGCAGACCCGAGGCCCAGCTCCAGAAACAAGCGCCAGATGAGGCTGGTGTGGCCCCGGCACAGAGCCAGTTCCCCAGGCCCGCTGTCCCCCTGGAGTGACCGAGGCTCCCTGCCAAGGCCTGTCAGTACATGAAGGCAGCCGGAGGGATGAAGGGCCCAACCTGGTCCCTACAGCCACCGAGCCAGGCCCAACCAGGAGACCTCTGCCCAGGACCCCCCCACATGGCCTGTGGGCCCCCAAGGCCAGAGCCTCACCACCAAACCTCACAGGTCCCCAGCCCCTCATCCTGAGCCTCTGCGGGCACTGAGGGCAGGAGTACAGGCCGGAGCTTCCCTGGACGAGGTGCCCAGGTAGCTGCTGTGGGGAAAGACGTGGACAGTGCAGTAAGCTCAGGAGACAGGTCCCGCCAAAGCGTACGCGTACCTCGGTGTCCAGTCAGCTCATCCCCCCGGAGCCAGCACCACGCTGCGAATCGAGGCTCTCCTTGCCCCGAACTGATGGATCAGCCTACCGCCCGTGGCGGTGGTGATGAAGTTTCTGGCTGTTTCCCCCTCCCATTGGTCACCCCCGATCAGGGCCTCCCAGCAACCTCACTCATATCAGCCAATGCCCTGACCGGGACCCCTGGCTCTGCTTCAGAGACCCCAGTCCAGGCTAAGTCTGGGGGACCGTTCAAGGTCAGACTCGGAGCCCAGGAACCAGGCTCAGAAGTCCTCATCCTGGGGGAGGCCAGGCATGTCACCTTTAGGGCAGGGCTGGGGGACACAGGTCACCCCTTAGGACAGAGATGAGGGGCTCAGGAAGGGCCAGTGGAGGCTCAGGTCACCCCATCAGCAGAGGGGCCTCCGGATCTGGGAAGCGAGTGTGGATCCTGGGAAGAGGGTGCATGTCTCCGAGACCCAGACTGGCCCTGGAGCCACAGGACAGCCCCGAGCCAACCGGTTGCCGACGACCATCAGGCCCGACCTCCCTCCTGTCCCACGGGCCCTGCTCTGCAGAGACTGAGCGTCCACTGTCGGGTGAGTTTATTCCTACAAAAGATGGCAGGCTCTGCTCAGCCAGTGTCCAGTGCACAGGAGCAGGGTCACAGCAAGGCCCCTGGGGACAGACCCCCTTGGCACACAGACGGCGCTGGACCCCAAGGGCCGGTGAGAGCGAAGGGCCACCATGTGGAGAGACTCAGGACCATGCAGGGGTCCAAGGAGGAAGGGCAGTGCTGTCCAAGCTAGGATGTCCCGTGTCCCCCTGGAATGGAAGGTGGTACCCGGGGTGCTCTGTCCTGGAGGATGGGGCCATGATCCCCCAGGGCAAGGCTGAGGCCACAGCCTGCCCACTGCCTGCCTGCCCGCAGGCGCCAGGGGCAGCAGCCTGGCGGGGAGGGCGGGGCAGCCTCAGAAGCCCTTGTCGATGCTCAGGGTGCGGCGGGTGACGTGCTCCAGCTCCCCGGACACGTAGTCGGCCATGCTGATGCGGTAGTGCGCCAGCATCTTCAGCATCAGCCGCAGGTTCAGCCACCACTGCTCCCGGGGCATGCGGTGCCTGGGGCCGGGCGGGACCGGGGTCAGGGCACCTCCTCTGAACCCTGGACCCTGCCCAGCCCCCGACATGAGTGGCCCCTGGCAGTGGTGGCCCTCCGGGGCCTGCACCCAGGACGGGCTCAGCTCCAGGGGCAGAGTGGGAAGCCTGTGCATTCGGACCTGACAGTCCAGCTGGCACACCCCAACCCTCCCCTGTCCCAGCACACCAGCCTGGGGGAGTCAGGGCCCCGGGTCCACCCTCACTTCCGAGGGACTCACTCAAAGTCAGTGTCCTTCTTGAGCTCGGTGACAGGGCTGAAGGCCACCGCCTTCTTCTTAAGGCCAATCACGCAGGCCGAGTCGGGGGCATTGGCGAAGACCCGCCCTGTGGACACAGGCATGTGCTGCAGCCACCCCCAAGGCCTGGCCGAGGCACGGTCCGCCGAGCCGCCACCCTACATACCGTTGCGGTAGACGGCCCGAAGCTTCTCGGACATCCAGAGCATGGCCTTCACCCCCAGCTTGGTCCCGTAGTTCCGGTCGAATGGGGTTGGAGCCCCGCCCTGCAGACACAGTGGGTGAGACTACCGGCCAGCAGGGAGGAGAGCCAGCCGAGGCAGGCCTAGTCCCCACAAGTCCCCAAACTAGCCCCGCTGTGACCTCGCTCTCACACATACCCCCTGTCTGCAGCGCCCCTGTCCCTCTTCCACCTCAAATCTGGCCTAAAAGCCACTTCGAGAGGCCAAGGCAGTGACTAGTTAGTCACCAGATGGGATGACTCTGTGGGACTATGCATGTGGCAGCAGATAGGTCCCTGTGAGCAAGGAACACCCAGGGGAGAGCAGCCTCAGGGTGCACACAGCCCTCACATCAGGCTGGGAAACCCCACAGCTCCAGCTCCTTGCAGGGCCGCTAGGAGGCTAATGCAGGGTGGGAATATGGCATGGAGGTGACCACAGGGGCCCTGGCCCTTCCTAGCTGGTGGGGAGGCCTCAGCAGACAGGAGCATGGTCTCCCCACCTGAAGATGATGAGCACTTTGCCTGGGGGGTGAGGACAAAGCAGCCAATGACCTGCTCCACAAAGATGTGCACAAAGGAAGACCTCATCCTGCTGTGTCCTGACCCCTCGCGCAGGTGCAGAGGGAGGCAGGGGGTTAGGGGCCGCACTCCCCACGCCCTACCTGCTGCAGGTGGCCCAGGACATTGGTCCTGCAGTCGAAAATGCCCTTCCCCTCGGAGGAGTAGAGGTTGTACAGGAACTCCGTGGTGTAGTGATCGTGGCATTTCTCGTTTCTGGGGAGAGGAAGAGGAGGCCTGAGTGAAGTGGGGGCCGGCTCAGGCCTCGCTCACTGCTGAGCCTGCTGGGTCAGGCCACGGGCCTCTGGGAATGCTGACCCCACCCACCCCTCTCCAAGGCCAGCTCCACCTTGTTGACCCACAGCCAGGGTCTGGAAGTACCTGCCTCGCGAGGCTTGGGCCGACCCTCCCCCTGCCGGGGCCCAGGCCCACCCGCGGCCTCACCGTAGCACCAGGCCCCTCTGGATCTCTGTCTTCATCTTCTCCGTCATGTGTTCCACATTGGCCTGCAGGAGTGAGTGACACGGTGAGCCGGGGCTGGGGCAGCAGCCATCACTGTCCCGCTGCAGCCAGACGGCAGGCTGTCTGGGCAGGAATATTTCAGACTGACAGCTGGAGCCAATGTGACCAGAGGTGATGGGGGGTGCCCGGGGGCCTGCAGGTGGCAGGGGGCGCTGAGAGGTATCGGTTGGGGCATGAGGCCACGGGAGCCACAACATGGACACAAAGTGGGAGACGCAGGAGGAAAGGGGTGCAGGGTCACGGGCCAGGCCCCCTCACAGGCAGTGAGCCCCCAGCCTGCTGAGCCGTGGCTCCGTGGCCGGGCCCAGCCTCTGCACCAGGAGGGGACCCACTCAGCCCCGCGGAGGGAGGGGGCTGAGGCTCAGCTCACCTTTAAGTCTTGGATGTTAAAAGGGTCCTCAAAGATGTAGGCGGCGTCGGCCCCCACGGCGATGCCGGTCACGGTGGCCAGGTAGCCACAGTAGCCGCCCATCGTCTCCACGATGAACACCCGGCGCTTGGTCCCCGAGGCCGACTGCTTGATTCGGTCACAGCTCTGGGGGGGCCAGGGGTGGTCAGGGTCCTCCCCAGTGGGCAGCCGGGACCCGCTATGCTGCGGAGACCAGGCCTCTCCCCAAAGCTGACTGAGGGTCACAGGAGGCCAGGGCAGTCCCATGCCCCACGTGCCCCGGGGACGACAGGAGCGCCACTGGCTTCTATTAGTGCGGCCAGGGACTCGCTCAGAGGTCTTCCCTGACCTGCACGCGGGGGCACTGCGGCCGGTGTAGGTCACTGTGACTGTGGCCTTGGATGCCAAGGATAATGTGACATAATAACCCTAACTCGGAACACTTCAGCGTGTGAAAGAGAATTGTAACGTTAAATAGAGAATCGAACAAAAGGAAATAAAACACCTAGGTTCCTGGGGTCTGGACCAGGAGGCCCTCCCTACCTCCATGGCGGCGTTGACGGCGGTGTCGGAGCCCAGGCTGAAGTCTGTGCCGGGCACGTTGTTGCTGATGGTGGCTGGGATGACGCACATGACGATGCACAGCTCCTCATAGGAGCCGCGCGCCTCCACCAGCTGCAGCACCCCCTCGTAGGCCTGTGGGGGGCGGGGGCTCAGGACCAGAGAGGCTGGGCTGGGGCAGGGGGACGGGCCCCACCCAGGGGCTCTGCAGCCCCTTGGGCCAGGGAAAGTGGGGCCCAGGGAGGACAGGGAGGAGGCCGGCAGGGCCTGCCCCCACCCCGTCCACTCCCTGCAGTCTGCAGGGGGCTCGGGCTCCTCCGGGGAAAGCAAGAGCGTCTGCCAGTCACGAGGGCTGCCAGCACCCGGGTCACACAGCAGTGCCCACTGCTCAAAGTCCACCCAAGACCACCCTGTGCGCGGCCACCACACAGGCCTCCTGCCCAGAGTGCCCCACCCCCACCTCAGGGGCCAGACGCGAACTGCTCCCTGTCCTTCAGCCAGAGCTGCCTTGCTCCTCCTCCTGCCCTGCTCCCCCCACCCCAGCGCCGGGGCTGCCAGCTTTCATCTGAACTGCGAAGCCTTAAGGCAAAAACCCTCCCCAAACCAAACACCGCTTTCCTTGGACCCTGCCAAGAACCTCCCTGCACACGGGGTTCCTGGAAGGGCCACCTCAGCAGCCCAGACGGCACCCCTGCGGGGGCCTCACCTCGAAGCCTCCGATGACCAGCAGGGCGTGGATGTTGTACTTGCGAATGTTTTCCACGATTTTCTCCATGTAGCTCTTGGGCAGCGTCCTGCAGTGGGAGACAGTGAGACGAACACTCAGTGTCTGCACAGACCGCCAGGCCGGAAGTGCACACACTGCACTGACCTGCACCTGACCTGGTTACAGGCGGAAGCAGAGGCTAGTGCCTGAGGCATATGGGGCACGGGCCGACAGTGCCCCTGCCAGGAACTTGTCAGGTGGTGGAGGAGCCCCTCCCCCGCATGGCCTAAGTGAGCTCTGAGCAGACGTGGGCCGCCCAGCAGCCTTCCCGTGCACAGCTGACCCCAGGTGAGCCCTCAGCCAGGAAGCCCAGGCCGGAGGCTCACAGCGGTTCTCAACCTGTGGGTCGCGACCCCTTTGGCGGTCGAACGACCCTTTCACAGGGGTCGCCTAAGACCATCCTGTATATCAGATATTTACATGATGATTCATAACAGTAGCCACATGACAGTGATGAAGTAGCCACGAAAATAATTTTATGGTTGGGTCACAACATGAGGAGCTGTATTGAAAGGGCCAGAAGGTTGAGAACCCCTGCAGAGCATGCCCTGGCAGGTCACCAGCCAGAGGGGGACCTGGCCCAGGGCCCAGGGTGGGTTTCCCCTTGCAGCCCCCATTCTCCCCGCTGAGCTTACACCCTGGTCGCCCAGCCGCCCATGGGGGCCAGCTGCCAGCCACTCACCTCTTGGTGCCCAGCATGGAGCCTCCCCGCCCCAGCCAGCCGGCCACGTCGTGCCAGCTCACCTCTTGCACCTGCAGGAGGGAGGCACAGCTTCAAGGGGACAGGCCAGAGGTGCTCACGGGTTCCACCTCAGATGACGGCCCTGTGCCCAGGGGCAGCATGCCCACAGGGAACAGCAGGGTCCGGGGAGCCTGGCCCAGGCAGCCGGCCTGGACCCATTCCCCTCCCCGGGAGCTCGCCCCTCGCCCTCATCCTCCGATCTGTCTTCTTCATGGGCCTGCGTTTCGGCATCCAGAGCCCCTGGTTTGT